>NC_052148.1:62981598-63290292 GCF_902713615.1 Scyliorhinus canicula
CACAACGTCTCGCGAGATCTCGCAAGGCATTCTGAGTGTTGCAAATCTCTCGAGACGCCTCTCGTGAGATTTAAGGCCTCATTGTGTCACCAAGTCGGGTGCGACTAGGCTGTTCGATCGTGCCCAAGATCTAAGTTCCCGTTTGCTATATGAATGCAACATGTCAATGTTGTAAGGGCATTATATCCCCTTTTAATAACCTCCAATTGATTCTGCATCTTTGGCTTTCTGCTGTAGTACATTCGATAGTCTCAGAACCTTTTAAGTGAAGGCTTTTGTTTGGCATTTGCTTTTAATCCATTTGGTTCCAATGTTAAGCGTTTAGAACATAGAACAGTACAGCACAGAACAGGCCCTTCGGCCCTCGATGTTGTGCCGAGCCATGATCACCCTACTCAAACCCACGTATCCACCCTATACCCGTAACCCAACAACCCCCCACCCCTTAACCTTACTTTTTAGGACACTACGGGCAATTTAGCATGGCCAATCCACCTAACCCGCACATCTTTGGACTGTGGGAGGAAACCGGAGCACCCGGAGGAAACCCACGCACACACAGGGAGGACATGCAGACTCCGCACAGACAGTGACCCAGCCGGGAATCGAACCTGGGACCCTGGAGCTGTGAAGCATTTATGCTAACCACCATGCTACCGTGCTGCCCACTGTGTCGCCATGTTCTCGGTTCCTTTGCCCGGTAGATGATCATTCTGTCATTCTGGCCGCAGCAATGAAAGCTCACAGGAAGTCCTTCTTTTATCTGTACGTGACTTCAGAGCATGGGAATTCCAAAAGAAGTTAAGAGTGTAGCCTTCCTCAGTCACTCAAGCAGGTCAGTTCAATTAGTCTGAGGAAGGGAAATAGCACACAGGCTCCCTCTGGTGTGTGAAGCAATCACTGTCCACTACGCTTTAAAATATAAAAGGCCTTCACATTTTTAGACTTTGTTTTATTCACTTATGGGAAATGGGCATCATTTGTGGGACACGGTCAGCATTTATTGTTCTTCCCTATTGGCCTTTGCAAAGGCAGTGGCGGTTCAAGAAGAAATTTCACCGCCACTTAAAAGAGTTTCAATTGACGTGAGGATGGGTGTACCACCTTGCTCACTGGCCATTAAATCACAGCCAGGTCAGGGGCAGGCAGATAGGCAGTGAGAAAAGGACCCATGGGGCTTCACAGCAACCCCCCCACAAGCCTACTTGCCGGGGATTGTAAAATTACATCACTAGCAAAAGTACATTTATTGTCAAATCCTAATTTCCCCAAGGTGATGGTGTGAGACCTTTCCCTTGAACAACTGGAGTCCTTGTACTGATAACAAATCTATCTGAAAAGCTTAATAATAAAAATGACAGACACTAAGCAAAACACAGGCGATTTTGTTCATTCCTTTGAATAACTGAAAACCAACTGATTAAAAATGGTTTTAGAGTGGTTTCCCACAAAAACAAATCAGTAAACCATTTTTTTTGCATGATTATTTCTGTTCATAAATTGTTTGGAAATTCTACATTGGCTACATTTGTTTATCCTGTGTTACACATTACTGTATATATGTTACTCCATTATGTTTCTTGGAGCTCACCGCTTGTTCCATTGCTGTTTTTTTCCATCTCTAAATCTATAATTCAACATCAAGGAGATGGTGATTACAGAGAATAGTAACTTCCGAAATAGAAGCTTTATGGCTTTCAGCATTGGGATCATACTGCCACCTAGTGATTAAACTATGAACCATAAAAACTGTGGGCTGGATTCTCCACAGCCCCGTACCGAAATCGTGTTTGGCGCGAGGGCAGAGAATCAACTTTCGCACCAAAACCGGATCCGGCATGGTTCTAACCACCTATTGCCGTTTGGCAACCTCGCGTGGTGGCTGCGGACTCAGTCCGTGGGCGCTCTGGTGGGGGGGGGCGGGGGGATCGGGCACCGGGGGGGGGGGGGGGGGGGTGGAGGAGGAGGGTGGCGTCCCTTAGGGAGCCTTATGGCGGCCAGGGGACAGATCGGGCCGGGCGGATCTTCGTGCGTGCAGCCAATCAGGGGGGGCCTACATTTTCCAGCTGCCTCCACGGTCCGGGTCTGCCGATGGAAGAGGTTGCAAAAGAGAATATCCCGGGTGGGAGAGGTCTTTGATTATGCTGCCAGCTTTCCCAAAACAGTGGGAGCTGCAGATAAGAGACAATGGATGGGAGGTAGAGTCCGGTGTTGGATTGGGACTCGGCCCGGCCGCTGGAGGCTGCCGCCGTGCGCTTGCGCGGACTCCAGACCGGAAGTGCGGGGGTCCGTATCCGCTGTTAAAGCTGCGAGAATCATTCCGGGTCCCTGCTAACCCCCTGAAGGTGAGTGAATTTGCTTTTATTTTTTTTGAAGAAACTTGGGAGTGAAACGCCAGCGTTTTCACACCAGCGTGGGGACATAGCCCCATTTTGGGAGAATCCAGCCCTGTATACAAGGTCCTACCGATTTATATAGACTAAATAAGTCAAATTTACACAGAGCAGCGGACATTAAATATGAAGCAGGGGACAAGGAGAAACTTGGTGCCGGAAGTGCAAAGTGTGTGTACAGCTACATGTGTGACCGTGAAGGGAATTGAAAGCACTCAAGAGAATATTGAAATAATTTACCAAGGAATGGAGAGTCAACAAAACCTGGAGAGGGTAGGGTGATCAGAGTATGGGAACTGAATAGACCGGGATGCTGCCTTTTGTCATTTCAATGAATGGTCATCTGTGGAGGGTTGAGACAGCAAGGTCGGCAAAGTGAGCATTCAGGAAGCTGAGACTCAAGGTGATAAGAGGCGTAGACTCAGGTTTTAACAGCAGTAAGGAAAGGTACGGACAGAGTTGGGCAAAATTGCAAACATAGATAAAGCACTTATGGTAACAACGATTATGAAGTAGTGCGCCCACCATCCCAGATTTGACTTCAGAAATTCGGCATGTCCACATTGACTCTTACCAATTTGTACAGATGCCCCATAGAAAGCATCCAATTTGACTGCATCATAGACCGGTATGGCAACTGCTCAGCCCAAGACCGTAAGAAACTACAGAGAGTGGTGAACACAGCCCAGTCCAACTGCCTCCCATGAATTGACTCTATCTACAGCTCCCACTGTTTAGGGAAAGCGGGCAGCATAATCAAACACCCTTCCCACCCGGGATATTCTCTCTTGCAACCTCTTCCATCGGGCATGATATATAAAAGTCTGAGAACAGGCACTAACAGGTTCAAAAAATCCTTCTTCCCCACTGTTACCAGACTCCCGAATGACCCGATTATGGACTGAACTGATCCCTCCACCCATCTTCTCTACTGAGTAGCACTGCACTTTGTATACTTCAACCGATGTCTGTGTCTATGAATTTATATTGTGTGTTTCTGCATGGCTTATGTTTTGGATGTATGGAACAATGTGCCTGAACAATACTTTTCACTGTACCTCGGTACACGTGACAATAAATCTAAATCAAATCAAATAACTCAATACATTGAGATGCTGCATCTCCTGACAAACTGACCACTGGGGATGATGCTGAAGTTATGATCAGTGGAGCTTTATATCTCACTTATTGCTGCTGTAATATTTAAGTGCTCTCATTACCTCTGTGAAATAGAGATCCCAAAAGGAGTATGAAGAAAACTTGCATGCAGTACCGAAGCTCAAAGGGGCTTATTTCAGAAGAGATCTGATGCTTTTGTCTTTCACGGCCCATCTGCAGCTCAGACATGCTTTTGTAACCTCTAACTTTGACTTCAGTTTCAGAACAAAATGATGGAAAATGGGATTAGGCAGGTGACTCGCTTTGCAGCCGGAGCAGACGCGATGGGCACAGTGGCCCACCATTGCTGGATATGTCTTCAGCTGTCTAGGATACGAGATCTGGGTCCCGCTCCCTAAACCTCTTCAATTCTCTTCTATCTCTTTGGACAAGCTTTTGGTCATTCGTCCTCAGATTTCCTTACGAAGCTCAGTTTCCAATTTCATCTGATAACGTTTCTGAAAAACTGCTGTACAAGTGAGTGTATTGAGATGGAGTGATAAAGTGGAATGTGGGCCCAGAAAAATGGATAAAGGTGAGACCAATGGAATAAAGGAATGACAGGCTTGGTAAGTAAGTAAATACATTGTAGCTTATCAGATCACAAAATTGAAGAAAATTGAAACTTGCACTAATTTATTATTCCATGCAGAAGCTTTGGGTGGAATTCCTGCCCAAAATGGAATGGAATGGAATTTGTTCACATAGCCACTACACAGACGTACATCAATCCACTGCAACAGGGAACATTGCAAACCATTAGTAGCACACACAGCCGCCGTTCTTCATCAATGCCATTGAATAATGCCTTAAATGTAGCGGCCCTCAGCACTGTCTGCCCAGGTGAATCAGGCTAAGGCACTACATGAACAAATTACTCCCCCAAAGCCTATTACCTAAGTTTTCTTTAGAAGGATAATTATAAACATCCTATAAAGGAAAATAATTTACATCTGTTAAATCCTCAAAAAAGATGTCAACATTTTACATCTCTTCTCAATGTCAAGTACTCTCAGGTCAGATATTGATTAATCACGGAGTCATGTTTTCTACAACTTCCTCCAATGGCAAGTGATTAAAGATGCTGCCTGGTTTAGATCAACAAGCCTTAATTCCATTTCCCAGGCTCTGTTGGGGCACTGCAATGACCCCTGGTGCCCCAGGAATGGCAACAATAAGAAACACCTCTCAGCACTTGTGGTTAAGACATACGCATAAAGAATAGCCACCTGAAAAATGTGTGTTAAACCTAACCTGAGAAAAGAACCCTTCTCTGTACGCCAGCAGTACTTTCATTTCTAATGCACTCATTTTTGTGGCATCTAAAAGGCACACCAGTGTGGATACATTTCAAGTTTCAGGCCATTTATTTATTCACTCAAGGGATATGTGCTTCGCTGGATAGGTCAGAATTCATTTCCCATCCTGACTGTCCTTGAGATGGTGATGGTGAGATAGTGATCTTGAACCGCTGCAGCTCATGTGGTGTAGGTATATCCACTGTGCTGTTAGGGAGCGAGTTCTGGGAATTTGACCCATCAACAGTGAAGGAACGGCGATATATTTCCAAGTCAGGATGGTGAGGCTTGGAGGGGAATTTTCAGGTGGTGGGGTTCCCATGTGACAGTTACCCGTGTCCTTTTAGGTAATAGTGGCCATGGGTTTGGAAGGTGCTGTTTAAGGAGACTTGGCAAGTTCTTGCAGAGCATTTTGTAGATGGTACACACTGTTGCTACTGTGCGTTAGTGGTGGAGGGAGTGGATGTCAAAGGTGGGATGGGGTGCTAAATAAGCAAGCTGCTTCCTGGTTTGTGTCAAGCTTCTTGGGTGTTGTTGGAGCTGCATTTATCTAAGCAAGGAGAGAGCATTCCATCTTACTCCTGACTTCTGCCTTATAAATTTTGGACAGGCTTTGAGGAGTCAGGAGGTGGCTTACTCGCTGTACGATTCCGAGCCTCTGACCTGCTCTTGTAGCCACAGTATTTATAAAGCTCGTCCAGTTCAGTCTCTGGTCAATGGTAACGTCCAGGAGGTTGATAGTGGGGAAATTCAGCTATGGTAATGCCATTGCATGTAAAGGAACAAAGGTTAGTGTGGTGAATGAGAGTCACACGGTATTATAATCTGTTCCAAGTATATATATGTATCAATATTGTAAGTGCAGTTGCACTACCTGACCACCAGGGGGAGTAGCTCTGGGAGTACTCGAGAGTTTGTACTGGGCTCCCCCCTTGGCTCCGCCCAGATCTCCTCCCCCTGGAGCTGCTGTATAAAGATCCGTGCCACAGGGTCAGCCAGCCAGTTCACCGAAAGTTCAAAGGCTAACAGGCTGGCTCGGGGAAACCGCTATTCTAATCCTACAAGCACGTGTCCGTAGAATTGATGGTTCCATCAATTTAATATACTTACGAAACAGTCGAAGTAAATCATGGAAGCAGCCCTCAAGCCCGGACGCCTAGAACTCGACCCGCAGGATGCAGAGGCTAAAGAAATTTTTTCCCACTGGCTGAGATGTTTTAAGGCCTAACTGGCAGAAGCCAGCACCACTGGAACAACGGAGGAACAAAAACTCAGCCTACTTCACGCGAGGGTAAGCCACAGAATCTCCACACAGCTAAATCCGGCCGGTTCTTACACCGCAGCGCTGGCGATATTGGACAAAATGTACGTTAGGCCCATTAACGAGGTTTATGCACGCCACATGTTTACAATTCGCCGTCAGCGGCCTACAGAAACGCTAGCCGAATTTGTACGGGAACTGAACAACATTTCTAATGACTGTAATTATCAAGTCGTTACCGCGGCTGAACATAGGGAGCTTGCTGTGCGGGACGTTTTCATAGTGGGCCTTAGATCTAACTATGTGCGCCAAAGACTGCTAGAAAAGGGGGCCCAGGACTTAGATACTAATGTGGAGGCTGCTACCACTATGGAAGTCTCCTTCCGCAGCCTCACATCGTTTCCTGCGGACCCCGTGACCTCACCGTGGACCCCCGACTAACAATCCCCCAGGCCCGTGCCACACGGCCCCCCGGCTACCGCGCTGCCGAAGCCAGTTACTCTGCTGCCCCAGCCAGCTACTCAGCTGCTCCTGCCAGCTACTCAGCTGCCCCAGCCTGCCATTTCTGTTGCCAAAGCCAGCACCCGCGGCAGCACTGCCCAGCCCGATCCGCGACCTGCAGCAGCTGCGGGAAGAAAGGCCACTATGCCAGAGTGTGCCTCGCGAAAAGGGCCCCAATTTCTAACTCCCCAGTAGAGAGAACAAATCGCTCCCAACACCAGCGGGCCCGCGTACCCGAAACGCTGCGGCCTACGCCTCGACTCCACCCCCTCCTGCCACGTGCGATCCATGGGGGCCGCCATCTTGGCAAAACCCCCACCATGCGGCCGTCCACGTGCGATTCATGGGGGCCGCCATCTTGGACGCCATCTTCCTCGCCGCTCACCACGTGCGATCCACGGGCCCCATTTGCATCTCCATGCTCAGAAAGCTCATCTGAAGACTACGGCATCCCCGGGCACACATCTCGCGGCCCGCAACTCAGCGCAGCGATCCTGCATCAAGCTCGCCAGAACGTACCGGCATCTACTTGACCGGACGTCCACTCGGAAGACTACGACTTTCCCGGGTACTCATCACGCAGCCCGTAACTCAACGCGGTCACCCTAGATCAATCCCGCCCCAAGCACCTACGAAGTTCGATGGCAGAGGTCCAGATCAACGGGTACAGCACGCCATGCCTCTTTGACTCCGGGAGCACCGAGAGCTTTATACACCCAGAGCTGGTAAGACGCTGTTCGCTTCCTATTTTTCCTGTGAGCCAAACTATCGCCCTCGCTTCGTGTTCCCACTCAGTCCAAATCCAAGGACGCACCGTCGCTACGCTCACAATTCGAGGCGCTAGTTATTCAAAATTTTAACTTTATGTCCTGCCTGACCTCTGCGCGCCACTCTTATTAGGCCTGGATTTCCAGTGCAACCTCAAGAGCCTCACCCTCAGCTTCGGCGGGCCCCTGCCCCCACTCACTATCTGCAGCCTAGCCACGCTGCGCATCTCCCCCCCTCCTCTCTTCGCCAATCTCACTCCAGATTGCAAACCAGTAGCTACTCGCAGCAGGCGATACAGCCTACAGGATAGGGTCTTTATCCGATCGGAGGTCCGACGGCTGCTCAGTGAGGGGATCATAGAGGCCAGTAATAGTCCCTGGAGAGCGCAGGTGGTGGTCGTCAAGACCGGGGAAAAAATTTGCATGGTCGTCGACTATAGCCAGACCATAAATCGCTTTACGCTCCTAGACGCGTATCCCCTCCCCAAAATTGCAGACATGGTTAACCAGATCGCCCAATATCGGCTATTTTCCACGGTGGATCTGAAGTCTGCATACCGCCAGCGCCCAATCCGCCCGGAGGACCGCCACTACACGGCGTTTGAGGCCGATGGCCGCCTCTTCCATTTCCTCCGGGTTCCCTTCGGCGTTACGAACGGGGTTTCGGTGTTCCAACGAGCAATGGACCGAATGGTAGACCAGTACGGGCTGCGGGCCACATTTCCGTATCTGGACAATGTTACCATCTGTGGCTATGACCAGCAGGACCACGACGCCAACCTCTACCGTTTTCTCCAGACGGCACGGAAATTAAACCTCACTTATAAGGAGAAATGTGTTTTAGCACAGACTGGCCATCCTCGGCTACGTCGTGGAGAACGGAGTCCTGGGCCCAGACCCGGACCGCATGCACCCCCTCTTAGAACTCCCCCTCCCTCAAACGGTGCTTGGGGTTCTTCTCATACTACGCCCAGTGGGTCCCTCAATATGCGGACAAAGCCCGCCCACTCTTTTAAGGCCACACGATTTCCCCTGTCTGCTGAGGCGCGCCAGGCCTTCAGCTGCATCAAGGAGGACATTGCCAAAGCAGCCATGCGGGCGGTGGATGAATCCACTCCTTTTCAGGTTGAGAGCGACGCCTCAGGAGGTAGCTCTAGCAGCCACTTTAAATCAGGCAGGGAGGCCTGTTGCATTTTTCTCCCGTACCCTATCTGCTTCAGAACTCTGACACTCCTCTGTCGAGAAGGAAGCACAAGCCATCGTGGAGGCTGTTCGTCACTGGAGGCACTACCTCAGAGGTAGGAGGTTCACCCTCATCACCAACCAACGATCGGTTGCCTTTATGTTTGACAACTCGCAAAGGGGCAAAATAAAAAATGATAAAATCCTTCGGTGGAGGATCGAACTCGCCACCTATAGTTACGATATTAAATATCAACCGGGGAAGCTCAACGAGCCCTCGGATGCCCTATCCCGCGGGACATGCACCAGCGCGCAGATCAGCCGTCTGAAAGCCATCCATGTTGACCTCTGCCATCCAGGGGTCACCCGGCTCGCCCACTACATCAGAGCCCGAAACCTGCCTTTCTCCAACGAGGAGGTAAAAGCGGTCACCAGGCCCGATCTGTGCACAGTGCAAACCGCACTTCTATAGACCAGACAGGGCCCACCTGGTCAAGGCTTCTCGGCCCTTTGAACGCCTTGCGATCGATTTCATGGGGCCACTCCCCTCCATTAACAAGAACATTTATTTCCTCAACATTATCGATGAGTTCTCCCGATTCCCTTTTGCCATTCCCTGCCCCGACATGACCTCCCACACAGTCATTAGGGCCCTGCATAGTGTCTTCACCCTGTTCGGTTACCCCAGCTACGTGCACAGCGACCGCGGTTTGTCCTTTATGAGCGACGAGCTGCGTCAGTACCTGCTCGACAAGGGCATCGCCTCGAGCAGGACTACCAGCTACAACCCCAGGGGGAACGGGCAGGTGGAGAGGGAGAACGCGACGGTCTGGAAGACCGTCCTACTGACCCTCCGGTCTAGAAAACTCCACGTCTCCCAATGGCAAGAAGTCCTCCCAGAAGCGCTCCACGCAATCAGATCCCTCCTCTGTACAGCGACAAATCAAACCCCTCACGAGCGGCTCTTCATTTTTTCTAGGGGCACTACCACGGGGGTCTCACTTCCGGCGAGGCTGAGGACACCAGGCCCGGTTATCCTGAGGAAGCACGTCAGGGGGCACAAAACTGACCCCCTTGTTGAAAAGGTGCGCCTCCTCCATTCCAACCCCCAGTACGCATTTGTGGAGTTCCCGGGCGGTCGCCAGGACACAGTATCCCTTCGGGACCTGGCACCCGCTGGATCCAGCCCCCCCCCCACCCCCACTGAGGAACCCCTTACCCCATTCCCTATGCTGCCACCCCCTCGCGCCCCCGATCCCGCAAGCTCGCCCCACCGGTTCCACGCACCAGCACCAGCCCGCCCCCAGCGCCCCCAGTCTCCGGTCGAGCCAGAGGTGTATGAAGTTTGGACGATACCCGCCCCGGAGTCTGCCATCGTACCCCAGCTCTCAACACCCACCCAGCCACCACAAGAGGCTCCAACCCCGGTGCTCCGCAGATCGAAACGAACAATTCGTCCACCGGACAGACTAACTCTGTGAGCCACCACCCCTGCCGGACTCGAATTTTTTCACAGGGGGTGAATGTGGTGAATGAGATTCACACGGTATTATAAACTGTTCCAAGTATATATATGTATCAATATTGTAAGTGCAGTTGCACTACCTGACCACCAGGGGGAGTAGCTCTGGGAGTACTCGAGAGTTTGTACTGGGCTCCCCCCTTGACTCCGCCCAGAACTCCTCCCCCTGGAGCTGCTGTATAAAGATCCGTGCCACAGGGTCAGCCAGCCAGTTCACCGAACGTTCAACGGCTAACAGGCTGGCTCTGTTGTAAGTATATTAAAACCGCTATTCTAATCCTACAAGCACGTGTCCGTAGAATTGATGGTTCCACCAGTTAGATTCTCTCTTGTTGGAGTAATTGCCTGTCACTTGTGTGGTGAAAATGTTGCTTCCACTTGGTCAGCCCAAGCCTGGATACTGTCCAGGTCTTGCTGCACTTGAACATGGACTGCTTCATTATCTAAGGAGCTGCGAATGGGTCTGAGCATTGTGCAGTCATCCGCAAACATCCCCACTTTTGACCTTATGATGGAAGGAAAATTATTGATGAAGCAGCTGAAGAAGTTTGAGCCGAGGACACTACCCTGAGGAACTCCTGCAGTGATGTCCTTGAGTTGAGATCAGTCACCTCCAACCAGCACAACCATCTTCATCTGTGCTGGGTTTCACTCCAACCAGTGGAGAGTTCCTTTGATTACCACGGACTCCAGTTTTACCAGGGTTTTGGCCATACTCGGTCAAATGTGACCTTGATGTCAAGGGCAGTCATTCTCAATTCACCTCTGGAGTTCAGCCCTTCTGCCCATTAGTGAGGTCAGGAGCGGAGTGGTCCTGGTGAAACCCAAACTGAGTGTCAGTGAGCAGGTTATTGCTAAGCAAGTGCCGCTTGGTAAGTTCTGTTGATGACCCATTCCATAATTTTACTGATAATCGAGAGTAGATTGATGAAACAGTAATGGTTGGGTTGGACTTGTCCTTTTTTGTGTCCACAGGGCATGCCTGGTCAATTTTCCATGTTGCTGAGTAAATGCCAGTGTTGTAGCTGTACTGGAACAACTTGGCTAGGGATGCAGCGAGTTCTGGAACACAAGTCCTCAGTACTATTGCCAGAATGTTGTCAGGACCATAGCCTTTGCAGTATCCAGTGCCTTCAGCTGTTCCTTGATATAACATGGAGCGAGTCAAATTGGCTGGAGTCTGAAATCTATGATGCTTGCGACGACAACATAGAGCATACAGTGCAGAAGGAGGCCATTTGGCCCATCGAGTCTGCACCGACCCACTTAAACCCTCACTTCCACCCTATCCCCGTAACCCAATAATTGGTCATGAAGGGCAATTGATTATGGCCAATCCACCGAACCTGCATGTCTTTGGACTGTGGAGGAAACCGGAGCATCCGGAGGAAACCGACGCAGACACAGGAAGAACGTGCAGACTCCGAACAGACAGTGACCCAGTGGGAAATCGAACCTGGGACCCTGGCGCTGTGAAGCCACAGTGCTAACCACTTGTACTACCGTGCTGCCCGACAACTCGACACTACTGGCTGCAGGTTGTAGACTTATCTTTTGCACTAATTTTCTGGGCTTCCCCATCATTAGGGACAGGGATATTTGTGGATAATTTGTCCACCACCTTTCCCGACTGCAGAGCTTAGATCTGATCACCGGTGTTGTGGAATTGCTTACTTGCTTTTGCTTGCTGTTTATGCTTTTTGGCATGCAAGTAGTTCTGTACAAGGTCTGTGCAGTGGTCTGTCTTACTGATATGGTTATGGACAGGTGCATCTGTGGCCAGCAGGCTGAGAATGAAGTGAAGCATGTTTTTGCCTCTTGTTGGTTCCCTCAGACACTGTCAGGTAGCTATGTCCTTTAGGACTCAACCTGCTCGGTCAATAGTGGTGCTACTGAGCCACTCTTTGATGGATATTGAAGTTCCCCCATCCACAGCACATTCTTTGTCCTTGCCACTTGATGGCGTACTGATTATTCAATCAAGGTGGGGACAGTACATATTAATCAGCAGGAAGTTTCCTTGCCGATGTTTGATCTCGGCTGAGGCTTTGGCCATTCGGCAATTGTACTGAGTGCTACTCCAGAACCTGCCGCATCCTAAGGCAGCTCCCATATTACTAAATACTATATACAAGACCTAGTGGGACAGGACTAGGGGATGGTGACATCTGGAACTTTGTATTGATTCCATGAGTACGAACTGTCTGTGAAACAGCTCTCCTAATTTTGGCAGAACATAGAACATAGAACATTACAGCGCAGTACAGGCCCTTCGGCTCACGATGTTGCACCGTCCTGTGAAACCACTCTAAAGTCCCTCTACACTATTCCCTTATCGTCCATATGCCTATCCAATGACCATTTGAATGCGTTTAGTGTTGGCGAGTCCACTACTGTTGCAGGCAGGGCATTCCACGCCCTTACTACTCTCTGAGTAAAGAACCTACCTCTGACATCTGTCCTATATCTATCTCCCCTCAATTTAAAGCTATGTCCCCTCGTGCTGGACATCACCATCCGAGGAAAAAGGATCTCTATGTCCGCCCTATCTAATCCTCTGATCATCTTGTATGCCTCAATTAAGTCCCCTCTTAACCTTCTTCTCTCTAACGAAAACAGCCTCAAGTCCTTCAGCCTTTCCCCATATGATCTTCCCTCCATACCAGGCAACATTCATGTAAATCTCCTCTGTGCCCTTTCCAATGCTTCCACATCCTTCTTATAATGTGGCGACCAGAACTGCACACAATACTCCAAATGCGGCCGCACCAGAGTTTAGTACAACTGCAACATGACCTCATGGCTCCAAAACTCAATTCCTCTACCAATAAAAGCTAACGCACCGTACGCCTTCTTAACAACCCTCTCAACCTGGGTGGCAACTTTCAGGGATCTATGGACATGGACACCGAGATCTCTCTGCTCGTCCACACTACCAAGAATCTTACCATTAGCCCAGTACTCTGCCTTCCTGTTATTCCTTCCAAAATGAATCACCTCACACTTTTCTGCATTAAACTCCATTTGCCACCTGTCAGCCCAGCTCTGCAGCTTATCTATGTCCCTCTGTAACTTGTAACATCCTTCTGCGCTGTCTACAACTTCACTGAATTTAGTGTCATCTGCAAATTTACTCACCCATCCTTCTACGCTCTCCTCCAGGTCATTTATAAAAATGACAAACAGCAACGGCCCCAAAACAGATCCTTGTGGCACACCACTAGTAACTGGACACCAATTAGAGCATTTCCCATCAACCACCATTCTTTGTCTTCTATCAGCTAGCCAATTTCTGATCCAAACTGCTAAATCGCCCTGAATCCCATGCCTCTGTATTTTCTGCAATAGCCTACCGTGGGGAACCTTATCAAACGCTTTACTGAAATCCATATACACCACATCAACTGCTTTACCCTCATCCACCTGTTTGGTCACCTTCTCTAAGAACTCAATGAGGTTTGTGAGGCACGACCTACCCTTCACAAAACCATGTTGACTATCTCTAATCAAATTATTCCTTTCCAGATGATTATACATCCTATCTCTTATAAACCTTTCCAAGACTTTTCCCACAACAGAAGTAAGGCTCACTGGTCTATAGTTACCAGGGTTATCTCTACTCCCCTTCTTGAACAAGGGGACAACATTTGCTATCCTCCAGTCTTCTGGCACTATTCCTTTCGACAAAGATGACTTAAAGATCAAAGCCAAAGGCTCAGCAATCTCCTCCCTAGCTTCCCAGAGAATCCTAGGATAAATCCCATCCGGCCCAGGGGACTTATCTATTTTCACACTTTCCAGAATCGCTAACACCTCCTCCTTATGAACCTCAAGCCCTTCTAGTCCAGTAGCCTGTATCTCAGTATTCTCCTCGACAACATTGTCTTTTTCCTGTGTGAATACTGACGAAAAATACTCATTTAGCACCTCTCCTATCTCCTCGGACTCTACGCACAACTTCCCACTACTGTCCTTGACTGGCCCTACTCTTACCTTAGTCATTCTTTTATTCCTAACATACCTATAGAAAGCTTTAGGGTTATCCTTGATCCTACCTGCCAAAGACTTCTCATGTCCTCGCTTGGCTCTTCTTAGCTCTCTCTTTAGAGCCTTCCTAGCTAACTTGTAACTCTCAAGCGACCCAACTGAACCATCACGTCTCATCTTCACATAAGCCTCCTTCTTCCTCTTGACAAGTGTTTCAACTGCTTTAGTAACCCATGGTTCCCTCACTCGACCACTTCCTCCCTACCTAACAGGTACATACTTATCAAGGACACGCAATAGCTGTTCCTTGAACATGCTCCACATTTCCATTATGTCCATCCCCTGCAGTTTTCCTCTCCAGACGATGCATCCTAAGTCTTGCCTCATCGCATCATAATTGCCTTTCCCCCAGCAATAACTCTTGCCCTGCGGTTTATACCTATCCCTTTCCATCGCTAAAGTAAACGTAATCGAATTGTGGTCACTATCACCAAAATGCTCACCTACCTCCAAATCTAACACCTGTCCTGGTTCATTACCCAGTACCAAATCCAATATGGCCTTGCCTCTTGTTGGTTTATCTACATACTGCAGCAGGAAACCCTCCTGCACACATTGGACAAAAACGGATCCATCTAAAGTACTCGAACTATAGTGTTTCCAGTCAATATTTGGAAAGTTAAAGTCCCCCATAACAACTACCCAGTTATTTTCGCTCCTATCCAGAATCATCTTTGCAATCCTTTCCTCTACATCTCTGGAACTTTTCGGAGGCCTATAGATAAGCCCTAACAGGGTGACCTCTCCTTTCCTGTTTCTTAACTCAGCCCATACTACCTCAGTATTCGAGTCCTCACCAAATGTCCTGTCAGCCACCGTAATACTGTCCTTGACTAACAATGCCACCCCTCCCCCTCTCTTACCACCTTCCCTGAGCTTACTGAAATATCTAAACCCCGGCACCTGCAACAACCATTCCTCACCCTGCTCTATCCGTGTCTCCGAAATGGCCACAACATCGAAGTCCCAGGTACTAACCCATGCCACAAGCTCACCCACCTTATTCCGGATGCTCCTGGCATTGCAGTAGATGCACTTTAGACCACCTTCCTTCCTGCCGGTACACTCCTGCAACTTTGAAATCTTACTCATGACCTCACTGCTCTCAGCTTCTTGTGTACTGGAGCTACAATTCAGGTTCCCAATCCCCTGCTGAACTAGTTTAAACCCTCCCGAAGAGCATTAGCAAACCTCCCCCCGAGGATATTAGTACCCCTCTGGTCCAGGTGTAGACCATCCCGTTTGTAGAGGTCCCACCTACCCCAGAATGAGCCCCAATTGTCCAGGAATCTGAAACCCTCCCTCCTGCACCATCCCTGCAGCCACGTGTTCAACTGCTCTCTCTCCCTATTCCTCGACTCGCTAGCATGTGGCATGGGTAACAACCCAGAGATAATAACTCTGTTTGTTCTAGCTCTAAGTTTCCACCCTAGCTCCCTGAATTCCTGCCTTACATCCCTATCCCTTTTCCTACCTATGTCGTTGGTACCTATGTGGACCACGACTTGGGGCTGCTCCCCCTCCCCCTTAAGGGGCCTCACGGTAGCATGGTGGTTAGCATCAATGCTTCACAGCTCCAGGGTCCCAGGTTCGATTCCCGGCTGGGTCACTGTCTGTGTGGAGTCTGCACGTCCTCCCCGTGTGTGCGTGGGTTTCCTCCGGGTGCTCCGGTTTCCTCTCACAGTCCAAAGATGTGCGGGTTAGGTGGATTGGCCATGCTAAATTGCCCGTAGTGTAAGGTTAATGGGGGGATTGTTGGGTTATGGGTATACGGGTTACGTGGGTTTAAATAGGGTGATCATTGTTCGGCACAACATCGAGGGCCGAAGGGCCTATTCTGTGCTGTACTGTTCTATGTTAAGGATCCCGAAAACACGATCTGAGACATTGCTGACCCTGGCACCTGGAAGGCAACACACCAACCTCGAGTCTCTCTCGTTCCCACAGAATCTCCTATCTATCTCCCTAACTATGGAGTCGCCAATGACTAATGTTCTACTCCTTTCCCCCCTTCCTTTCTGAGCAACCGGGACAGACTCTGTGCCAGAAACCTGTACCCCATGGCTGACCCCTGGTAAGCCCCCCCCCCCCCAACAGTGTCCAAAGCGGTATACCTGTTACTAAGGGGAACGACCACAGGGGATCCCTGTACTGACTGCTTACCCCCAGCCCCTCTCACCGTCACCCATCTATCTTTATTCTTTGGCGTAACTACCTCCCTGAAGCTTCTATCTATGACCCCCTCTGCCTCCTGAATGATCCGAAGTTCATCCAGCTCCAGCTCCAGTTCCCTAACACGGTTTTTGAGGAGCTGGAGTTGGGTGCACTTCCCACAGATGAAATCAGCAGGGACACTGACGGTGTCCCTCACCTCAAACATTCTGCAGGAGGAGCATTGTACTGCCTTCCCTGACATCACCTCTAGATTTAAAAAAAACAAGAAAAAGAAAAAGAAAGGAAGAGCTTACCTGATATTCCCTCAAACCCTTAGGTTAGAGGAGGTGGAAGGGTGGGGGACACTGCAAGTGTAGTGTCTCGGATTTAGCAACCACCCAACTTGTTACAGGCACTCACCTTCCCGACAGGCCTCTGCTCCCGCCGAAAATCTGGAGGCCGCTCCCGCTTGGAAGGGAAGCAGATTTAAAGGCACTCACTCACCTTCCTGACAGGCCTCTGCTCCCGCTTCCCAACGACCGTGGGATTTTTTTGGTTAGAGGAGGAGGTGGGGGGGGAAACACTGAGGAAGTGTTTCGGGTTTAACTGTCACTTGACAACAGCCCCTCCACAAACAACCTTCAAATTAGGCTGACCGCACTGCACGTATGCAAATTTCCCCGGAACAGCCAATCAGTAGCTCTGCTCTGCTGCCCTCTGCTGGATGCTTGCTTTCACTCGAACTCCTCGGGTCTCTTTCGCAGGTACACCTTCAAATTAGGCTGACCGCACTGCACGTATGCAGATTTCCCCAGAACAGCCAATCAGTAGCTCTGCTCTGCTGCCCTCTGCTGGCAGAAGCCCCCAGGACCCGGGGACTTTGCAGGGTTGACAGCACTGAGCTCTCCATTGCCGTTTCCACTGCCTAGGTCTCCTTTGAGACTTTTTAGCAGACTGACATTGAGTGGCTTGCAAAATCGTTTCAGAGGGTCTGGGGTCACATGTACACCAACTAGTAAACATTAGAAAACCAATGTTGTTTTACAACAATCGACAAAATCATCATCAGACTGCCGTGGTGTGACTTAAACCCGGGTCTCCAGGGCTCTGGGCTACGAGTCTGGTCGTAATACTGTCTCCCTGCCTCCCTGTGGTAGGATTTCTACACCTGCAAAGGGGGTTTCGTTTCATCCCATCAAATTGGGATGGATTCCATGGATGAAAGTGCATTGTGCTAACCCACAGTAAACTCCTCTTCCAACGATCAGACCACTCTGAAGATAAGCAAATGCATTCATTTGAAATGTCTCCACATAATTAGGACAAATGATTTTTCACCTTGTAATGTCCCTTGATAAATTCCAAAAATGTCTCGACTTACCACAGTGGCACTTGGGCAGTAAATGATAAAATATACTAACGTTGGATTTTGATGGATATGAACAATAACAAATCACTTGAACTCCATGAATTTACTATATATGTACAAGAATATAAATAGAAAGAATAATCTCCCACAATTGTTCCGATCACTTAAGATAAAAGGATGATTGCAATCAGCTAAGTAGAAGAAAAAAAGATACTTGCATTCATATAACACCTTTTACAATCTCAGAATGTCCCAAAATGCCTTACGGTCAACAAGGTCATTTTGGAGTGCAGTCGTTGTTGTCATGTAGGAAATGAGGCAGCCAATTTGTGCACAGCAAGCTCCCACAAATAACACTGTGACAATGGCTAGGTAATATGTTTTTGTAATGTCGATTGAGAGATAAATATTGGTCAGGCCACCAGAGATAACTCCCCTGCTCTTCTTCAAAATATTGCCACGGGATCTTTTATAGCCACTTGAGACATCATGTTGGTCCTTGATGTAATATCTGATCAGACAATGCAGAACTCCCCGAATAAAGCCAAAAGAGTGGCGGATTTTTGTAGTCAAGTCTCTGGAATGGGGGTCGAACCCACAGTCTTCTGACCCAGACTTGAATTCTGCCCACTGAGCCACGGCTGACAACTATTAGCTATCAAAATAATCAAGAGCAGTAATCTTCTAGGAACACTATCATCTCAATATTCCCCTTCAAGACTTGGACACACATCACTATTACCATTCCTGCACTGTCACTGGAGGAGAATTCGAGAATTCCCAGTTTAACACCACTGAGAATTACCATCGACACAAGGATTGTTAATGCTTCAAAGAGAAGATCCACCACCACCACTGCCTGTGGTAGTTGAGTCGGAAAAACATTAGGGACCGTCAAGCGGCTATTGGATAGGTACATGGATTACGGTAGAATGATGGGGTGTAGATTAATTTGTTCTTAATCTTGGACAACAGTTCGGCACAACATCGTGGGCCGAAGGGCCTGTTCTGTGCTGTATTTTCTATGTTCTATGTTCACCACCACCTTCTCTGTGCAACTAGAGATGGCAATACTTCCAGCCTTTCCAGCATTACCCATATTCCAAAAACTAAAAGAAATCCAAATGGTACAGTTTTTCACACTGCAGGCAGTTACTAAATTACAGCACAAGAGCATTGAAATCCCATAAATCGCTACATTTAAGGGGAAACTGGTTTCAGTCACTATTTCTTTGTACTAAAACAGAATGTTGAATCTTTTCTTATTCAAACAATGCCAAGGACCCGGGTTCGATTCCCGGCTTGGTCACTGTCTGTGCGGAATCTGCACGTTCTTCCTGTGTTTGTGTGGCTTTCCTCCAGATGCTCCAGTTTCCTCCCACAAGTCCGGAAAGACACGCTGTTAGGTGAATTGGACATTCTGAATTCTCCCTCTGTGTACCCGAACAGGTGCCGGAATGTGGCTAGCGGGGGCTTTTCACAGTAACTTGATTGCAGTGTTAATGTAAGCCTACTTATGACACTAATAGAAATCAATATTATTTTGGAATCAAACAGGGTTAACACACTTCATGACCCTAATGAAAGGTGCATGATGCATAAATACCTTCTGAAGAGCAACTAGGGATGGGCAATAAATGCTGGCCTAGCCAGTGATGTCCACATCCCGTAAATACGAGGTTCACAATTTGTACTAGGCCTTACCTGACAATGCGGGTGAGGGTTTGAACATCCCATCATAGCACCTTTATTTTCAAAAATCTGAAATCAAAATATTGACCAATTCTGTGAAAAACAGTGACAACAAATCAGTTACCATTTCATTAAAGTTACATCTGCGACGCATGCAAGTATTCTTTTCAGCTGTTTTTTCTCAGACATAAAGAACTGGATCAGAAAAAAATGTGCTCCTAAGAATATTTGGTGTTGTTAAATCAGGTTTTGGTTCCTGATCATTTCTACAAGGATCCTGCAGCCATTTTTGAAGCCCCTCAAGCTGCCCTGAATTGGTGAAAATGCAGGCCCTAGTTCTTACTGAAGATTTTATTGCTTTAGTGGTGCATCTCCTCCATTGCAATCTTAATTCCTCAATATTGTTTCACTCAAGTAGTTGCTATTCAGCAGTTTCTGGGGGTGCAATCTAGCGGCCCTGTTAGCCGTGGGCGCAAATCGCATAATGGTCACTAAATCCTGCAAGTGAACAAAACTGGGATTTTCACTGGCCCCTCACCGGTGACGTAATCAGGTTCATGTCCAGCATGGATGCAAACCTGATTTCCATAGATTTAAATACATTTTAATACAACTAATCGGGCTTGATGCTGTAGCATCCGCCCATGACGTATCCTTCCCCTCCCCCCTCCTCTGTTAAGCAATGGGTTAAGAGACATTGCAATTAGTTGTCTCATTTATGTAAAGTGTCCAATGATTGACATTGATATGTAAAGGGGCTTCAGGTGGCCTCTGGGTCTTGTGATGTGTAGGGTTTTGTGCAGAGTCACTTGGAACAAATAAAAAGTGTGTTGGTGAAAAAGGAGCAGAACTTTTGCCTCTTCATACCACAGCATCTAATACGTCTAACATCCTCTCCCCAGCTGGCAATGTGATCCTTGCCAGCACTTCTGACATTGCATAGGGTGCTGGTAAATTGGGCAAAAAAAGGCGTCTGTGGAGCCAGCGAGTTTCACACAGCTTTTCTCGCCTGCTCCAACACAAATGTGCAATTCTGGGAAAATTGCACTTTGGATCTCACCAACTTACTGATTGATACCAGTCAGCATCCAAAGTAAAAATTCACAGCCCTAGCCCGGCAATTTCATTAGAACCTCAGCAATACAAAACAAAATGCCAAATAACTTTGGCTCAGGTGATTTATGTACCATCTAAACTATGTAAAAACTTTGAAAAGTCATTTTATTTTTCTTTGCCGCTCCAGCTTCATGGCTGTTGGTAAATGTTATGCCTGGTTATAAGAAAAAGATTGCATTTATGTGGTATCTTTTATGACCTTAGGATGTACCAAAGTGCTTTCCAACTAATGAAATACTTTTGAAGAGTACTTTTGCACGATTGTAATATGCTCATATAGTATTCTTTTTTTTGAAAATATTTTATTAAGGCATGTATAATTTTAACAATTTTCAAGAGGAAAAAATAAAGCAAATAACACCCAACCAACCAACAATCAATCCCAGCTGACATGGCTTACATACACAATTCCCTAATCTCCCTTTCCCACCAACTTTTTCCCTCATCAACCAGCTTCCCATGCCTCCCTCTTTCCCTTTACCCCCATTGTTTCTGCTGACAACTTAATTTTCTCCGGAGAAGTCACTTCCGGGCGAAACCTCGCATCGATTCCCTCAGGGCAAACTTGATCTTCTCAAGCCTGGGAAAACCGGCCATGTCACTAACCAATACCCCTGATTTTGGGGGTTCTGAGTCCCTCCACACCAATAAGATCCATCTCCGAGCTACCATGGAGGCAAAGGCCAAAACATCAGCCTCTCTTGCCCCCTGAACTCCCGGGTCTTCCAACACACCAAAAATCGTCACCTCTGGACTCGGAACCACCATTACCTTCAATACTTTTGACATGACATCAGCAAATCCCTGCCAAAATCCCCGAAGCCTCGGACATGATTCGAGGGCCCTCCCGCACACCACCCACACCTATCCTCCACCCCTTCAAAGAATCTGCTCATACGGGCCACAGTCATATGCGCCATGTGGACCACCTTAATTGTATCAGGCTGAGCCTGGCACACGATGAGGACGTGTCAACTATGTTCAGGCACCCTCCCACAACCCCGCCTCTAATTCCCAGCCCAATTTTTCTTCCCACTTTCGCTTCATCTCCCCTACAGCAGCCCCCTACCTTTCCATGAGCTCTTTATAAATTTCCAAGATCTTCCCCTCCCCCACTCCCATTTTCTTTTTTTTTTTTAATAAACGTTTTATTGAGGTATTTTCTTTGGCAGTTTAACAACAACAAAATCCCCAAAATAAATAACAAGAAAAGAAAAAAGTATATACATAGTGCAAATTCCGCCGCACTCTTCTACAGGTCCTGCCATTTCTTACCCCCTCTACTCTACACTAACCTAACTTACCCCCCTACGCTACACTCACCTAACCCCCCCTCCCTTCTGCTGAAGTTTAATTCTCTGCGAGGAAGTCGACGAATGGTTGCCACGTCCGGGCTAACCCTAACAGAGACCCTCTCATAGCAAACTTAATTTTTTCCAGACAGAAGCCTGCCATGTCTGAAAGTCAGGTCTCCGATTTCGGGGGCTTTGGGTCCCTCCATGCCAGCAATATGTGCCTCCGGGCAACCAGGGAAGCAAAGGCCAGAACATCTGCCTTTTTCTTCTCTTATATTCCCGGATCCTGCGATACCCCAAAAATCGCCACCTCCGGACTCATTGCCACCCTCGTATTTAATACCGTGGACATGGTGTCGGTAAACCCCTGCCAAAATCCCCTCAGTTTTGGACATGTCCAAAACATGTGGACATGGTTCGCTGGCCACCCCGCACACTTTATACATCTGTCCTCCACCCCAAAGAATCTGCTCATACGGGCCACAGTCATATGCGCCATATGGACCACCTTAATTGTATCAGGCTGAGCCTGGCACATGACGAGGACATGTCAACTCTGTTCAGGGCATCCTCTCAGAACCCCGCCTCTAATTGCCTGCCCAATTCTTCTTCCCACCTTCGCTTCACCTCCCCTACCGGGGCCCCCTCCCATTCCACAAACTCTTTATAAATTTCCGAGATCTCCCGTCCCCCACTCCCATTTTCGACAGTACCTCGGCCTGTATCCCCTAGGGTGGCAGGTGCGTAAAGGTCGAAACCTGTATCTGGGCAAAGTCCCTCGCCTGCAGGTAACTGACCACATTCGCACAGGGCCGCTCAAACTCCTCCTGCAAATCCTCCAAGCACGGAAAGCTGCCATCAATAAACAGGTCCTCAAACCGCTCGATCCCCGCTCGCTGCCACCTCCGAAACCCCCCATCCAGCCCCCCCATGTGCAAACTGATGGTTGCCACAAATAGGTGTCCATACCGATGCCCCCTCCACTCCCATATGCTTCCGCCACTGTCCCCACACCCTCAAGGCACTACTAGCACAGGACTTGTGGAGTACCAAGCCGGCGAGAACGGCAGAGGTGCCGTTACCAGTGCCCGTAAACTTGTGCCCCTAAATGAGGCTGCCTCCACCCGCTCCCACACCAACCCCTCCCCCACTACCCATTTACGAACCATTGCTATGTTCGCCACCCAGTGGTTCTGAAATTCGGTGGGGCCAGCCAGCCCCCTCCCCTCGACCCCACTCCAGAAGCACCGTCTTTACCTGCGGGGCTTTACCTGCCCACACAAACCCCAAAATCACCGCATTCACCCTCTTAAAGAAAGCCTTGGGGATAAAAATAGGCAGACACTGAAATACAAACAAAAACCTTGGGAGAACCACCATCTTTACCGTCTGCACCCTCCCCGCCAGTGACAACGGGAGCGTGCCCACCTTCTGAAGTTCCCCCTTCATCTGCTCCACCCATCGAGCCAAATTCAGCTTGTGTAGCTGTTCCCACTCTCGAGCCACCTGGATACCCAAATATTGAAAGCTCCCTCCCATCACCTTAAACTACATCTTCCCCAATCTCCTCTCTTGTCCCCTTGCTTGGATGACAAAGATCTCACTCTTGCCCATATTCAATTTGTACCCCGAAAACCGGCCAAATTCCCCTAGGATCCCCATAATCTCTCCAGTCCCCCCCCTTAGCAGGTTAGAAATATACAAAAGTAGGTCGTCTGCGTATAGCGAGACCCTGTGCTCCACCCCACCTGTACTATCTCCTCCCAGTCCTTTGACGTTCTCAGCGCCATCTCTAATGGCTCTATGGCCAAGGCAAACAACAGTGGGGAGAGCGGTCATCCCAACCTCGTCCCCCGGTGCAACCTGAAATAATCCAAGCTCACGCTCACCACCGGTGCCTGGTATAGCAACCGGACCCAGTCCAAAAAACCCTGCCCAAACCGACCCAGGACTTCCAACAAATACTCCCACTCCACCCGATCAAAGGCCTTTTCCGCATCCATGGCGACCAGAACCTCCACCTCCCTCCCTCGGAGGTCATCATTATCACATTCAGCAGCCTTCTAATGTTCACTGCTAAATGCCTTCCTTCACAAACCCCATCTGGTCCTCCCCTATCACGCTTGGTACACAATCATCTATTCTCGAGGCCAAGATCTTGGCCAATAGTTTGGCATCTACATTTAGAAAGGAGATTGGCCTGTACGATCCACATTTCTCCGGTCCTTATCCCACTTCAGGATGAGAGAAATCGAAGCCTGTGGTATGATTGGAGGGGGTATCCCTCGCTCACTAGCCTCATTAAACGCCCTTACCAGCAGGGGCCCCAGCACTCCAGAAAACATTTTATAGAACTCCACTGGGTACCCATCCGGTTACGGGGCCTTGCCCAACTGTATCACCTCCAGCCCCTCCACCACTTCCACCAGTCCAATTGGGGTCCCTAGACCCTCCACCAGCTCTTCTTCCACCCTCGGAACGGAAACTCCTGTCCTTCCAAAAACCGCCTCATCCCCTCCACCCTGGCCGGGACTTCCGACTCATATAACCTACAGTAAAAGTCCCTAAACGTCCCGTTCACCCTCACCGGGTCCAAGATCGTATTACCCCTCTGTCCTTCACTTTCCCAATCTCCCTCGTCACCCACCGTTTCCTTAGCTGGTGTGCTAGCATCCTACTAGTCTTCTCCCCATATTCGTACACCAACACCCCCCCCCCCCCCCCCCCCCCCCCCCCCCACCCCCTCTCAACTGCCCCACTGCCCTCCCTGTAGATAGCAACCCAAACTCCATTTGCAGCCTCTGCCGCTCCTTCAACAACCCCACCTCCGGGGCCTCTGAGTACTTCCTGTCTACCTGAAGAATCTCCTTCACGAACCTATCCATCTCTGCCCGGTCTGCCTTCTCCCTGTGTGCCCCTATCGATATAAACTTCCCTCTCACCGCTGCCTTCAACGCTTCCCAAAGAGCTGCTGAAACCTCCCCTGTATCGTTTACCTCCACATACCTCCAAATGGCTTCCCTCACTGGCTCACCCATCTCTTCCTCCGCTAACAGCCCTATATCCAACCTCCAGTGCGGGCGTTGGCCCACCCTCTTACTCACCCATAAGTTCACCCACTGCGGGGCATGATCCAACACCACTATTGCCGAGTACTCAATGTCCACCACCCCCGTCAACAACGTCCTGTGCATAACAGAAAAGTCAATTCGGGAGTACACTTTGTGTACATGGAAAATAAATGAGTACTCTTTCGCTCTCAAACCTCCATGGATCCACCCCCTCATGTGTTCCATAAACCCCTTTAGTTCCGTCGCAGCCGCCGACACCATCCCTGTCCTCGAAGTCAACCATTCCAGCCTTGGGTTTATAACCACATTAAAGTCCCACCCCCCCATAATCAGCCGTTGCCAGTCCAGATCAGGGATCTTCCCCAATACCCACCTCATGAACTCTAAATCGTCCTAGTTCGGTGCATAAATGTTCACCAGCACCACCGGCATCCCTCCTGCTCTCCGCTCACCATAACTTATCTGCCCCCCGAGCCCACCACTATACTTCCCACTTCAAACGCCACCCGCTTCTTAATCAGAAACACCACCCCCCCTTGTTTTGGAGTCTAATCCTGAATGGAATACCTGCCTTACCCACCCCTTCCTCAGCCTAGTTTGATCCACCACCCTCAAGTGTGTCTCCTGTATCTTTGCCACATCCTCCTTTAAGCTTTTCAAATGTGCAAACACATGGGCCCTCTTGACTGGCTCAGCCAACCGTCTCACATTCCATGTGATCAGCCTGGTCAGGGGGCACCCCGCTCCCCCTCCCCCCTCCCGATCAACCATAATCCTTCCTGAGCCAGCCTCCTGCCCGCGTCCTGCACCTCCTCAGGCCCGCTGCCATCGACCCTCCACATGTCCCCTTTCAACAACCCCTCCCCCGTCAGCAGTCTACCCCACCTCCCCGCCCCACCCCATAACAAAATAACAATCCCAACCCCCATCAACACACCAACCACCTGCTCACCTCCCACTGCCCTTCCGTGAACTTGCCTGCCCAACTAGCCTGGTAGCCCCCACCCATGGCGTCTAACATCCTAACTCCCACTGTTTTCCCCCCCCACCCCCTCAATCATTCTCCCAGTGCAAACTTTACAATCCCCACCAAACATAAAGAAAAGAGGAACCCACCAACCCTCATCAAGAACTAAACAAACCCAGAACAGCACAACGGGCCCTAACCCAGTGCAAAAGTGGTTCATACAAACCAGAGAAAAATCCAAAATACAAACAGGAACATCTCCTCCAGAGTTCAATGTCCTCCTTCGCCTGCCAGTCCATTGTCTCTCACAAATTACATCGTTGCCTCTGGCGACCCATATGTTCCCCACAAGCGCGCTGGGTATAACATGCCGAACTTCACCCCCTTCTTAAATGAGGGCCGTCTTCACCTTGTTGAAGCTCGCCCTCCTTTTGGCCAGCTCTGCACGCAGGTCCTGATTAACGCGCAGCTCACTGCCTTCCCAAGTACAGCGCCTCATCCACCTGGCCCACCTCAAAATCCGCTCCTAATCCAGGAACTGGTGCAGGACCACCACCATCTTCCTCGGCGGCTCATTCCCTTGCGGCTTCCTCGTCAGTGCCCTGTGCACCAGATCTACCTCCTGGGGCCGAGCAAATGCCCTTCACCCAGAAGCTCCCCGGACATCCGCACCACATATGCGCTGGCGTCCACTCCCTTGCTGCCCTCCGGCAGGCCGACAATCCTGACGTTCTGCCTGCGCGATCTATTCTCCAGGTGTTCCACCTTCTCCTACAGCCTCCTTTGTTGATCTTGCGTCAACCCCATCTCCGCTGCCATCAAGGCGAGCTGCTCCTCATACTCCCCTGCCGCCTCCTCCACCTGCTGGATCGCCTGGCCCTGGGCCTCTAACCTCATTTCCATGCGGTCAATCCCCACCTTTATCGTGTGCACCATGCTGGCCAAGTCCTCCAAGTTCTCCTTCCTCAGCTGGGCAAATGTCTTGTGGAGGAAGCCCACTAGCTGATCCATCGACCACTGGGCGGGCAAGGTCGGGCCCTGACTCTTCACCATCCTCCCCTGTGTCGCAGGCACCACACCAACCTTCGACCGTTGTTCTCTCCTTTTTCGACAACCTCTGGCCCACAAATCCATACACCGGTGGGATATTCTCTTTTTCCAGCCCTCCTGCATCTTTTACAGACTCTCAGCTTCGTCTTTAGCTGGGGAAAAGGTCCAAAAAGTTCAACACGAGTGGGAGCCATCAAATGTGCGACCACTTACACCATGGCCGCCACCGGAAGTCTATGCTCATATGGTATTAAGTGATGAAAGAAAGTATCATGTGATGTAAGCTATTGTAGTACACTCGGTGTATTGTAGTCTACTATTGTTTGATGCCGATTACAACTCTCATGATGTATCACTAACAAACAACGTTGAAAACCCTAACAGCCAACAGCCAGCTTAAAATTCTAAGTCAATCCCCATGCTCCTCACGATTAGGCCATGGGAAGGACAAAGCATGAAATAACCACTTTCTCTCAGGATTTTGTATGTTTTTGTGGCCATGTCATTTCCAGCTACTTACACTAACCTGACTGAAGCAGCAAGCTGAGAATGGAGAAACAAAATTATTAAATCAATTGCATTAGTTGACATTGTGGTAGTTACTATCTTGGAGTTATCCAATTGCACAATTTTGCTGAATACTTGCTTCTCATTGCTATATTATTTACACAGACGATTTCCTTTGGCTAATATATGTAAGCCATTAAGATTTTAGAGCACAATCAAAGAACAAAGAAAGTACATCACAGGAACAGGCCCTTCGGCCCTCCAAGCCTGCCCGCCTAACCTAAAACCTTCAACACTTCCGGGGTTCGTATCCCTAATCAGTTTAGATAATAAATAAATTACCTATCCATTTAATTTCCCACAAGACCCCCTTGACATATTTCTACACTTCATAACCCCGAATCACATTTGCCGAATCAAACATGTCTGGTTCCTTTTAAAGCACTTCACTTTCTAGTTTCACCAACTTTGCTGGTAGTCTATTCTTTCTAACTGACAAAAGCTTGCTTGCATTGTAATTTTCTTTCCACCATCAGATTGACAAGGTGTCAAGCCTGTTGAAAGTTTGAACAGCAAGAATTTCTACTTGCATAGCGCATTGAACAGAGTAACTGTCACAGTCGCTTTACAGGAGCGGTATCAAACAAAATTTTGACATAGAGCTTTGCAAGGAAATCTTAGGATAGGTAGCCAAAAACTTGATCAAACATGCAGGCTTTCAGGAGTTTCTTAAAAGGAGGCGAGATAGAGACGATGGAGGTTCTTAACTGAACAATCATTCTGTTGCTCGGGGGAAAACAGTACATGAAACAAGAATGGAGAAACACATTAAAAGGGGTGCAGAAGAACACTGGCATATCTACATATTTTCTTAAAATAAATTTAGGAGTACTCAAATCTTTTTTTCCATTTAAGGGGCAATTTCGCATGGCCAATCCACCATTGCGCCACCGTGACGCCTGCTGCATATTTACTTAAAACAGTGAAATTAATGGCTTTCTGCCTCTGCTCACCTGTACCCATTGATATTTTGATCCTAGTTCTACCATGAGTTCCGCCCACTTGTCAATCACGGCTCTGATTTCTGGAATGGACATCAACGGCAGGGTGATGTCGGAATGTGGATGGAAGCACATGACCTTACTGAAAGAGAATATGCAACTGAGTACGGGACACAAAACTATAATTAAAGAACTGTACCATCCCTGTAATGTGCAGCACTTAATTACTGCAAGACAATTATTGCAATACCAGGCCGAATTGGGCGTCTAACAGTTCACTTCTGCGATATCCTGAAATTGCTGAAGGATAAGCTAAGGCTCCTTCAAAAGGCACCTTCCAATTTCATGACTTCTATCACCTAGAATGGTCAGGGCAGCGGACACATGGGAGCACTACCACCTGCAAGCTCCTCTATAGACCACACACCATTCTGACTTGGAACTATATCGCTGTTCCAGCACTGTCACTAGGTCAAAATCATTCCTAACAGCATTGTGGGTGGTACCTACACCACATTATCTGCAGTGGTTCCAGAAGGCAGTCCACTACCACCATCTCAGGGGTGATTAAGGGTGGGCAACAAATGTGGGTCTTATCAGCAATGTTCTCGTCCTGTGAACAAATAACATTTGTCAACAAAAGGGGCAATTTTACAAATCCATACTCCCTATAATGAGTTCTCCCACCAGGAGTGAATATCAGGAATTTGATTAAATCCTTAATTTTTTTCTGAACATTTTCCAATCTGCTGACCAGCCATTAACCTTTGTGGCACTGTTAAGCTTTTTTCTATTTAATACCGTCTTTAACTCCCCCACTTTCCCAGTCCGGCAGATCAGATGGCCTGCATCTTCGGATCTTAAAAGAAGAGTTGGAAGAGATAGTGGATCAGTAAAGGAATCAAGGCTGGAGGGGGGAGCGAGGCGGGGGAGGGGTGTCAGGCAGGAAAGTGAAATTAAGACAGCAATCAGATCAGCCATTATCTCATTGAATTGAATGGTAGAGCAGGCTTGAGGGCCCAATGGTCTACTACTGCTCCTACTTCTATTTTATGTTTTAAAGGTCTTATAATAATAATCTTTATTGTCACAAGTAGGCTTACATTAACACTGCAATGAAGTTACTGTGAAAAGACCCTAGCCACCACATTCCGGCGTTTGTTCGGGTACACAGAGGGAGAATTCAGAATGTCCAAACTACCTAACAGCACGTCTTTTGGGACTTGTGGGAGGAAACCGCAGCACCCGGAGGAAACCCGCGCAGACACGGGGAGAACGTGCAGACTCCGCACAGATAGTGACCCAAGCTGGGAATTGAACCTGGAACCCTGGCGCTGTGAAATGATAGTGCTAACCACTGTGCTACCATGCCGCACAAGGGGAGGAAGGTGACAATTATTGGCATCTAGTCTGGCAGCATAGGAGGAAGTATGGGTGGTCCAGCTGGACATAACTGGCATGCATTTGAAAGCTGGCATATGCGAGGAAGCTGACCCCATGTTTTCAAACGATGTGGCATGTTGCTGGACAGCATGTAGAAGAGGATGAAGAGCAACAAAGAACAGGGGCTGGATTCTCCGCTGTCGGGATTCTCCGTTGCACCAGCAGCCCGAGGATTTCCTGACTGCGTGGGGCTGCCCATAATGGGAAACTCTGTGGGCCGGCTGGCGAGACGGAGAATCCCGGGGGCGCACCGCACCAGAAATCTGGTACAGCGGGACGGAGAATCCCGCCCCAGATCTTTAAAGGACTCTGCCATGATGAAGAAGAGTTGGCAGGAAAGCCATTGCAAGAGATGTTCTCCAGAGAATTAGTTTGGAACCAATTAAGGTCAGTCCTAAGGATTGCAGGTGCCAGTAGAAGCCGGTGGGGTCAACAATGTCAAAGGTTGAGGAGGGATGTACCAGTTACAGTTCCTTATGACTTTAGTTAGGCCTGTTTTAAGGCTGTTGGGAGGGAAGGAACTGCTTTGTAACAATCTAGCTATTGCGCTGGAAGGTGGGGTCCTTGAGGTTGCAAATCTGATCTTGCAGAAACTGAGTTGCAGAAACACATTTGACAACACTTTTAAAGGACTCAAAGAACAAAGAGATGTTGGATTTTATTTGGCGGGAGGATGTTTTAAAGGTGGTGCAATGATGGCATTTTTGGGTAGGAAAAACCTGTTGATTTATCGTGCCTGTCCGACACTATGATGCCCAGACATTTCTTCCTTAACCCAACCTCCCCCCACAATACCATGTCACAAACAACCTGGGGATGGCAGAGGTGGGATTATTGTGTGTGTACCTAAGAATTTGGGGCAAGAGGGAGTTTGTTACCATTAACTGATTAACATGTTAACAGACAAAAAGATCAGATTTGCAACCTCAAGGACCCCAACTTCCAGCGCAATAGCTAGATTAGGTATTTGGCATGTTTGCCTTCATCCACCAGGGCATTGAGTACAAGAGTTGGTAGGTCATGTTAGGCCACATTTGAAATATTGCGTGCAGTTCTGGTTGGTAAACTACCAGAAGGATGTGGATGCTTTGGAGAGAGTGCAAAGAAGGTTTACCAGGATGCTGCCTGGTCCGAAGGGTGTTAGCCATGATGAGAGAATTGTTTTTGTTGTAAAGACGGAGACTGAGGGGAGACCTGATTGAGTTCTACAAAATTATGAGAGGTATGGACAGGGTGAATAGTCAGAAGCTTTTTCCCAGGATGGAAGACTCAATTACAAGGGTGGTCCAGTATGGGTTCAAGGTAAGAGGGGGAAAGTTTTGGGGAGATGTGCAAGGAAAGTTTTTCACGCAGATGGTGGTGAGTGCCTGGAACACGTTGCCAATTGAGGTGGTGGAGGCAGGCACGATAGCAACGTTTAAGATGTATCTTGATAGATACATGAACGGCCGGGGAATGGAGGGATACAGATCGTTTGGGCAATAAGTAGTCTGGATCGGCGCAGGCTTGGTGGGCCGAAGGGCCTGTTCCTGTGCTGTTATGTTCTTTATTCATAAACTACTCCAAAAGCAGAGAGGTTGGATTAAACATATATAGAGAGCACTCTCATGAGCACTGTCCACTGTCTGGTCACCATACTATAAAAGGGACATAGGAGGATTGGGCAAAATACAAGCAAGATTTACATGCATAGTACCAGAATTAAGGGAATACAACTGTTAGGAAAGACTGGGTGAGTTTCTCCAGTTCCACAGCCACGTCTTTCTCAGTGGTGTGCCATCCGCTGGCGGTGGGATTCTATACTATCACCGCTTGTCAACGGGATTTCCCAATGAAGCCATCCCACGTCACCGGGAAACCCGCAGGTAGGGATTAATTTCTGGCAGAAACAGAGAATCCAAAGTGCTGAAGAATTCCTGTCACTGTATAGGCATTGCCCTTTTCTCTAGGACAGAGAAAAGCTGAGAGATGGGCTGAAAGAGGTCCTTAATTTTCTGAAGGTCTTTGCTAAGGAAGTATTAGAAAAGGATTTTTCCATGTGTGAGCTCCTCGGGATGGCTGAGGAGGGGAGGTGCTACTAGCCATAAACATACAATGGTCATTGGTAAATCTGGAATGGAATTCAGAAGACACGCCCTCACTCAAAGCGGTGAGAATGTGGATCTCAGGTCCATATCAAGTGATGACTGAAGGTCGGACGGACAGAAGGAAGGAAGGCAAAGCAAGGGAGGGCAAGGTAAGGAAAGGCAATGGAGGGCGAAGCATGGAAAGAAAGAAGTCACACCTAAAGAATAATAATAATCTTTATTATTGTCACAAATAGGCTTACATTAACACTGCAATGAAGTTACTGTGAAAATCCCCTACTCGCCACACTCTGGCGTCTGTTCGTGAATGTCCAATTCACCTAAGAGCACGTCTTTCGGGACTTGTGGGAGGAAACTGGAGCACCCGGAGGAAACCCACGCAGACTCAGGGGAATGTGCAGACACTCACCCAAACCGGTAATCGAACCTGGAATCCTGGAGCTGAGAAGCAACAGTGCTAACCATTGTGCTATCGTGTCGTCCATAAATGGACATGCTTCAAATTCATGGTACAAAAATGCTGATCTTCATTACAAAAGAATCAAGGATGTTTTACAGTTCAATAACTGACACTAACAATTCAGTAACTGAAGTCAGATTGGTTGTCAACTATGTTCCATGATGTACAGAGGGAACCTTCTGGAGAATTCTCTGTCATTCTCTATCCTTTTTGTCCACTAATTCAAAACACAACTACCTTGTTTAAAAGAAGCTAAAACAGTCAAAGACACAAATTTTACATTGATACTATATATATTCACAGCATCTCCACTTTATAGATTCTCATAGAATAGGTATTTACCAAACTCCTCTAGCAGCTTTTGTTTGAAACAGCGGGTGCTCACTGAGACCTATGGGTTTAAAAGAAAGTAAGGTATTATTTAAAAGAAAGGAGCAGAATCCAAGGAAATCATTTATATTGAGTATTTAGATTACTTTAATAACATTGTGACCCACCCATTACATAGACCCCCACCAGAGACCCACTCATTAGAGAGACCCTCACCAGAGACCCACCCATTAGAGAGACCCCCACCAGAGACCCACCCATTAGAGATCCCCACCAGAGGCCCACCCATTACAGAGACCCCCACCAGAGACCCCCCACCAAAGACCCACCCATTACAGAGACCTCCACCAGAGACCCCTCCGATAAGAGAGACCCCCATCAGAGACGTCCTCCCTATTACAGAGGCCCGCTGCCTGGAAGCTAGAGAGCAGTCCAGACAGAAACAGTGAAAGCATCACTGCTTTAAAACTCACCTGTGCCCTACACCTGCTGGTTCAGGCAGAGAAAGCAGCAGTTGTAAATTCCCAAAAAGCAAAATCCACATCAGCTGTGTTTAACCCCCCCCCCCATCCCCCCCCCCCCATTCCCCCCCTCCCCCCCCCCCCAGATCTTTGATCTGCAAGACTTTTTGACTCACATCAATGTGAAATTGGTTTTACTAGACTGTGATTGACATCTTGCATGCAGCCAGCTGTCCAGATTGTTTAATTTCAATTCCCTTCACCCTTCAATGGATTTCAAGTACCCAGCTGTGAAACTAACCGCCATGTTTCTAAACATCCAGCTATGATTGATAGCTCTTGGACTACATCAAAAGCAGTGAAGTGCTCTCACTTCCTCTTTTACTTTGCAGAAAAGCATTTGCATCTTCCCATTGGCACGGGCTGCAGATCTCGATACCGCCGCCAGCAGGTGTCTGGAGCATCTGAATGGGATTGGCGCTGATGACGCTGGATTATCCACTGCATTGGAAACTGCTACTGGCGCCGGGCGGTGAAGAATCCAGCTAGTGATATCAATGTAAGATATTCCGTTCTTTCTCTCTCTCTGACTGTGCCCCTTTCCCTCTTATCTCCTACAAAGAAGACCTGAAACCCGAGTCAGAGCTCGGAAGCAATTATTTTGCCGATTGTTGTTGATCAAGGATGGCAGGCTGTCAGAATCTGAGATTATAAGGGAGACTTTGAGAAGAGGAGCTTGGAGGGACCTTCGATCTAAGATCCAATGGAAAATGCAGGAAGAACTGAGCAAGACCTTGACCAGTTTGAAACTGAACATTGAGCTGTATTATCCACCAGTACTGGTAAATCAGAAAACTGGGGCAACAAGGCTGATGATTGGGACTGGATTCAGATGGAGAGCGACCAATGTTAGGATGGAGGACGAGGAGCAACGTTTGGATTCTGTAGCTGTACACGTGGAAAACATGGCAGGCCATTAGCATTGTATTCCGCAACTAACGCTAGGATGGAGGTGAGAACTATTCTTTGGTCTGGCACTGAGAAATCAGGGCTCGTGTTTATTGCTGGGAGAGCTGTGATCTACCTAACAACACAAAGATATATGGTAATGTGAGAAAACACCTCCAGGTGATTAACAATAAAATTCCAAATGCAAATACAAAATCATTTAAACCATAGAAAGATTTTAGAAACATTACAGTAGGTGAGAATAAGATGGAGTTTGAAGTACCTGGGTCTGGAGCATCTGGTTGTAGGCTTGGGAAGTCATTATCAAACACATAAGTACTTTCGTACTCTGAGTTCACCTTTACAATGTGAAATGAAACAAGAAATTATTCTCTGACATATCTACATTAAGCATCATTCAAATGATCAACTTTATAATGAATGTTTCCTTTGGGAGGTCAAATGCAAACCTTCCATCAGACGATATGATTTAGAGGAGCTGTGTCACCATGCAACATTAAATAGAGTGATAGCAGTTACAGGAATTACTGAGAGTTCTATTTCTGTAAACGTTTGAAGCTTTGAAAAAAATCTTGTAAAGTTAATCACACAAATGTACGAATGTTTAAGAAAGTCCTGCCTGCCTTGGGCTGCAATCCAATCCAGGCCAGCAGTCCTTCAATGCTTGGCACTGCCATTGACAAATGTGGCTGGTAATGCACAAAGCCCAGGCCCAAGATCAGCAAGGCACCTAAGCCACAGGTGGTGATGGGGGAGGGGAATTATGGGTTGCAGTTCTTGCAAGGTGGGGGGGGGGGGGGGGGGGGGGGGGGGGGGGGGGGGAGAGCAGCAGCAAGGACAAGGGTGTGAATCTCAATAATTCCCACCAATCTCTGCCTCTCGATGCCAGATCTCTCGACCAGACACTGAGTCTAGCCACGGGCTATTTCCCTCGAATCTCACAAGAAGCCCAATACGGAATTTGTGCTGCCGAGATTTTGGTTGGTAATCATAGAATTTACAGTGCAGAAGGAGGCCATTCGGCCCATCAAGTCTGCACCGGCCCTTACAAAGAGCACAAAAATCAAGCCCACGTTTCTACCCTATCCCTGTAACCCAGCAAGGGAGGGCAAGGCAAGGAAAGAAAGAAGTCACACCTAAAGAATAATAATAATTATTATCACAAGTATTATCACAAGTAGGCTTACATTAACACTGCACTTACTGTGAAAATCCCCTAGTCGCCACACTCCAGCGCCTGTTCGTGAATGTCCAATTCACCTAACAGCACATTATTCGGGACTTGTGGGAGGAAACCTAAACCCACGCAGACACGGGGAGAACATGCAGACTCTGCACAGACAGTGACCCAAGCCGGGAATCAAACCTGGGATCCTCGAGCTGTGAAGCAATTGTGCTTACATTATGTTACCGTGCTGCCCTGCAATGATCCCTGTGCCCCTCCCCCCCTCCGACGATGCGATCAGGTCACGTGCAGGAAAGGTGCGGGCCTGGTTAGCATATTTTATCATAAATTTGAATGTAATTGTAGAACTTAACGCTACTACTTCAGCTCTCACTATACCGCCCCACTCAGCCGGCATGACGTCATGCCGGCATGAATCACTACTGCTTTTCAAAAGTGAAAACCAGTCGTGATCAGCACTCTGGGGGCACACAGCTAAGTATAGCCCCAGGTGGTGAGGGATATGCCCTCTGGGAAGCCCCACTGGGGGGGGTTCCTCTTACGCGTGGGGTGAGGAAACAAAGAGGACATGACCCAGTGCGGGGTTGGGGGGCTGGTCTGGGGACGGATGCCCTGATGCTTATGGAGGGGGGTCTTCCGTGGTCAATTTGCCATCACTGTAACAGTCCACTCAATCGCAGCAGTGGAAACAATTATTGTTTTTATCTTTTAAATTTAGAGTACCCAATTATTATTTTTTCCAATTAAGGGGCAATTTAGCGTGGCCAATCCACCTACCCTGCACATCTTTGGGTTGTGGGGGCGAAACCCATGCAAATACGGGGAGAATGTGAAAACTGCACATGGACAGTGACCCAGAGCCGGGATCGAACCTGGGACCCCGGCGCCGTGAGGCAGCAGTGCTAACCACTGCGCCACCGTGCTGCCCCCAGGAAACAATTATAATAACTTCCAGACTACCTGTTGAAATAATAGTCCTATGTAAACTAATTTCAAAGAGGCAGGACGGCAGTCATAGTGACCAAGGACCTAATCCTGCTCTATGACCGATACTTCAATGTGGAAAACATGAAAAGCATGTCAGGTACTAGGGTTCATCTCAACCAAGTTTATTAACTACTAACACTAATTTAAATATCATATGCGCGCCATCTATACATTACCTCTCCATTTGCCCTTGTTGCTCCAGGACAGAGAGGGTTAGTGGGATCATGACGTGCAATGTTCACCTCTGTGGGTTTCTCAACCTGTCCCTTCCAAGGACGTTTCATCCGGTGAGCAGAGACCAGGATCCACTCATCACGGAGAGGATTGTAGCGGATGTGCTGGTGTTCTTGTTTTAGAAACAAATTGAAAATGGTGATAACTACATTATTTATTTATTTCTCCTTGCTGACAACTAATTATTATTGCACGGCCAGTGCTTTCAGAATGCTGCTAATAATTTTATTTTTAATATTAATTCCGTAGTAAAAATGTTACTGGTAGTCGTTTGTTCACATTTTTTAGTTTCACATTCTACAAAAGTTTTAGAATTGTTCTTTTACTTCTGCTACGGTTAGAGTCACAAGAAACACAAAATAAGAACCAACTGTTGCTCAAGTCAGAAGCGTTTGTTCACCTATTTTACTTTTCAATATCAGTTCCAAAACTTGTGATTAGTGTTTTATACCGGGAATTAATTTTAGCTTTGGCCTAATCACATTCAGTTTAGTTGTAGATTTTGTAAGAATTTTAACTTTTCTCTCGGAGTAGTTAGTAGTGATGGATGTTCTTTTCAGGTAGAATATGGAGGTGACTGTTTGACCCTGAACTTAGTTTCTGATCCTTTTTCCTCTCCATCACTATACCTGCAACTTCCACCTCTAATGTAGTCCATCTCCACCCCACCCAGCTCATCTGCTGCTGAAGTGCCTATCTATGCTTTGTTACCTTTAGACATGACTATCTGAATGCTCTCCTTGCTGACTTTCCAGCTTGTTCTCTTCATAAATGTCAGCTGAACAAAAGCTTTGCTGCCTGTACCCTAACTCACACTGCACATCACCCTTTGTCAAAGCTTTGACAGTCATCGGACTCGAAACGTTAGCTCTTTTCTCTACCTACAGATGCTGCCAGGCTTGCTGAGATTTTCCAGCATTTTCACTTTCGTTTGTTTGCTGAGGTAGGTTGGCCCCTGCTTTCATGCTCACTTTCAAATCCCTTCATTGCCTCATCTCTCCCTTTCTCTGTAACTTCCTCCAGCCCTCCAGTCTTTGTAAGGTCTCAGCACTCTTCAGTTCTGGTCCTTTGCACATTCTCAAATATAATCACTTCACCATTGATGGCCATGCCTCCAGTTGTCTAGGCCTTAAGTTCTGGTGTTCCCTCCCTAAACTTCTTTACCTCTTTGCCTCTCTACCTTCAAGGTGCACCTTCAAACTGATCTCTTTAACTAAGCAACTGGCGATATGTTCTAGTCACATCTCTTTATGTGGTTTGCAGAGAAATTATATTGGATAATCACTCCTCTGAAGTGCCCTCGAGACGTTTTACTATGTTAAAGGCACTGTGTAATTTTTAATTGTCGTTGCTGTAACTACAGGACTTTCCCCTCTTATAATATATTCTGACTGCAACAGATCACTCTTGCTAAATGATACTAGAGGGTTGTTAATAAGTTCACCTAGGTTTGATGAGAAAGCACAACAGAACTTCCGCAGGAAACTAAGGATATGGGGCATTTCCACATGGACTTTTACCAACTTTTTACAGATGCACCATGGAAAGCATCCTATCTGGTTGCATCACAGCCTGGTTTGGCAACTGCTCGGCCCAAATCCGCAAGAAACTTCAGAGACATGAACACAGCCCGGTCCATCATACGAACTCGCCCCCGTCTACTGACTGTCTACACCTCCCACTGCCTTGGGAAAGCGGGCAGCATAATCAAAGATCCCTCCCACCCGGATTATTCTCTTTCAACCTCTTCCATAGGGCAGGAGATACAAAAGTCTGAGAACAGGCACTAACAGGTTCAAAAACAACTTCTTCCCCACTGTTTCCAGAATCCTGAATTACCCTTTTATAGACCGAACTGATCTCTTCACACATTTTCTCTATTGAGTAGTAGTGCACTCCGTATGCTTCACTCGATACCTGGGTCTATGCATTTACATTGTATATTTATGTATATCCTATGTTTTCTCATGTATGGAATGATCTGTCTGGACTGTACGCAGAACAATACTTTTCACTGTACCTCAGTACACGTGACAATAAATCAAATTAAGACAGAGAGTTCTAATAATCTCTTACAATAATCTTTATTTGTGTCACAAGTGGCAACATTGGAGTTGACTTATCAAATTCAGAAGTGTCAGAACAATAGACTGGCATGGTTGAGTGAAATTCTGCATTCTGCTCAGGAATCCCAGTGTAGCAAATAACGTTGAAAACTAGTAGGACAATCATAAATTCAACAGTTACAGCAGTGGTAGGGGATGGGTTGGAAACTCTACAAAGTTATCTTAAAACACACATTATATCCCTCGTAATATTGAGCTTGCATGATCAGTAAATTAAAAAGTAATGCAACAGGGCTGTCACATCTCAAAGATATTAACCGATTTATGCAAATTAACTGGGCTATGGTGAGAGGGGACAGACGACAGAACGGCAGAGCATGGGGGATGGAACATGAACAGATTCTTGACATTCTTGAGCCACATTGTGTAACACAATCACATATCAGGCACTTGCAAATGGTTTCTTTCAGCATAGAGCATATTAATCATATCATTGAAATAGGGGAAGGGGTTGATCGACTTTAATATTCGCGATATCCGTTCTTGACACTCCACGTTACAAACTTTCGTATTTTGGCTTATTGTCCTGTTAGCTCCCTTTAAACAAAGCTACTCAAGTTGGGGGGGGGGGGGGGGGGGACGTGTTCGTGCATTACCTTATCCAATTGTGCAACAGTGAAATGTAAGGTCTCATTCTTTCCGCTTTTAAATTCAGCACCTTATTTTTTAACTTTCCCTGTCTCTTTATTTTATCTTTCTTAATCTAATTTTACTTTCCACTTTCTTTGTTCCTCTTTCTGTTCCTCGCTTTTAACACAAAATCAACCCATTCTAAAATTAACACCACTTTCTCAACCCTGGTACTTTTTATTTAACAAGCCTTTAGATTGGTTAGGGAGATGCTCTCCTCATTGGGACCCAGGTGCCTGTTGTCAGCTTCCAGAAACTTGGCACACAAAAATGTTAAAAACGTAACTGTGTTCAAGGGTTAAGTAAACGTGATGCTTTTTGCTACAGCAAATTTTACATCCAAATCAGCAAACAAAAGTTCCAAGTAAACAGGCTAAACTGGAAAAAGCACAAGCAACACAAACCCCAAATAAATTGGTCACAGCAGAAATAACTCATCTCTGCATAATGGCAGCTTCTGCTTTTCCAGTAGAGTAAGTAAATCTTTATGTAAGTTACCACTGGGCTCGAAAAGCTCCTTGCTAGTGACGTGAGGCTCCATACGAATTCTTACACTGTCAATCACCGACCCCTCCCCTGCAGATTCTCTGGAGATCGGTTACCGCAGAGCCAGATTCGTGTGATATTTATGGAATTCGTTTCATTGCAAGCAATGGTAACGATTGTTTAAAAAACTATGCAAAAGGAACTCGTCTCCAGCTTTTGTCATAAAGACTTTTAAACCTACTTCCCAGGGTGATTTTTTTTCACCTACTGATCAGGCCAACCATAACTAAACCCTTAATAAATCGGATCTCAACCCTCTTTACTTTTACTCCCCATGTACACAAATGACTAAAATCTAAAAGTCGAGGTTGTTAAAAAAAAATCAATAAAGTTAATGAGCTGATAGCCTTTAGAATTAGAGGGCCAGAGTATAGAGATAGAGTTACAGATGTGGTCTATCCCTGGTGTACATCTGGAATACTTTGCACAGTTCTTGTCGCCCACGCCTTAGAGAGAATATATTAATTCGTCTGGGAGATACATCAGAATGCAATCAAAAATCCAAGGATTGGATCATGAGGAAAGGTGGAATGATTTTATTTTGAGGTTTTCAGGATTCTGAAAGGAATTAGCGTAGATATAAGACAAAAAACTTAGCTGGCTGGGAATTCTAGGCCACGGGACATTCAGAAAATAAATTAGGAAAGACTTTTCATTGCAAAGAGTGGGAGACATGTAGTACTCTCTCCCACAAAGACAGCTCAATTAGAAGTTCTAAAATTAAGACCAACTTTTTTTTTACTGAAAAATGGTTTTACTCATTCCTACCTTTTCAGTCTGCTATGACTGAAAAGGTAGGAATGAGTAAAACCATAGGGGTTGAAAACTAAAAGCTGATTATTTTAAATTAAAAACAAAACTGTGCTGGAAATAATCAACATGTGTAGTGGCATCATCTGTGGGGGAACAAACAGAGTTAACATTTCCGGTCTATGACCTTCCCGCCTCAACACTGCTCTACATTTCTTGATGAGTCTTCGAAGTCTGGCTTTATGCAGAGTGCAGAGTTCCTCTTAGAGTTTGTCACAGCGCTGTGGAGTGGGGTTTGGGCAGGACATTCCCCTTTTTAGGACACTGGCTGTAGCATAGTACGTTTAAGAACCCAGTGTAAAATGTGAGTGAATGGATGACGAGGTGAGTGCAACAATAGAAAGGACAGAAATCCTACAGTGCACGAGGCCGTTCGGTCCATCGAGTCTGCACCGACCCTCCGAAAGAGCACCCTACCTTGGCCTACTCCCCGGCAACCCCGTACATTGATCACGGCCAATCTTCGCCTACCTAACCTGCACATCTTTGGACTGTGGGAGGAAACCTAAGCACCCAGAGGAAACCCACGCAGACAAGAGGAGAACGTGCAAACTCCACAGAGACAGTCACCCGAGGCTGAAATCGAACCCGGGTCTCTGGTGCTGTGAGGCAACAGTGCTAACAACGGCCACCCTGCCGTCCCAGTGGAATTTCTGTTAAAGCTGGGCTTCGAAGACCTGGCAAGAAGTGTGGAGCAGTGTTGAGACAGGGGGAAAGTTTGAATGAAATGGCATTTGGATGATGACTACAGCGTCTTGAAATATTCAATCATATCCAGGTGGGTGAGCTAAGTGTGTGAGTGGGTAGGGTGGTGAGGCAGTAGGTGGATGAGATGGTCGATGGGTAGGGTGGCAGGTGAATGAGATGGCAGATGGAGGATGTGGTAGCTAGGTGGATGAATGGTAATTGGGGGTTGAGGGGGATATCTAGGTGGTCAGGGGACCAAAGGTGATGCTTGGGCGTAGTAATGCATGGGGTGGAATGCTGAGTATTCAGCTCAGTACATCAAACATATCCAAAGTCTCTGACTCGAAGTCTGTCGGAAACATTTGCAGAGGTTCTTGGGGAGAAGGATATTTTTTGTAATAAATTTTATCTTGATCTTAAAGTTACAAAGCCACTGCGCAGATTTTAGTCCATCTCATTGTTTGCTCCCCAAACCAATTGAAATTGAATCCAATGCAAGGTCTCCACAAGAGAGACACACAATCTAAGATGACAAGAAAAGGCATTGCATCTCATTTTGGGCTTGAATCTGACACATGATCCATCAAAAGTTGATCTTCAAGAGTAATTCCTACAGGGGTCAACACTTCAGGACTTCTCGAGAATCTCAATGCACATCTTAGGTTGTATGGCCAGTCTTCCATAATAAGGAGACTGAAACATTTCCAGCATTTTTTTTGTTTTCATTTTAGATTTCCAGGATCTGCAGAATTTCGCTTTTCTTTGAGATCAGTGGGGGTGATAGATGTACAGGATAGGAAGCAACCGGCTGAACTCTGCAACAGTTGAGTTAAGTTTTACAGCTCCAAGCAGTAGAACATTCATGCTTGCCCTGAAACGGATGGTGCTTGAAATAATTATCGTCAAGCCTAGTTGCGCTCTTTGTGATGAGAGAATCTCGGAATAGCTTGCAGTCGGCCTCATGATCAACCCCCTGGTTCCGCTCCCGGACTATCTACCGCGTTGATTGGGCGGGGAGGGGGCGGGGCAGTTAGGGAAGCCTCGGGATCCAATTGGTGGATTGCGCGGTCCGTCAGGGAAAGAGGGCGGGACTTCCGGCGGGTGAGACTGCGCCTTGGGCAGTAGGCTATTTGGTCGGTCGGTTGGTTGGTTAAGGGTGGGGGTGACGAGAAGAGGAAACTCTTATGCAGCTGGTGGGCGGATCGCAAAGTCTGTGCACAGAGTCGGGCCGGGTGTAGTGTGTCAACAGCTGTCCGAGGCGCCCCGCTCTCCGACCCCGCTGTGTTGTCCGGGGCGCCCCGCTGACCATGAAGCTCGCGATGTGCCGCACCGTTGCTCTGGTGACCCTGGCCGTGCTAGGGGTCTGGATGTTCCGCGCGTGGCTCAGCAGCAAGCAGCACGTGTTCAGCCAGGAAGAAGTGGCCAAGCTGGCGAAGCAGTATTCAGGTATGTTATTAATAAAGCTGCTGACTGCACGCAGCAAGCTGTGGGTGTGTGTGAGAGAGAGAGAGAGAGAGAGACGGTAGCACAGTGCTTTGCACAATTGCTTCACAGCGCCAGGATCCCAGGTTCGATTCCCTGCTGGGTCACTGTCTGTACGGAGTCTGCACGTTTCTCCCCGTGTGTGCGTGGGTTTCCTCCGGATGCTCCGGTTTCCCCCCACAGTCCAAAGCTGTGCAGATTAGGTGGATTGCCCTTAGTGTCCAAAATTGCCCTTTGTGTTAGGTGGGGTTACTGAGTGTGGGTTTGGGTAGGGTGCTCTTTCGAAGAGCCGGTGCAGACTCGGTGGGCCGAATGGCCTCCTTCGGCAGTGTAAATTCTATGAAAAACCTGAGACTGCGGCTGCATAAAAAACCCACGTTCCCTGTCTGTTCAAGCTGCATTGACAGTTCAAAAATCAGGACCACTCCAATTACTATTTTGCCAATCTACTTTATCATCATAAAAAATAGCAACAAAATATTGCGGACGCTGGAAGTCTGAAATAAAAAAAGAAAATGCAGGCAGCCCTGGCAGCATCTGTGGGGAGAGGGAACAGTTAACTTTTCCAGTCGGCATGACTTCTTCAGAGCCTTTACCACCAGCTGAGGACTGCAGGTATCCATCCCTGACAATGCAATATCAGCAATAACCTGTTCAATGTTCAGTTTAGATTCTGTAGAGGCCATTCAGCTCCAGACTTTGTTACAACTTTGATACAAATGTGGACAAAAGAGCTCAATTCCAAAATGATAGGTGCTGTCCTTGGGGATCAAGTGCTTGTTTCATAGCTCTGTTGTCCCTGAGATTAAGTCCCATTGCAGACTCTTATGTATACAAAGCCAGGCTAAATTTCCAGCGCAGTATTCAAGAAGTGTCTTTTTAGTCGAGATGTTAAACTGAGGTCCCACCTGCCCCTCAGTTCCTTGACTTTGGAGAAGGGTAGCAGAGAAACTGATTATTTGATCATTATCTTATTGCTGCTTGTTAGTACAAGATAGAATAAATACAATAGCAAGAAATTATCTTGGATTAGAAGATGTAGAATCCATATGAGTGCAGACAAGAAATAACAAGGGGGAAAAGACACTGGTGGGTGTAGTCTACAGGTCCCCCAACAGTAGCTATACTGTAGAACGAAGAGTAATTTGGGAGATAATAAAGGCAGCACTTTAATCATGGGTGATTAATCTTTATGTAGATTGGGAAAATCAAATTGGCATAGGTAGCCATGAGGAATAATTCATAGTGTATTCAGGACAGTGCCTCATTACACAGATTTACCTCCCCACTGCCACTTTTGACCCCTCCACTCCAGCATTTGGCTTACAACTTCCTGCTGGTTACTGTCAGAGGCACTTCTAGCTGGTCTCCCATCTTCTACTCTCCATAAACCTGAGGTTATCTAAAACTCAGCCTGTATCCTAACTCGCACCTTGTCCCTTTCAGCCATCAAACACGTGCTTACTGACCCACATTGGCTCCTGGTCTGACCAACTTCAATTTTAAACATTTTCATCCCTTTGTTTTCGATCCTTCCATGGCCTTACATACTCACTGTCTCTGTAACCACCTCCAGCCCTGCTACCCTCTTGGGATCATTACACTTATCCAACTTGCCTCTTGTGCATTTCTAATTTTAATTAATATTGACAACTGTATCTTCCTTAACCCTGTAATTCCCTCCCCAAGTGTCTCTTTTCTTTTTTTGAGATACTCCTTTAAAGCCTTTGACCAATATTCTGGTCACCTGCCCTTATTTGACTTAGCAAATTTTGTACATGCTTAAATATCTGGGGTTGTTTTCCTATGTTTAAAAAATATATTTATTTTATTCCAAACAATACATAAAATTGCACAAACAAGACACACTCCTATATTACAAACAGTTTGTCATTTTTTATAAGCTAATTATAACCCCAAGGCACCCCCCCACTCCCTTATTTGCTGGCGCCAAACAGACCCTTAAAGACAGTGACGAACAGCCTCCACCTTGAGTGAAGCCCTTCCTCAGACCCACAAAGGGCATACTTTATTCTTTCTAGTCACAGGAACTCTGACATGCCTCCCAAACACTCTGAAGTCCTGGGTGGCACTGCCAACCACCATCCAAGTCTATTCATTGGCAGGTAATCAGAGAGGTGAAGGCCAAGACATCGGTCCCCTTCCCTCCAGCAGCTCAGGCAAATCCAACACCCCAAAAATTGCCACCAATTGGCATGGCTCCAGCTTCGCCCTCACGATCATCAACATGGTCTCAAAGACTGAGGCCCAGAAGCGACCAGGTTTGGGCAGGGCAGGACCAGAGCAGATGTGAGTGATTCGCTGGCCCCCTTAAAAAAAACTCTTGCGTTCATCATCCACATCTAGGAAGAACCCACTCATGCGAGCTTGGGTCATGTGAGCCCATGGGGAACTTTAAATTGTATCAGGCTTGGCCTGGCACAAGAGGAAGTAGAGTTCACCTGATAGTGTCTCATTCAGCCTCCATCCCCCCCACTTCCAGGACCAGGCTAATTTCTTTCTCCCACTTACACTTTATTGTTTCTGATGGAGCCATCCTCATCTCCAGCAACCACCCATATATATCTGAGAATCCTCCCTTCTCCCAGCTCCTCTCATGATAAAAACCTGTCCATCAGTGTGTGACTCTGCAACCCGGGAAGTGAAGGGAGCCCTTCGCAAGCAAAGTCCCGCACCTGCATATATCTAAACTCGCTGCCCGGGAGTTAGTATTTTTCCTTCAACTCCTCCAGTCCTATGAAGCTACCCTCCACAAACGCATCCCTAATCCTATCGACCGCCTCCCACTTCCAAATCCTATAAATCGCACCTATCCCCGACAATGCAAATCTGTGGTTACCACAGGTTGGTGGCATGGTGGCACAGCGGTTAACACTGTTGCTTCACAGTGCCAGTTCGATTCCCAGCTTGGGTCACAGTCTGTACGGAGTCTGCACATTCTCCCCGTGTCTGTGTAGGTTTCCTCTGGGTAATCTGGTTTCTTCCCACAAGTCCCGAAATACATGCTTGTTAGGTGTTTTGGATATTCTGAATTCTCCCTCAGTGTGACGACTGAAGGTTTTTCACAGTAATTTCATTGCAGTGTTAATGTAAGTCTACTTGTGACACTAATGAGGATTATTATTGTTACATGCCCCCCAATCCGAATGCCGCCTAACTGATTCCAAATTTTAAGTGGTGCCATCCTTACCAGGGTTCAATATTGAGTGCAACAACTTGCCTCGTGCCCCTGTACAGTCAGAAATATCCTAATATCACCATATTTGTCCTAACATTAATTTGTTCACTTAAATTGATACTGTTGGTCTGTTTCCAAGTACTTGGCATTTTGTGCATCTCCCAAGAACAGCACAAAAGGACTGCAGGGGAAGATTGATAATTCACTCAAGCACCAACATTTCATTACTTATGGAATCATAAATATGATCCTGTTCCATCTAATCTGGCACGGTAGCACAGTGGTTAGCGCTGTTGCTTCATGCCACTGGGGACCCGGGTCCGATTCCCGGCTTGGGTTGCTGTTTGTGGAGAGTCTGCACGTTCTTGTGTGGGAGGAAACAGGGCCACCCGGAGAAAACCCACAAGTCCCAAAGGACGTGTTTGTTAGGTGAATTGGACATTCTGAATTCTTTCAAGTTTCCCTGAACAGTCGTAGTGTGGCGACTGGGGGATTTTCACAGTAATGTCATTGCAGTGTTAATGTAAGCCTACTTGGGACACTAATAAAGATTATTTTTATTAAATATTCCTGTGCAGGGTATGCTAATGAAATGTGAGTAGCGCACTTGGAATATAGCACATTTTTGGTTTTGCATTTATTTATCTTTTTCTATGCGAGCAAGCAGGTAGCATTTTCAATTTCATAGAATTTACAGTGCTGAAGGAGGTAATTTGGCCCATCAACTCTACACCGGCCCTTGGAAAGAGAACCCTATCAAGCCCATGCTTCCACCCTAACCCAGTAACCCCACTTAACCTTTTGGACACTTGAGGGCAATTCAGCATGGCCAATCCACCTAACCCGCACATCTTTGGACTGTGGGAGGAAACCGGAGCACCCGGAGGAAACCCACGCAGACATGGGGAGACCGTGCAGAATCTGCACAGATAGTGATCCAAGCTGGGAATTGAACCTGGGAACCTGGAGCTGTGAAGCAACAGTGTTAACCACTGTGCTACCGTGTTGCCCCCCACAACATGGGGTATGACCAATGTTGAACCTTATTTTATTTGCAGTGTCACGGGGTTTTTTTTAATGGTTGATGCAGTCTCTGCATTGAGAGGAAATATCAACTGATCGGAACTTGAAATTATACTTGAAAATAAAATAGACAATGTTATAATTTCAATTAAACAATAAAAAATGCACAAGTAGTGTTCAATAGCAATTGGCAGTTTTAGCCAAATATTTATAATAAAAATTATCAGTGCACAAATTAGTGTTCAGTTAATTTTTTTCTAATAATGACAATTGCAGATTTAGTAAACTAAAGATTGACATTATCCTGGAAACCTCGTGTTAAAGATAATGGAAATTTCTGTCCTATTTTTGGTTGTGTTTCTGTGCAAATCGTACTTTGCTCTATGCCATCCTAATTTGTAAAGGATCTGAAGGGCTTCAGTATTCCAGTAATAAAACAATTAGGTAATGTTGACTCTTTACTTTTGAACAAAAATACACGCACTTAATGGTCCATGAATTCAATATCTAGGGTGCATTGAACGTTTCAAACAGTTAGTCAGCAGTTGGTTAGATTGACTCTTCCAAAATAGCCTCATGGTCTATTTAAAGTGCCAATTTTCTTGAGTACATAATTGTGAGCAAAGCTTTTTCTGTATTTAAGTAGTGGAAATAAAAGCCATCGCTATCTTTGGGAAGTGCCGATGAATTTCTGGTTGTGTGCTTCTAACACTTTGGTCAGCTTATAAATTGTAATGTTTTTATTATTTTACAGGATGTGAGTGTTTGTTGGCTTGGCTAATATTTATTGTTCTTAATTTTGTTTTTATTCATTCATGGGACGTGGGTGTCGCAGGCTGTGCCAGCATTTATTGCCCATCCCGAAATGCCCTTGAGGGGGTAGTTAAGAGTCAACCATATTGCTGTGGGTCTGGAGTCATATGTAGGCCAGACCAGGCAAGGATGGCAGATGTGTAGGTTCGAGGGGAACTTGAAGGTGGTTGTGTTCCTATGTATCTGCTGCCCTTGTCAGAGGCCACGACATGGAAGTGCTGTCCAAGGAGCCTTGACGAGTTGCTGCAATGTGCTTTTTATGTGGCATACCCTGCTGCCACTGTATTGATGTTGTCTGGGGTGCCAGTGAAGTGGGCTGCTTTTTCGTGGATGGTGTCGAGCTTTTGAGTATTATTGGAGTTGCACTCATCCAGGTAATTGGAGAGTATTCCATTGCACTCCTGACTTGTGCCTTGTAGATAGTGGACAGGGTTCTGGGAGCGGGTGAGGGGGGGGGGGGGTCCAGGAGATGGGTTAATCGCCTCTGACCTGCTCTTATAGCCACAGTATTTATATGGTTGGTCCAGTTCAGTTTCTGGTCATTGGGATTTAGTAAGGCAATGCCATTGAATATCAAGGGAAGATGGTTCGGTGTTCTCATTGGAGATAGTAATTGTCTGGCATTTGTGTGTGGTTCAAATGACACTTGCCACTTAACAGCCCAATTCTAAATATTGTCCAAATCTTGCTGCATATGGACATGTACTGCTCCAGTATAGAAGGAGTCTTCCCATTGATTCCAGTTTTGCGGGGGCTCTTTGATGTCATACTTTATCAAATGCTGCCTTGATGTCGAGGGCAGTCACTCTCAACTCCATCTTAAGTTCTGTTCTTTTGTCCATGTTTGGACCAAAGCTGTAATGAGATTAGGAGCTGAGTGTCCCAACATTTTACATAATGTTTATCCACAGCCTTTTTTTTTTTCTCTCAAAATGACCTCTTGTGCCTTCTCCGACCAAGTTGTCTTTGCTTTTTAAATTCTCTGCCAGACCACATTGGCAACCTATCAATTACTTACTGCTTAATAACAGTTAACTGCAGCACACCATGAGAATACAACGATAGTAACTGCAATCCAGGAAGGCACTTCAACTGGTTCTCTGATAGTGTGCCTGGAGCAAGTAATGAAAATTTGAGTAAGGAATAGTGCGAATATTTATGCAGCACCTAATTTGCTTAACCACAATAGAACATAGAACAGTACAGCACAGAACAGGCCCTTCGGCCCTCGATGTTGTGCCGAGCAATGATCACCCTACTCAAACCCACGTATCCACCCTATACCCGTAACCCAACAACCCCCCCCTTAACCTTTTTTTTTTTTTAGGACACTACGGGCAATTTAGCATGGCCAATCCACCTAACCCGCACATCTTTGGACTGTGGGAGGAAACCGGAGCACCCGGAGGAAACCCACGCACACACGGGGAGGACGTGCAGACTCCACACAGACAGTGACCCAGCCAGGAATCGAACCTGGGACCCTGGAGCTGTGAAGCATTTACGCTAACCACCATGCTACCGTGCTGCCCAATTGCAGCAACATCTGAGCAACATCAGGTGTTGCCTCACCTGCAGATATTCACATATGAGTAATTTATTTATAGTAACCTAATGTACTATGTGTCAGTGACTGAAACAAAGCCCTGCATCTTTTTTCAGAATTGTGCAGTAAATTACTGAAAGTGAGAAATGCTTTAATGAAAGACGTTTATTGGAAACAGATTTTTTGAATCATAGAAATGTAAAATTGTGCTCTATTTCAGGTCTTAATCATGAGCAAGCATTCACCAAAGTTGTGGTTGAGTTGAGAAAAAAGTACCCTGGTCACATACTTCCAGATGAGGACCTGCAGTGGATCTTCGTGAATGCTGGTGGCTGGATGGGTTCCATGTGCCTTTTGCATGCATCCTTAACTGAATATGTGATGCTCTTTGGAACAGCAGTGGACACTGGGGGACATTCAGGTATTGTATGATTCTTTACTCAGTTGCATTATGTTGGGAAAATTAAAAATAAAATTTCGGTATTGGGTTTCTAGTTTGAGAATTTTATTATTATACATGAAAATTAACTTGTATTAAAATAATGATGGAAAGGGCAGCATGCAGTGGTTAGCACTGCTGCTTCATGGTGCTGAGGTCCCAGGTGCGATTCCAGCTCTGAGTCACTGTCCGTATGGAGTTTGCACATTCTCTTCATGTTTGCATGAATTTCGCCCCCACAACCCAAAGATGTGCAGGGTAGGTAGATTGGGCATGCTAAATAGTCCCTTAATTGGAAAAAATGAATTGGGTACTCTTTTAAAAAAAAAAAAAAAAAAAAAATATTGATTGACATCCTTCCATCCGTGAGAGATGCAGCATCAGAATTTGGTGAGGTCAGTTGAAATCAGCTGCACATCTTTGATGGCTGAACAAGTGGGTTCTGGAAAGGCAAAGCCTGCAGAAGTTGCCCCTTTTCTGGTGATGCCGGCAGATAATCTTAATTGTCACAAGTAGGCTTACATTAACACTGCAACAAAGTTACTGTGAAAAGCCCCTAGTCGCCACATTCAGGGGCCTGTTTGGATACACAGTGGGAGAATTCAGAATGTCCAAATTACCTAACAACTCGTCTTTTGGGACTTGTGGGAGGAAACCGAAACACTCGGAGGAAATCCACATAGCCAAGGGGAGAATGTGCAGACTCCGCACAGACAGTGACTCAAGCTGGGAATCTAACCTGGGACCCTGGCTCTGTGAAGCAACAGTGCTAACCACTGTGCTACTGTGCCGCCCACTCTGCTAACATTAAACTGGCATCTGCTTTGGAGCTTTAGCAGCAGCATGTCATCATGGTGGCAAATTCCTGCCCACTGTTTGTGTCACAATTAGAGATTCACATTTGCTGTGATTGATGTTGAGACCTTTGAATTGGAGCCCTTGGTAGGGGCTATCTCCCTGTATAACATATCCATTGGGGATGCAGCCATCCTGTTCGTATGCCCAAACCAGTGAAGCTGTCTATACTTGATTAGCGCTAGCATGGTTTCCCTAGAAAGGGCCACGCCATTGGTGACTTTTTGTCTTTCCAAGTGATGCAGTGGATATGTCATAAATACCGGAGATGGAAATTATTGAGCCTTTATTTTTGGTATACGTAGGTTGTCGAGGCTTCCCTGCTACACAGCAGTAAGCTGAGGGTACAGGTCTTGTACATAAGCATCTTACTATCAGATGGGAAGCTCCTCAACATATCAAGACTGAAAGCCAAGAGTGGCATGTGCTGATCAGAGAACCTCTGTATGTTGATGATGAACCTGGATCACCTGTCCTACGCTTGTCGTGTTCTCCCCTCCCCAATCAACGTCAGGAACTCTATTTATGGGACAGAGTTGTGTCCCTGCCTGTGATTTTAAAAAGTAGTAAAGCAAACTGAAAGCTATTGAGCTGCAGTGAGATAAAAGATGAAAGAGATAAAATAGGTCTGAGGATACCCTGAGGATACGTATTCTATTCCTGTCCAGGTCAATCAGATCTGACAAAGTAATTGCATTAAAAACTTAAAGTTTCCAGGAGTTAAGGTGAGTAGATGAGCCATACAGAGATTATCATAGAATTTACAGTGCAGAAGGAGGCCATTCGGCCCATCGAGTCTGCACCAGCTCTTGGAAAGAGCACCCTACCCAAGGTCAACACCTCCACCCTATCCCCAAAACTCAGTAACCCCACCCAACACTAAGGGCAATTTTGGACACGAAGGGCAATTTATCATGGCCAACCCACCTAACCTGCACATCTTTGGACCGTGGGAGGAAACCCACGCACACATGGGGAGGATATGCAGACTCCGCACAGACAGTGACCCAAACCGGAATCGAACCTGGGACCCTGGAGCTGTGAAGCAATTGTGCTATCCACAATGCTACTGTGCTGCCGTACATTTGTATTTAAGTAGATGACCTTACTCAACATGGTTGGGGTGCTTCAATTGCAGCACAATGGTTACTACTGCTGCCTCATAGCACCATGGACCCGAGTTTGATTCTGTCCTTGTCCTTCTGTCAATGTGGAGTTCTCCTGTGTCTGCATGGGTTTCTTCCGGGTGGTCCGCTTTCCTCCCACAGTTCAAAGATGTGCAGTTTAGGTGGAGTTACAGGGATAGAGCAAGGAATGGGCCTATTTAAGGTGTTCTTTCGAAGGGTCTGTGCAGACTTGATGGGCCGAATGCCCTCCTGTACTGTGGGGATTGTATGGAAATGGTTTTTGTTCTGTTGGACGGAAATCAGCGAATGTGATTGCTATTCTTTATTGCTGTCCAGGCACATTTGGTGGAAATCAAACTGGATGTTGCATAAATAACTGATCGAGTTTAGTTGTGATAGTCCCACAATCAAATTAAACCCTATTTCTAGAGTTGCATGAATAAAGGACCCTTGAGCAAGATGCTGGAGGGTGTCTGTGAAATCATATCACAATAAGTAGCATTACATTTGGGGGACCATATTGTCAAATAAGTGAAGATATAAGGTAATGAGCTAGAATTGTTAAAAATTGCACACAGAAGGTCATTGTGTTTATTCAGCTGCTGTCTCTTTAACTGGAAGTGTCTACTCTCCCGTGCCCTTTCTCTTCCTTTCTTTTCTTTCCAAATATTGTCATATTCAATGATATAATTTCTGTTTCATTCTTCTAATAAAGGATTTCATATACTAAAACTCCTCATTAAATATATGCATGATTATCATTAAAATTCTTTCTTGGAACATCTTACATTAAATGTGCAGTAGAAATTCCTGTTCTCCAAGCTTCATAGTTCTCTGCATCTAATGCACCTGCATTCATTTCCCTATCCTGCTCAGTTGTTTCTTGTTCTACAGTCTGTCCAAATAATTTATGATAGGAAGCAGAATTTTCAGACGCATCTTTGAGACACACAATTATCCATGTCCCATCATTTCTTTTAATTGCCCCTACTCTTTTTCTTTGTCCTTTCAATATCACCCACAAGTCCAAAATCATCCTGGAGAGTAATTACAATCTCTGCTTTCTTTTCTCCTATCAAACCTAGCCTTAAACTCCTGCCACCTGTCACTTTCTAACATCATCTCGGGTGCTCAGAACCACCTTTGGAGACCATCCACTCTGCTTCCTCAGCTCTTGGCCACTCCTGTATCTTATCTTATCCGCAAGTCTAGCTTGGCCTCATTCCCAACCTTCATTTCTGTCACCATGTGTTAGCTGACATTGCAAATCAAGTCTCTTCTTGGCACTGTCCTTTTCGTTACAAACTACCTTCATAATTCAACTCCTGAAAAAAAAAATCACTGAGCCTCTCTGGATTACCTCCCTGCCATCCGTAAACCCCTTAGAGTTTAAAGGGATGAGTTTCCTCTCTCTCTTTAGAGTGAGTTTAGGAATATACTTTTCAAATCTCAACAACTTTTTATACAGTGCCAGTAACATAGCAAAATGTCCCAAAGTACTTCATCTGCAAATTGGTCTGAATATACTTTTCTGCCAACGTTCTGATTTCAGATTCTGTTTGCCTTCCGATAACCACTTGGGGGCAAGCACAGAGATGTGAATTATTAAGACAAGGCAAAGCCCGTTAAGCCCCAAAAATACATGTATTTTCATTTTAATAGACTCTTGGCCTGGTATTTGGCAACATAAAGAAGCCAATTACACGACTGTCAATCCCAATTCTCTGTTTCGATTAATTTTATAATCACCTCTAAACTTAAGATGGAGGAGTAGGCACTCAATTTTCAGGGACTATCATCTAGCTCAAGGTGACTTCTTTGATTGCAAGATGTTTACCTTTCTATAATATTATACAACCAGCTAGTTCCCCTCCATTGTCCCTCTGATTCGGACAATGAGTCAAATGGAAAGTATGAAGAAAATTTGCGGTTTTTGTGGTGCTGGACTTTAATATATTTGTCGTCTTGTACAATGTTTATTTAATGTTGTGTTTCATGTGTTTTTCACGTTTGAAAGAGAGATGAGGCTGTTGTAAAATTGCAGCTTGTTGACCCCACACCTTTTCTTGCAAATACTTATCACTTATTTTTACATGAAATTTCAGGTCGGTACTGGGCTGAAGTGTCCGACACTATTATCTCAGGAACTTTTCAGCAGTGGAAAGAAGGGACAACTAAAAGTGATATATTTTACCCAGGTTAGTTTTTCACGATATAGGGAAGCACTTGTCCCCGTACCATCATTGCAATTACAGTGAGTGTTCTGTTGATCTTTCCTAACCGCATATGTATTTGGCAGTGTGCAACATAAAAGTTTTCTTCATCCCGCACAAAGACAATTTGATAAATGGCCTCTTGGTGCGATTATTCTATGATTCTACATTAATTGTGATACCCTGGAATCAAAAAATAATACTGCGCTGCTATTCAGTCCCTTGTTCATTTGCTGACTATCCAATTAGTTGCATTCCTTTGCTCGTTCTCCAGGATTGTACAACTGTTCCTTTTTAATTCAACTCTGGTTCTTCTGCCAAGCATAATCAGGCCAACAACAACTTACATTTACATAGCAAAAATATGTTGGCGCGTCACGAGTGATTATCAAACAAAATTTGATGAATCCAAATAAGGAAATTAGAACGTATACTCAGCCAAAGAGAGTTGGCTCTTTGGTACCAATGAGGTTGCAATGCAAACCAGAAAAGCGCAAGATTTCCAGAATTGGAGGAACGCCGGAATCTTGGTGGATTATAGGGTGTGTGGGGTTTACAGAGGGAAGGAATACATGGAAATATATTCATAGATTAATTATTTCAAACAGCACTTGAAGAAAATAAACTTGCAGAACTACAGGATTGACTGGATTGCTCTACAAAGAGATGGGATAAGCCGAATGACTGTCAGTATCATAATAACTGTTAGAATGGGTAATCATGAAGAACTTTGTTGCCTAGGTAAAGTGGAAAGGCAGTAAGAAGGAATATATTTTATAAAGGCAGTCCTTTCTTCCTCTTTTCCCATGTTATACAGGATTGCCGCAATGCTCTTTGATCACTCCTTCATAACAACCATCATGTTTAGATTTGGCAAGTCATTTCACTGTCATCTGACCTTGCTGTCACTAATCCTACACATTTATCCAGGCAAGGGACCAGCACCAATTGACATTGGCTTGCTTGCATCAGTAGCTGGATTCTTTCACAGCCAACTTGAGGTCTTCTGGGAGAGCAACCCACTGAGCTGCTTTTCTAAAGGCAATACAGAACTGTATTTTTAGTTCATAATTTGGCTTCAACACTGTTCAGGATAGTTAAAGTTTTTAAACTTTGTGCTTTCAGCACGGCAGAACAAGAACTTGATCAACAAATCCTTTCAGTAACGCAAAACTAAGTTATTAGTAAAGGAACCTCATGAAATTTTTCTGGACGATACCTTGCGAACCAGTCTTCTACAGTAATGTTTTCCCCCAATTCCAGTTTAGGCTTGTCAGATACTGTAACTGATTTGACTCCAGGTTTTTTTTTTTGCTAACTCCAATGTTAGACCATAAGACCGTACGACATAGGAGCAGAATTAGGCCACTCGGCCCATCGAGTCTGTTCCTCCATTCAATCATGGCTGATATTTTTCTCATCCCCATCCTCCTACTTGCTCCCCATAACCCTGGAGGGCATGTCTTACAAAGAAAGGTTGAGGGAGCTAGGGCTTTTCTCGCCGGAGCAGAGAAGGAAGAGAGGTGACTTGATAGAGGTGTACAAGGTGATGCGAGGCATGGGTAGAGTGGATAGCCAGAGACTTTTCCCCAGGGCGGAAATGGCTGTCACGAGGGGACATAGCTTTGTGATTGGAGAAAGGTATAGGGGAGATGTCAGAGGTAGGTTCTTTACACAGCGAGTGGTGGGTGCGTGGAATGCACTGCCAGCACAAGTGGTGGAGTCTGAATCATTAGGGACATTTAAGCGACTCTTGGACAGGCACATGGACAGCAGTAAATTGAAGGGTTGTAGGTTAGGTTGATCTTGGGTTAGGATAAATGGTTGGCACAGCATCGTGGGCCGAAGGGCCTGTACTATGCTGTACTGTTCTATGTTCTAACCACTGATCCCCTTATTAATCAAGAACCTATTTATCTCTGTGATTTGGCCTCCACAGCCTTCTGCGGCAAAGTTTCACAGATTCACCACCCTCTGGCTGAAGAAATTCATCCTCGTCTCTGTTTTAAAGGATCGTCCCTTTAGTCTGAGATTTAGTCTGAGATTATGCCCTCTGCTTCTAGTTTTTCTGACAAATGGAAACATCCTCTCCACGTCTAGTCTATCTAGGCCTCGCAGTATCCACTAAGTTTCAATAAGATCCACCTCATCCTTCTAAACTCCAACAAGTACAGACCCAGAGTCCTCAACCATTCCAGTCCTCTTCATTCCAGGGATCATTCTTATGAACCTCCTATGGACCCTTTCCAAGGCCAGCACATCCTTTCATACAGGGCCCAAAACTGCTCACCTTATACAGCCTCAGAAGTACTTCCCTGATCTTGTATTCTAGCCCTCTCAACATGAATGCTAACATTGCATTTGCCTTCCTAACTACCAACTGAACCTTAAGAGAATCGTGAACAAGGGCTCCCAAGTCCCTTTCTGCTTCTAATTTCCTAATCATCTCCATTTAGAAAATAGTCTTTGCCTCCATTTTTCCTTCCAAAGTGCATAACCTCATACTCCATCTGTCACTTCATTGCCCACTCTCCTAGCCTGTCCAAGTCCTTCTGCAGCCCGCCTGATTCCTCAATACAACCTGTCCCTCTACAGATCTTTGTATCATCTGCAAACTTAGCAACAGTGCCTTCAGTTCCTTCTGCCAAATCATTAATGTATATTGGAAAAAGTTGTGGTCCCCGCACAGACCCCTGAGGCACACCACTAGTCATTGCTGCCATCCTGAAAAAGACCCTTTTATGCCCACTCTCTGCCTTCTGCCAGTCAGCCAATCCTCTATCCATGCCAGGATCTTATCCTTAACACCATGGGCTCTTATTTAACAGTCTCCTTTGCGGCACCTTGTCAAAGGCCATCTGGAAATATACACTAGTTCTCCTTTGTCAGACATTACCTCCCCTTGATGAAGCCGCGCAATTTTATCATGCACTTCCAAGTACTTCGCGATTTCATCGTTAATAATGGACTCTAAAATCTTACCAATGACTGAAGTCACGCTAATGGCCTATAATTTCCTGTCTTCTCTCTTCCTGCCTCCCGTGATTCCTGAAAGATCACCACCAATGCCTCCTCAATCTCCTCAGCTCTCTTTTAGAACATTGGAGTGTAGTCCATCTGGTCCAGGTGATTCGTTCACCTTCAGACCTTTCAGTTACCCCAGAACCTTCTCCTTAGTAATGGTCACTGCATTCACCTCTGCCCCCTGATTCGCCTGGAGCTCTGGCATTCCACTGGTGAATTCCACCGTGAAGATTGATGGAAAGTAACTTTTCAATTCCTCTGCCATTTCTTTGTTTCGTATTATTCTCCAGCCACATTTTCCAGTGGTCCAATGTCTATTTTTGCCTCTCTCATACCTTTATTATATTGAAAAAATTATCTTCCTTTATATTACTAGCTAGCTTGCACTCTTATTTCATCAGACCCCACTTTTGCTTTTTTAGTTCTCCTCTGCTCACTTTTAAAGGCTTCCCAATTCTCTGGCTTCCCACTAATCCTCACCACTTTGTCTGCTTTTTCTTTTGCTTTTATGCTGTCCTTGACTTCCCTCGTCAGCCATGGATGCCTTGTCCTCACCTTAGCATGTTTCCTCCTCCTTGGGATGAATTTCTGTTGTGCCTCCCGAACAACCCTGAAAAACTCCTTCCATTGCTGTTCCACTGTCTTCCCTGCTAGGCTCCTTTTCCAATCAACTCTGGCCAGCTCCTCCCTCATGTCTTTGCAGCTAGCCTCATTTAATTGTAATACCGTTACATCTGATTGCAGCTTCTCCCTCTCAAACTGCAGGGTAAATTATATCACGTTGTGGTCACTGCTCCCTAAGGGTTCCTTCACCATAAGTTCTCTAATCAAGTCTGCCTCATTACACATCACCAAATCCAGAATTGGCTGTTCCCTAGTAGGCTCTGTCACAAGCTGCTCCAAAAAATCATCTCTTAGACATTCTACAAATTTCTTGGGATCCACTACCAACCTGATTTTCCCAGTCCACCTGCATATTGAAGTCCCCCATGATTATTGTAATATTGCCTTTTTTACATCCATTTTTATCTCCTGATTTATTTTTTGTCCCACATCCTGATTATTGCTAGGGCGCCTGTACATAACTCCCATTAGGGTCTTTGTACCTTTGCGATTCCTCAATTCTACCCACAGAGATTCCATGCCTTCTGATCCTATATCACTCCTTGCTATCGATTTAACTTCATTCCTTACTAACAAAGCAACCCCGCCCCCATTGCCCATCTGCCTGTCCTTTCGATAGGACACATATCCTTGCATATTTAGATCCCAGCCCCGATCACCTTGCAACAACATCTCTGTGATGCCCACAACATCGTAGCGGCCACCTTCAATGTGCGCAACAAGCTCATTTACCTTGTTCCGTATATTGGATTGGATTTGTTTATTGTCACGTGTACCGAGGTACAGTGAAAGTATTTTCTGCGAGCAGCTCAACAGATCATTAAGTAGATGGGAAGAAAAGGGAATTAAAAAAAATACATAATAGGGCAACACAAGGTATACAATGTAACTACATAAGAATTTTTTTTAAAAAATGTTTTTTATTGAGTTTTCATATTTTATATCCAACAAATTACAAATTATTAGAAAAAAAACACGCAAAAATGAACATGTATATTTACAGGTAAGCATCTTCATAATAACAACTGTGGCCGCCCCCTTTAGCCAGCATACATATTTTACATTCCCCAATATGGCCGAGGCACATGTTTATAGGCATTTATTTACAGTTTGGTTTTGGGCCTTAGCTTGCCATCAAACCCCCATAACTAACCCGTAGCCCTCTTTTCCCCCCCCCCGGCTACCTTCCCCCGTCCCCCGATTCCTGTCCATTTTCCCCTGATTCTTGGCCACCCGACTATTCCTCCTCTTGTTCGTTGGCCACAAACAGGTCCCGGAGCAATTGCATGAATGGCTCCCACGTCTGTGGAAGCCGTCGTCTGACCCTCGGATGGCGAATTTGATTTTCTCCATTTGGAGAGATTCCGAGAGGTCGGACAGCCAGTCTGCAGCTCTGGGCAGTGCTGCTGACCGCCAGCCAAACAGGATTCTACGGCGGGCGATCAGGGAGGCAAAGGCAAGGACGTCCGCCCTCCTCCCCGGGAATAGATCTGGCTGGTCTGAAACCCCGAAGACCGCCACTATCGGGCATGGCTCCACCCTCACCCCCACCACTTTGGACATAGCCTCGAAGAAGGCTGTCCAGTACTCCACAAGTCTGGGGCAAGACCAGAACATGTGGGCGTGGTTGGCCGGGCCTCTTTGGCACCGTTCACATCTGTCCTCCACCTCCAGGAAGAACCTACTCCTACGGTTTCTTGTTAAGTGGGCTCTATGTACCACTTTTAGTTGCGTCAGGTTGAGCCTTGCGCACGTGGAGGTGGAGTTGACCCTATGCAGTGCTTCGCTCCAGAGGCCCCACCCTATCTCAATCCCCAGGTCGTCCTCCCATTTCATTCTTGTTGCGTCCAGTACGGTGTCGTCCCTTTCTACCAGTCGGTCATACATGTCGCTACAGTTCCCTTTCTCTAGGATACTTGCGTCCAGTAGGTCTTCCAGTAGTGTCTGTCGTGGCGGTTGTGGGTATGTCCTTGTCTCCTTTCGTAAGAAGTTTTTGAGCTGCAGGTACCGTAGCTCGTTCCCCCCCGGCTAGCCGAAATTTCTCTGTCAGTTCGTCCAGTGTTGCGATCCTGTCGTCCGTGTATAGGTCCCTGACTGTCAGTGTCTCCCCGTCCTGCCTCCACCTTTTGAAGGTGGCATCAGTCAGTGCTGGTGTGAACCTATGGTTGTTGCAGATGGGAGCCTTGTCCGACATTTTGGTCAGGCCAAATTGCTGCCGCAGTTGGTTCCAGGATTGGAGGGTGGCTGTCACCACTGGGCTGCTGGAGTGTTGTTTGGGTGGGGTTGGGAGTGCTGCCGTGGCGAGGGCCCGGAGGGAGGTCCCCATGCAGGAGGCCTCCTCCGCACGCACCCACTCTGCTTCTGGCTCCTGGATCCATCCCCTTACTCGCTCGGCTGTTGCCGCCCAGTGGTAGAATTGTAGGTTTGGGAGGGCTAGCCCCCCCCCCCCCTGGATTTTGTTTTTTGTAGAACCTTCTTTGGGATCCTAGCATTTTTACCCCCCCCCCCCCCCCCCCCCCCCCCCCCCATACGAACGCCATGATAAGTTTGTCCAGCGCTTTGAAAAAGGCCTTGGGGATGTAGATCGGAATGGATCTAAACAGGAAGAGGAACCTGGGCAGTACGTTCATTTTGATCGTCTGGACTCTCCCCGTGAGGGAGAGTGGAAGTTGTTCCATCTTTGAAGGTCCTTTTTTACTTCCTCCGTCAGGCTGATGAGGTTCCATTTGTGGATCCCTTTCCAGTCATGGGCTATTTGGATCCTCAGGTAGCGGAATTTGTGTCGGGCTTGTTTGAACGGCAGCCCCTTTAGTGCTGCCCCCCCTTTGCGGGTGTACTGGAAAGATCTCGCTTTTGCTCATGTTGAGTTTGTAGCCCGAGAAGGCTCCAAACTCTTTCAGGAGCGCGATGATTCCGTCCATGCTGCTTTGTAGGTCCGAGATGTAGAGGAGCAGATCATCTGGATAGAGTGAGACTCTGTGCTCTATGGATCCCCGTCCAATTTTTTGCTGCCCTGAGCACGATTGCTAATGCGAACAGCAGCGGGGACAGTGGGCATCCTTGTCTGGTGCCCCTGTGCAGCTGGAAGTATTGGGAGTTGGTATTGTTGGTCCGTACACTCGCCATGGGAGCGTTGTATAGGAGCTTTACCCAAGCGGTGAACCCTGTTCCAATCCCGAACCGCTCTAGTACCTCCTATGAGGTATTTCCATTCGACTCTGTCGAAGGCCTTTTCTGCGTCCAGGGAGACGATCACCTCTTGTGTTCTCTCCCCGGAGGGGGTTATTATCACGTTCAGCAGGCGCCTGGTGTTCGAGGTAAGCTGTCTACCTTTGACGAGGCCCGTCTGGTCCTCTGTGACCACCTCAGGTACACAGTCTTCTAGCCTTTTGGCTAGGATTTTGGCCAGTATTTTGGCGTCTGCGTTCAGCAGAGATATGGGTCGTATGACCCACATTCCGTTGGGTCTTTGTCTTTCTTAGGTATCAGCGAGATTGAGGCCTGTGCTAACGTGGGTGGCAGTGTGCCCCTAGCTAGCGAGTCTGTGAACATCTCCCACAGGTGCGGGGCCAGCGCGGTCGTGAATTTTTTGTAGAAGTCCGCCGGGAATCCGTCCGGTCCCGGCGCCTTCCCCGTCTGCATGGACCTAATGCTGTCCATGATCTCTCCCGAGTGCTAGTGCTTCCAGGTCCAGTTTTCTGCCCTCTCCCACGACTGGTATGTCCAGTCCATCAAGGAACCGGTTCATCCCAGCCTTCCCCGTTGGGGGCTCTGAGGTGTACAGCTCTTGGTAGAAGGCCTTGAAGGTTTTGTTAATCCTCTCTGGTTCTGTTTCCAACGTGCCTCGAGTACCCCTGATTTGCGCAATTTCTCTGGTGGCTGCCTGCTTTCTCAGCTGTGTGCCAACAGGCGGCTGGCTTTGTCTCCGTGTTCGTACAGGGTCCCGCGCGCCTGGCGGAGTTGGTGCACTGCTTTCCTGGTGGAGAGCAGGTCAAAGTTCCTTTGTAGTTCTTTTCTCTCCGCCAGGAGCTCTACGGTCGGGTCATCGGAGTATTTACGGTCTACCTCCAGTATGGAGTCGACCAGCTTCTGCCTAGCCACCCTTTCCTCCCTATCTCTTTGCGCTTTGAAGGCAATGATTTCCCCTCTCAGTCCGGCCTTAAGTGCTTCCCAGAACGTGGAGGATGAGCCCTCCCCGTTTTGGTTGTTCTCCGTGTACTCTGCTAAGGCCTGCGCTATCCTTTTGCTGAAGGCCTTGTCAGCTAGTAAGGCACCGTCCAACCTCCATGTGGGGCGCTGGGCCCTTCCCGTCTCTAGCCGCACGTCCATGTAGTGTGGAGCGTGGTCTGATATCACAATTGCGGAGTATTCCACTTTGTCTATCCCTGGAAGCACCGTTTTCCACACCACAAAGAAGTCAATTCTGGTGTACACGTTGTGTACTGGGGAGAAGGAGAATTCTTTCTCCCCCAGGTGGGCGAACCTCCAGGGGTCCTCTGCTCCATAAAGTGACTGAGTTCCCTTGCCATGCTTGAGGTTTTCCCTGTTTTGGGGTTTGATCTGTCCGTCTTTGGATCCTGTACACAGTTGAAGGTCTCCCCCCCCCCCCCCCCCCCCCCCCCCATGATTAGTTGATGCGTCGCTATGTCCGGGATTTCTGCCATGGTCTTTTTGATGAAACCCGTGTCGTCCCAGTTGGGCGCGTACACGTTGACTAGAACTACCGGTGCCCCATCCAGGGTCCCGCTGACCATGACATACCGCCTCCCTGGGTCTGTAACCGTCTTTGTCGCCCTAAACATTGTCCTCTTGCCGATCAGGATCGCCACCCCCCCTGGCCCTTGTCCCATAGCAGGAATGGTAGGTTTGTCCCACCCAACCCTTTCTTACCCGCAGTTGGTCCTGCTCCCTCAGGTGCGTCTCTTGGAGGAAGACTATGTCGGCCCTCATGTTTCTGAGGTGGGTGAGGACTCTAGATCTCTTCACTGGGCCGTTAAGTCCCCTTGCGTTCCAGGTGATTATCCTGGTGGAGGGCTTCTGCCCCCTCGTTCCTGTGGGATTAACCATACTTATCTGGTGGACGCGCCCCTGCCCTCCGAGGTTTCCTCTTGTCCAGGGGGCACCCGCCATGGCCGTCCACTGTGTGTCCGCCACGCGGGTAGTCCCCTGCACTCTGGTGGCCCCCTTCGCCCACAGACCGTACTGGGTGGGTGCTTGCAGCGCTTCCTTGTTTCGAGCCCTTGGTTGTGGCACTTTGTAGCCCTGTTCCTTTTTTGGCCTCTTTTGTCCCTTTGTCCCTGCATTTCTCCCCCCCCCCCCCCCGCCCCCCCCGGTCTCTCGCTCCCTGTGTGCCCCCCCACCACCCCGATCTCTCCCTTTTCCCTCCTCCCCCATGTACCCCTCCTTTGCCCCTCTATCCCCTATTCCTGTCCCCGTTTGCTCTCCCGACTTTGGTGGGTGATCTCCCCCCCCCCCCCCCTCCCCTGCCTGGCGCCTTCCCCCCTGTTGGGGGTGCGCTGCGGCCCTGCTTTGTTGCGTGCCCCCGGCGCTAGCTTTCCTGCTAGTACGGTGGCTCCCCTCTCGGGGGTTGTTGTCTCGCTTCTCCTTTGCCTGGCCTCTAAGGTTTTCTGCCCGCTCTTCCCCCATCCTACCCTGCACCCCTCTCGCCTGCTCTCCCTTCTCCAATACTCTCGTTCCCTCGTGCTGGGGCCTGGCCTCCCACCTGGAGCGGTCCCTTGGGCAGTGGGTTGTTTTTTGTTCTGGGTGTTCCTGCCGGGAAGGGGGGGGGGGGGCTGGCATTGCCTCGCCCCTCCCCACCCCCCACCCCCGTCGGCGTGTCGTTGCCCTTGCCAGGGGCCCCTCGTCCCTACCCCCCTGGTATTTTTCCAGCCCGTGCTCCTCGACGAACCTATTCGCCTCAGCAGGGGCTGTAAAGAAATATTCCTTGTTTTGGTATGTGACCCAGAGTTTCGCTGGGGACAGCATACCAAAACGCACTCTGCTCCTGTAGAGAGCTGCTTTCGCTCTGTTGAACTCAGCCCGTCTCTTAGTTATGTCTGCTCCAAGATCCTCATAGATTCGTATCGTGTGCCCTTCCCATTTGCAGGTTCTATTTTCCTCGGCCCAGCGCAGGATTGTCTCCCTATCGCGGTACCGGTGAAGTTTGGCTATGACTGCTCGGTTGTTTCCCTGACTTGGGCTTCGGGCGCAGCAACCGATGTGCTCTGTCCATTTCCGGTGGGATGTGGAAAGTGTTCCTCCCCACTAAGTTGCCCAGCATCTCAGCCACGTATGCTGTGGGGTTTCTACCCTCGGTCCCCTCTGGCTGGCCCACTATCCTAACATTTTGCCTTCTCGAGTTGTTTTCCTGGTCATCTACCCTGCCCTTCAGGTTCCCCTGTGTTGCGCCCAGTCTTGCCACTTCCCTCTCCAGGGCCGTGACCCGGTCGCTTATGTCGGTCGCTGCTTTCTCCAGCTCTTTAATGGTTGCCTCATGGGCTTCCAGTTTCTCCCCTTGGGCATCCACTTTCTCCTCCAATCTGGTCAGAGCCTGCTGCACCCCTGACATGGCCCTGGCCACTGCTGCCTGTGCTGCGGCCTCTGCGTCTGCTTTCACCTCTGCCTTGATTGCCTGCAGCTGTTCCCGCAGCACCTCGGTAAAGGCTGCCTTCCAATTCCAGCCCCCCTCTAGCCCCAGGGGAGAGGGCACCTGTCTGTCCGGCTCTTTTTGATGCGGCGATACATCCGTCCCGCCGCTTCGTGTGCTGATTTGCTCGCCTGAGCTGGCTTGCCCTTTGTCCCATCTGCTTCTGGTGCCCCCTCTCCCTTGGCTCCCTTCTGCCGTTTTTTTCTCCCCCTTCCCTTTCATCTTTTCTTCTCCCCTTGTTTTTCTTTTTCCCCCCCTTTTCCGCACCCTATTTTTATTTATTTTTTTACTTTTTATTTATTTTTTGTCTCTTCCTTTCCCCCCCTCTCTTCCCTTCTTTCCTTTACCACTTTATTTTATTTATTTATTTGTTAATTATTTTCCTCCCCCCCCCCCCCTCTTTTATGCAACTCCTCTCAGGTGGGCTTACTTTTGATGGGAGAGAGTGTAAAAAGAGAGAAAATAGTATATATACCCCTCACCCCTCTCTCTTTACAGTTTTTTTAAAAAATAAAAGTCCTTTTTTTTTCTCCCCCCTCCCTTTCTCCTCACTCACCCAGGAGAGAGAGCGAGAGGCTTTTGCCCAGTCCCTTTGTCCTTGCCTCGTGGTGGTCGCTGCCGGTTGGGGGGGGGGGGGGGGGGGGGGGGTTGGGTCGGTCCCCGCTGCTCAGACCCCGCTGCTCCTTTCAGGCTGCCGCACTTCGCACCCCGCGTCCTCCCGGTGGGGGTGGTTAGGTTGCTGGTCGCTGCCGCCGGCTGGGCCCCGCTTCGGTCCAGGCCGCTGCCGCACCGCTCTTGGCCGGGGGGGGGGGGGGGGGGGGGGGACCTGCCGCCGCCGCCGAACCGCTCCTGCTGCTGCCGAACCGCTCCTGCTTCCGCCGAGCCGCTCCTGCTGCCGCCGCCGAGGATCCTCCGCCGACAGGTTTGTTGGGGGGGGGGGGGCATCCCTTCCCTTCCCTTCCCTTCCCTTCCCTTCCCTTCCCTTCCCTTCCCTTCCCTTCCCTTCCCTGCTCTTTGCCGCTGCGGAGAGAAAGGCCCCGACTTCGTTACCTTGCGGGAGCCCCTCTCCGTGCGACCGCTCCGCTTGCCGACCGGAAGTGTTCTCCTCACAAGAAATTTAGAACGAGTAGAAGTTAAGTAAAAAGTGGATCTGTTGGGAAGAGCTCAGAGAGTCGCCTCGCTCCGGCGCCATCTTCTTTTCACGCTACTGTGCGCATTTAGGTACAACACCCTTGATCCTGCATTGACCACCTCCCTGCTCACACTTGTCACCTTTTTTGCTGTGCCTGAGGGTGATGTTGTTCTCTTATTTTGGTTCTCTATTTTCCCTTCAGTCATTACACCTTGTAAGCTCCCATTCTGGTTCCCCCCCTCTTGCCATACTAGTTTAAATCCTCCCAGCCAGGATATTGGTGCCCCTCCAGTTTAGATGCAACCTTAGGTCCTACCTGTCCGAGAAGAGATCACAATGGTCCAGAAATCTGAAACCCTCCCTCCTACACCACCAGTTTAGCCACATCTTTAGCTGCACTATCCTCCTATTTCTAGCCTCACTGGCACGTGGCACAGGGATTCATCCTGAGATTACAACCCTAGAGGTCCTGCTTTTTAGCTTACTGCCTGAACTCCTTCTGCAGGACCTCATCAATCTTCCTGCCTATGTTCTTAGTACCTATGTGTACTACGACCTCTGGCTGTTCACCCTCCCCCATCAGGATGTCCTCTGTTCATTCAGAGACATCCTTGACCCTGGCACCAGGGAGGCAGCATACCATCCTGGAGTCTCTTTCAGATCCACAAAAGTGCCTATCTGCCCCTTTAACTCTTGTTCTCCTGCACTTTGCCCTCCCCTGCTGAGCAACAGAGCCAGTTGTGATGCCACTGTTCTGGCTGCTGTTGTTTTCCCCTGATAGGCTGTCCCCGTCAACAGTATCCAAAACGGTATACCTGTTGCTGTCTTATTGATTCATCTGACCGGTGGGTTTAATCCACAAAGGAAATAATTGTTTCAACTTTGAGAAGGAAAATGTAGATGGAGAATTCTGCAAGAAGGTAGCAAGGTACAGTGAAAAATATTTTTCTGCGTGCAGCTCAAACAGATTATTCCATACATGAAAAGAAAATACATAATAGGGCAAACATAAAATACACAATGTAAATATCAGGCATCAAGTGAAGCATACAGGAGTAGTACTCGGTAGAGAAGATGTGTGAAGAGATCAGATCAGTCCATGAGATGATTAAACTTAAGCATTGCTCTATCATAGAGAACCCTGATGTAAATGGAGATGTCCATTTCAACTTGGTAAGTTACCCCAGCTCAGGCATTTTCAGGATTTCAGCTCCCTGCTGATAAGTTGTCTATGCTGTCTGGGATACTCTAGTATAGTGGTTAAGCTATGGGCCTATTTTGAGGTCCAGATTAATATTCCAGAGAACATGAGTTAAAATCCCAACACAGCAACTTGAGAATTTGAAAATAAAAACATTGCTAAAAGTGTCCCTGAAGAGCTGGATTGTCATGACAATCCAACTGGCTCATTAATGTCCTTTGAGGAAGGAAACCTGACAACCTCATCATCTAGGCCTGTATGTGACTCCAGTCCTTTGCCCACCTGTTTAACTCTTAACTTCCCTCTCCTCTGCTGCATGCAGTGGTTCAGCACAGAAATCTCATGACAAATACAGATGGACAATAAATATCAGTGATGCCTGCAATAAATCTTAAGAAAGAAGTTGAAGGCCTTTCATGCTGTCTAGATAAGGCACAGCCAAATCTGAACACCAAGATCTATTAATGTCAGCAATTCACAACTGGGAGAAAACCACTTCACTGGGATGGGAATGCATCTAAGTTAAGTGAGTTGGAATCAAAAGTTGGCAGACAGTGGCTGAACAAAGGCCACAAAGAAGAAGTGTCGCACCAATGTCAAGATATGTTCCCTTGAAGAGGAAAGGTAGGACAAATAAACCTAGAGTGCCTTTGATGACGAGAGAGATGAAGATGAAAAGGAAGAAGTGCATGTATGACAGATGCTCGGTTTTAAAAATACAATGGAGAATTAGGCTGAATATAGAAGACCAAGAGGGAAAGTTGCAGAAACTAATAAGAAAAGCAAGAGGATAGCATGGAAAGAGACTGACAACTCATTAAATGGAATTCCAAAGTCTATTTTAAGCACATATATAATAAAAAGGTGGCAAAAGAATGGCGTTGATTCAAAATTAAAAGACGGGACTAGCACATGGAGATAGGAGAAATAGCAGAGGTATTAAATGAGTACTTTGCATCTGCTTTTACAAAAGAAGACAATGCTACCCAGACTGTGGTGAGAGGTGATAACTGGTACACTAGAAGAATGTACAATTGAGAAGATGGTGGTATTAGAAAGGCTGTCTTAAAATTGATACGGTACCAGGACCGGATGCGATGCATCCAAGGGTACTGAGGGAAGCGAGAGTGGAAATTGCAGAGGTGCTAGTGATGATCTTCCAGTCTTCTTAGACACCTGGGGTGCTACCAGAGACAAGGCAGCATGGTAGCACAAGTGATTAACACAGTGACTTCACAGCGCCAGGGTCCCAGGTTCGATTCGCAGCTGTGTCCCTGTCTATGCAGAGTCTGCACGTTCTCCTCGTGTCTGCGTGGGTTTCCTCCGGATGCTCCGGTTTCCTCCCACAGTCCAAAGACGTGCAGGTTAGGTGGATTGGCCATGATAAATTGCCCTTAGTGACCAAAAAACGTTAGGAGGGGTTATTGGGTTGCGGGGATAGGGAGGAAGTGAGGGCTTAAGTGGGTCGGTGCAGACTCGATGGGCTGAATAGCACTGCTGCCTACGCGCTGAGGACCTGTGTTCGATCCCGCCCTTGGTCCATGTGGAGTTTTCACATTTTCCCCATGTCTGCTAGGGTTTCCCCCCCAGAACCCAAAGATGTGCAGGTTAGGCCCCTATTGGAAAAATATAATTTGAGTACTCTAACTTTTTTAATTTATAAACAAAAAAAAAGTAATCGAAGATGACAGCACATGTTGAGAGTGGTTAATAATGCATTTAGTTTCTTGGGTTTTAATTGGCGCATTGAGTGCAAGAGGAAGGAGATCATGTTAAACTTGTATAATATACTAGAGGCCTCATTTAGAGTACTGTGTCCAGTTCTGAGCGCATACTAGAGGAAGGATATGAAGGTATTGGAGAGAGTGCAGAGGAGATTCACAAAAATGATTCCAGGTATAAAGAGCTGTAGCTATGAGGATAGATCGGGGAGGTTGGGACTGTTTTCCTTGGAGAAAAGAAAGCTGAGAGGAGATTTGATAGAGGTATTCAGGATCCTGAGGAGTATGGATAGGATAAATAGTGAAAAATTGTTACCACTCAAGGGAGCATCAAGAACCAGAGGGCACAAATACAGAAATAATTGGCAAAAGAAGTAAAAGTGATGTGAAAAGAAAATCATTCAGAGCTTGGGCAGACTTTCTGAGAGCATGGTGGAGGTAGGTTCAGTCGAGGTATTCAAAAGGGAATTGGATTGCTTTTGGAAAAGTGAGATGTGCAAGGTTACGGGAATAAGAAAGGGGAGTGGGATGAGGTAGAATACTCTTTCAGAGAGCCAGTACAGATGTGATTTGGTGAGCGGCCACCTGCACTGTAAAGCATTTGTATATAAATTTGTGATAAATTAAAATGTTATTAAGAATTTTCACTTCTGGCAGAGCACATCATCTGCCCCTTGTAGTCAATGGGCTGATATCAGACCAGTTTTACAATGGCAGGCAATCAATCTGCTCTATGTACTCCATAAAGATAGAATCATAGAATTTACAGTGCAGCACATTCGGCCCATGAGTCTGCACCGGCCCTTGGAAAGAGCACAAGCCCACATGTCCACTCTATCCCCGTAACCCCATCTAACCATTTTTGGACACCAAGGGCAATTTAGCATAGTCAACCCACCTAACCACATCTTTGGACTGTGGAGGAAACCGGAGCACATGGAGGAAACCCACACAGACACGGGGAGAACGTGCAGACTCCGCACAGAGAGTGACCCAAGCTGGGAATCAAAACTGGGAACCTGGAGCTGTGAAGCAACTGTGCTACCCTGCTGCCCCTATAGAATGCTTGGACACTCTTAATTATGGCCATGACTAATTTTGACCTATGCCAACCAATACAAAATCTCCAGATTTGCTGTTTCAAATGAAGGACGACACCAGATTCAAAGTGGGTTGTCTGTTCATCCTTGATATTGGCCGAAGAATTCTGCTCAGCCGGTCTAAACTAGTTTCTTTTTTTTTTTCGTATTCCTGCAGGTGACACTATAATCCATTCTATAGGCGAAGCCACATCTGTTCGCTGGAGTGCTGGAACTTGGATGGTTGAATATGGCCGAGGCTTCATTCCGTCCATGTTGGGATTTGCACTGTCCGATACAATCTTCAGTACACAGGATTTTCTTACTCTTTACTATACAATAGCTGTCTATGCAAAAGCACTTATTTTAGAAGCCAATACTTACCTCGCAGGCGCTGGGTTCTTTTGAAGCTCACAGGAGAGCCTTCTGTAGTGTAAACACGTCTGTTGGTGTCTATTTGACGTCAGTGTATATCACCAAAAGGCTGAAAATTATGTTCATGTTCCTCAACCCCTGAAACGTCACTTTTTTTTATATGCCACAACAATTTTTCAGACACAATTCCGACCTTTTATGTACTCTAAATTGAGCATCATTTCCAAGTCTTATGTAAAAGACAAAATCTAAAGTATGGAATAATAGATCTTCAACTGTTTGCATAATCTCACTGTGATGTCAATTTAGCTATGTGTTTTGATGCTTCTTTTATAACTAGTTTGAATGGTAATTTGAGAAGTCCAGGGCTACAAACATTTGTTAACCCCCGGAGGTGAATTTTGTGTTACTTAAATCTAAACCTGAAGGTAAAACTCGTTCCTTTTTGGGTTCAGCTGGGCATCTGGATGTTTAATTCTACAAATTGAAACTATTGAAGCAGGCAGATTTACAGATCTATTACTAGGTTAGATTGTTAATGGGGTTTAATTATTTAATTTTGTGTCAACTATATACAAACTCATTTTAATGTCACTATTTTCCACATCATGTTTGAATTTTTAATATTTTTATAAACAATCACTTATGGCAGCTTGAGCTGTGATAAGGTGCATAATGTGAATATCTTTAGATACAAAAAAATGTCACTGGTCTTTTAATTTATTTGAATCGGATTGGAGTTGTAGGCATTTTATGGAATTTCAGGATCCCAAACTGGTCAGACGCATTTCTCATATTGGTCCTGGCAGTCAATAGGAGCCCAGCTTCATCTAATGTTCATTCGGGCGAATGCCTTACTCTTCCACTGGTGCATTCCGATCTCTCCAGTGCTGAACACTGTTCCAAACACACACACACACCTCCGCCCCCAATTAAACCTCCAAACTGCCCAATTTTAATAAAAGCAAAATACTGTTGATGCTGGAGATCTGAAATAAAAACCAAATGCTGTAAAAATTCAGCAGGTCTGGCAACATCTGTGGAGAGAAACAAAGTTAACATTCAAGCGCTCGTGCGGTTGTTCTTTCTTGTTTGTAGTGTGAGGTGTCAGCCTCTGTTCAACCAATAAATGGGAAAGCTTAACAAAATCCCTAAGTAATGTGTGTGTTATGGCTTTTGAGGGTGGGGGTCTGTGTCCAAATTAATCTTCATCTAAACAGTAAAACCTGTCTAAAATATGCTGCTTCTGGTTTGGGGCCAATTTAATATAAAATTTATTTTACTTCGGGAATCCTCAGTACTGCATGCCTCAACTTGGGACAACGGTGTAATAATTCAACTGTAATTTTTATTCGATTGGGATATTTATCTTAAAACACGGATCAAACATTTAGATAACAGCGCATGGATTGTAGTGGTGTATGGATATATTTTTTAAGCACCATCTTCGTTAACAAAAACAGAAGTCTTAAACTGTTAAACAAAATTAACTGTACTTTACATGAAATTTACAGCTGATTCTTAAATTGTAACTACACTTGACCTTGCTGCTGTTTGGTTATTTTTGAACCTCAAAAGGTGTCCTCCAGCCTTCTACTAGTAATCCTACAAAAGGTCATCACCGACAATGTTAACCTGTTTTGCTTCCAACATCGACCTGTTGTGCACTTCCTGTGTTTTCTGTTTTAATTTATCATTAACTTCAACTGCTCTTTTGACACTTTGGCTTTGATTTTTAAAGTGGTCTTGGATTGGTGCACAAGGGTGTTCTTGGCCAGTGACCAATATGGCATGCTGAGGCGCAAAGAGATTTGATTTTCTATGCCTTATTTACATATTCAGGGTTTGGTGTGTCCGTAAGCCTGGTGGGTATCCATGCCTGGCTGGTAGTGGGAGCAAAAATTCAGACTACAGGCTAATTGCCACTGGGATCCACAAACGTTCCCCCATGCCCTAATAGGTAATGATGGGGACGGTCCATGGTTTGCACGATGGAAGAGTGGGGTGGAAACCTGGAGCAAGAGAGGTCCAAGATTTCCTGTGTCCTAGCTCACAGGAAACTTCATAATTAAAGTAATTAAAACATGCCATTTCTGACCCTTGATCCATTTGGCAGAAGATTTGGCCTGGCTGGGATGGCAAGGTTGTTTCGGCCTGTGGTTAAAATGGCAGGGTTGGGTCTTGACGATTTTCTTGGGACCCAACTTGCATATTTCAAAAGAACCCCACCAGCATAATTTTGTAATGGGTTCTGTGAGGCAGGGAGTTGACATTGAAGCCTTTGTGTCTTCTCTGATAGTAAAGAACTCTTTCCCTCTTGTCTGCTACTGAGCAGTGCAGACAAAATAGTGCTGCTACTGGAAGCAAATTCAGAAGATGTGTTGTGTATGGAATAGAGTTCATGTCCTACAATTATGGAATATAATTATTGCACTAATTTATATACATATAGCAGAACTCTGGAATTCTCCTAAGTCAGTCAAATTATTTGAAGTTGAGTTCTTTTCTGGGAATGTTCAGTGGAATGTTTAGGATTTTTGGCTGTTCTCTATTTTACTTTGTACTTGGTATAAAGGAGTGGAAGAAAGGTGGACAGCACGGTTGTGCAGTGGTTAGCACTGCTGCCTCACAGCACTATGGACCTAGGTTCAATCCCGGCCCTGGATTACTGTCCGTCTGCATTGGTCTCACTCCAACAACCCAAAAATTTGCAGAGTAGGTGGATTGGCCATGCTAAGTTGCCCCTTTAATTGGAAAAAAATAATTGGGTACTCTAATTTTATTTTTTTTTAAAAGAAAGATAACTGAAATGTGATCTATCTTTGTGACTTCTGATCTAGCGATGGCACTTGCTTGTTAACCAAACATTATTTTTGTAAATATTCTTCAATTATTTAAATAACTTGTTGTTCCAGTCTTATTTTTATTTGAAGTAAACTGATATATTAATGCCTGAAATAAATAATGAATGTTGGGTATAAGTGACCTTTCAGTAACTGTTATTTGCATTGCCTTGTAGTCCTACTCTTTGAGGACTGTAATAAGATTACTGTTTTAGTAAGCAAAGCTAGAATGCTGTTGTGATCTCTCTCTTCCACACACCCCCCCCCCCCCCCCCCCCCCCCCAAAGTATATTGGAAGTACTGTATCGGAAGTGGTCAATTTACTCTCATTCCAATCCATTTAAAATGTACAGGAAACCACTTCTGTAAATGGCTTATTATAGAAAGCAAGGGATATCCTAAATCTTTCCTTTATTGGGATATTTATTTGAGGTAGTTCTATTAATACGAGCTTTAAAAGAATGAGTCACCTATCACCTCATTTCACAATATATTAACTCTGGCAGCTGGATCTGTACATAACCCTAACCAAGTTTCTGTAACGGTCTCATCTAATGACAAGTGGAATAAATTTAGAGTACCCAATTATTTTTTCCAATGAAGGGGCAATTTAACGTAGCCAATCTACCTATCCTGCACATCTTTGGGTTGTGGGGGTGAAACCCAGGCAGACACGGGGAGAATGCGCAAACTCCTCACGGACAGTGACCCAGGGCCGGGATTCAAACCCGGGTCCTCAGTGCCGTAGGCAGCAATGTTAACCACTGTGCCGTCCACTATAGTTGGCACATCTGACCTGAAGAGATTGGGGAAATGAGGGATGCACTTTGAAGCTCTGCATCAATATTTGGCCACTAGATTTTGACCTACTAAAGCTGCAATAACTGTACAGTTGATTGTTTATTTAGCATTAATTTGGTTGTTTTTAAAAGATATTTCTGTTCCAGTTCATATTTTAAAAAATATTGCTAAAGGAATTCAGTACTATGGTGATTACTCAAACATCTTTCCTGAACTTTGAATAGGGTTGCATCCAATGCCACGTAATTCATTAATTTTATGCACTGCCCCTAAAGTTTTATATTCTAAAGTTTGCATATGGAAGGTTTTTGATGCCTTAACATTAAAAACATGACTCCTTAAGCTTACCTATGTAACTGCATGTGAGGGCTGTTTACAATATGATATCCTTCTGCACAGTTGGCTATACAGTGAATGTATTCAAATCATTGGCTTTGACTTGAAGCTTTTAATGTGTTGTTTGAAGCTTATTTGAACTTCAAAAATTGTTAAAAGTAGAAAAATGTTGTCATTGATTATGTAAAGTGCCACAACGAGCCTTACCCAATTATTTATTAACATATTCTACTCTCAAAGTTGTCATATTTTAGCATACTGCAAATCAGTTTGTCTTAAATTTGAATTCGAACTATTTATGTATTTAACAGGCAAGCTTTGAAATTAAATATATAATCTGCTTTAATAAATGCGTCTTGATCACCGTGTTCTGTGAAGTAACAATGCTTACCACTGTGCTACTGAATATGGTGGAATACTCGCACACAGCCCTAGGGTGCAACTGCAACATTATAGAAGACCCACACCAACCAAGATAGAATTGGTGCTCCTACTGTACTTGATATCCACAATTCAAGCACATATGATCCACAGGGGCCACTGCAGCAACTCACCAAGTGTACTTTGATCAGAGGCCTCCTCTCCTTGACTTCTATCAGTGAGCAGGATGAGCGAAATGATGTGGGGAATACTATCAGTTTCCAGCCATGTTTAACCTGATTTGGACATATACAAACCATTAACTTTCATTGTTGCTTGGTCAGTATTATGGAATTATCTACCTAATATTAGGATCCAGCACCAGACCCTAATTTCTGTTGGGATACTGGACGAGAAACCCCAAACAATTTATAAAACAGGGAAAGATACTCACTCCAGGAGTGATGACTGACCAACAGGTATCTTTTATGTTAAAACAAACTTTAAACACAGAATTAACCACATTGAGATCAAAGAAATAATTAACAGTTAAACAGTTCAATAAAATGAAAAATGTTAACTCACTGCATCTGCCATTATTGCGATCCTGGACCAGGCTCCCAACAGTTGCTAGGATACCAGACATCAACCCCAATATTTTATTTAATTTGAAAGAGTGTCAGGAAAGGATCTTCGCTCCAGGAATGATTTCACATGCAAACAGGGAACCAGTATATTAAAACAAACTATTTTTAACATAGTATTAATAAATTTAAGCATATAAATACAAACAGCTTTGAATTACCTGTTACACAATGGTAATTCTCAATTACACAATAATCCTTAACTGCTGTCTTTGAGTGTGATTCTTCGGAAAGATTTATAAGCATGGTAGCAAGCGGAAATGGCTGCCGCTTCCCAGTGCATGTTCTGGAAAGGCTGGCAATGCTATTCAACGTTAATTGGTCCACCTGCTGCTAACAAGGGCAAACATGCTTTAAGGAACATTTGCTCAGCCAGCTCGCATCAATGGGGCCGAGCAGAAAGGCCCCAAGATTCCAGGATGCAGATCTGGGGAGGCTCCCAGACACAGTGGACGCCAGGAGGGATGTCCTGTTTCCCCCCCAGAGGGTCAGCCATCAGGCAGCCAATGTTTCCTGGGATGAGGTGGCAGCGGCTATGAACGCTGGGAGTGTGGCCTGCAGTGTCGGAAAAAGGTTAACGACCTATACCAGGCAGCATGAGTCAGTAGACACCAACCTTGCAACATTTCTGCTCCATGCAAGCATCCACCCCCAACTCTCCATGCAACCTTAACTCCCACCCCCAACCCTTTTGTCATGCACCACTCCCCTCATCATTGTAAACCACGCATCTGGATAATGATGCCCTTTTTGTGCCTCCTCGAGAAAAGCTCTTCCAAAATCGCTGAGAGCGGGCCCAGACTGGTGATGGTATGCCGGACATAAGAATCCTCACCCCCTTCGAGGAGCAGACCATGGAAGTGACTGGTGTGACTGAGGACAGAACGGTCACCAATGCAGAGGATGGCAGATGCCACAGAGGTGAATACCCCCCCCCCTCCCCTGAGTTATTGCCTTACTGACTGACCCATCCCTCCCACTGGCCATATGTCTATTCTCCTGCAGGTTCTCCAGCCGATGGTGCTGGCCCAACCCGGTTGGCACACTCTCCAGCCTCCAAGGAAAACACCTTGGAGGAAAGCTTCGAGTAAGACACCATAATAGTCGCGGCACAGTTAAATCTGGGCAAAGTGGTCGACCAAATGAAAAGGGATTTCCACAGATGGGACATGCTCCCGCTGACGCTGGTGCGTCATGGTGAAGATGATGGTCCTCCCAAGACTGCTTCTCTTTTTTCAATGACTTCCTATTTTTGACCCAAAGGCTCTTTTTCAGAAAAATAAATGCGCCGATTACAGGTTTTGTATGGGTGGGGAAAGTCCCGAGAGTAAAGACGGCACTTCTGGAACGGGGTTGCGTGGGGGGTGGGCCTGGCCCTCCCGAGCTTTATTAATTATTACTGGGCGGCTAACATATCGATGGTCAGATAGTGGGGGAAGAGGTCAGCTTGGGAGCGAGTGGAAGCGGCATCGTATAAGGGCACGAGTTTGGTGGCTTTACTAAGGGTGTGGGGGCAATGGAGGGAACACATGGGATTAGAGGGGGCGTCAGTGTGGTCTTTGATCTGGAACAATCACCAGTTTATCCCGGGGAGGCTGAATGGGGGCTTCAGGATATGGCAGCAGGCAGGGATCGAAAGATTTGGGGATTTATTTATCCAGGAGGGGTTTCCGACCTTGGAGGCACTCGAGGAGGAGTTTGAGTTACCAGGTGGGAATGGGTTTCGATATCTTCAGGTCCGGGATTTTGTCCGGAGGCAGGTTACAAACTTCCCTCGCCTCCCCCTGAGGAGACTGCAGGATAAGGTGATGTCAAAAACTGGGGTTGGAGAAGGGAGGACTTTGGAGATATACAAGGAGTTAATGGAGTGGGAAGGGGCCCCGACCAGGGAGGTGAAACAGAGATGGGAAGAGAGCTGGAAATGGAAAAGTGGGAAAAAGCCTCGAAGAGTTAATTCATCCTCATCCTGTGCCAGACTTAGCCTGTTCCAGTTCAAAGTGGTCCACAGGGCTCACATGACAGTAGCCCGGATGAGTAGGTTCTTTGAGAAGGTGGAGGATAGGTGTGGGGGTAGTCCGGCTAACCATGTGAATATATTCTGACCATGTCCGAAGTTGAGGGGATTCTGGCAGGGATTTGCAGACGCTATGTCAGAAGTCATGGAAGGGAGGGTAACCCCGAGTCCAGAACTAGCAATATTTGGGGTATCGGATGATCTAGGGTCCATGGGGGGGGGGGGGGGGGGTGGAGGCCGATGTCCTGGCCTTCTCCTCCCTGGTGGCCCGGAGATGGATTTTGCTGGGATAGAGGGACTCGGAGCCCCCAAAGTCAGGTGAGTGGGTCAGCGATATGGCAGGGTCTCTCAGCCTGGAAAAAAAATCAAGTTCGCCTTGAACCTCAGGGGTTCGCCCAAAGATGGCAACCGTTCACCAAAGAAAATTAAACGTCAGCACTGGGGTGGGGGGGAATAAAGGGGGAAGACAAAAGGCGGCATGGCAGTGTTAAATAAGGACAGGGAACTCAGTATACGGGTAGCTAGGAAATAAGGCGCGGGCAGTTAGGGACATTGTGTTTTTTTGGGGGGGTTCTTTTTTTAATATATATATATATATATACATGTGTCAACCCACGTGACTGTTTTAAGAAATGTTAATGTGTTAAACTGAAAATTTTAAATGTTTCAATAAAATATTTTCTAAAAAAAAGTGGCACAGCTGTCAGCCCCAACCTCCACCAGCACAGATACACTCATAGCGGTGGGAAATGTTAGTGGTCAGGTTTCTGGGCCACATTCTGGTGAGCACCTCACTGTTGCTGATGTCCCAGACAATACAAAGCAATCAGATGTCTGCAGGATCCCAGGACCCAGCTGGATCCCAGCCTGATGCTGAGCCTGTGGAAGAGGTCATCCCAGAGCTGATGGAGACATTAGGGTGCGGCCGGCATATTTAGAGGGAGATGTTAGCGACACTCCAGCAGATCCATAGCTGCTTGGGGAGTCCCAGAGGCTACGGGCACAGGAGGTGTCGCCAGCAATGGGTGGCACCGAGGCCAACACTGCTTGGATGGCGACTGCAGTGGACAGCCTGGTGCACGACATCACCAGCACTAGTGAAGGTGTCCAAGGTGCCGCACAGTTGGTGACGGCTATGTCTGAGGGTTTTGGCAGAATATCCGACTCGCTGGGGGATGTCACCCAATATCAGGCTGACCTTTCTAAGGTTTTGTGGGACATGTCCTGTTCTCAGATGGGAATGGCCGAGGCGCTGCAGAGCTTGTCCCAGTTGCAGGTGGGCATTGCCAAGGCACTGCAGTGCATGTCCATATCACTGAGGGGCGATGCTGAGGGTGTCGAAAAAATGGTGCAGACCATAGGTAACCACCAGGGCTGGCAGAATCAGTTGATGCAGGGGCAGCCGGGACTCGAACCAGCTGCCCCTCTGTCCCAAGGTGAACCCCAGCGTCCTATGGGCACCAAGCGGGAGGAGGGAGTGCTGGGTGCTAACCCGGACCCGTCCCATGGAGTGGCGACGGTGGCCGTCAGCTCCCCCAATTTCCACCCCTCTGATGAAGCCGTATCTCACAGCCAGCACCAGGGACAGGGCGTCACGGCTGTGTATGTGCCACCAACACGTGAGCCAGGGCCCTCCAGCCTCAGAGCCCCCAGAGGACGGCCACCAGGGGCATTGAAGGCCACGGGATGAAGTAAGCAGCTGGTTGCTTCCATCTCTGATGCGCATCCTGGGGACATACCTAGACGAAGCGGTAGAGCTAGGAAGGCAAAGCACATCGAGGATCACTGAGGGCACCGGGGGAGGGGGGATGGGATGGGAGGGTGGCATCGGGAGAGTATTCACAATAAACATCTTTGTACACAACCAGTATGTCTCTGTCACTTTATTCCGCAATGCGGGCCGACCTCCGACCCTTGGCCCATCTCTCCAGGCATCCCCTCCTCCCATGGCACTCACTCAGCCATTGGTCCCGGAGATGTGTCCCATTCCCTGGGTGTTCGGATTTTGGTTGCTGCATGTGTGGTGTTCCCTCCCATAGTGTTCAAGCACGGTGTTCATGCATCAAGGTATGATTGGGATCCTAGGTAATGATTCCCACATGTTACATGGCCCGCCCACCCACGGATGTGGGTTTTGGAGAGGGTGCAGAGGAGGTTTACCAGGATGCCTGGTCTGAAGGGTGTTAGCTATGTAAGAGGCTAAATAGACTTGGACGGTGTTCATTAGAACAATGGAGGTTGGGGGGTGACCTGATAGAGGTCTAAAAGATTATGAGGAGCATGGATAGAGTGGATGGACAGGCACTCATTCCCAGGGTGGAGGGGTCAGTCACCAGGTGGCATAGGTGTAAGGACCGTGGGACAAAGTTTAGAAGAGATATGCGAGGCAGTTCTTTTACAAAGAGGGTGGTGAGTGCCTGAAACATGTTGCCAGGGGAGGTTGTGGAAGCAGATACATTGATTGCGTTCAAAAGGCGTTTCGACAAATACATGGATAGGATGGGTATAGAGGGATACGGTACTAGAAAGTGCTGAGGGTTTTGGCCAAGGGTGGTTGATGACCGGTGCAGGCCTTGGGGGGGGTGAAGGGCCTGTTCCTGTGCTATGTTGTTCTTTGTTCTATCCCAGTACCCTCTGTCCTTGTATGATTCCAGCATCCACAGCACTTCTCTTATTTTGGATAGACTGAGTTTGGTTTTCTTTGAAACATGGAAGGCTAAGTTTAGATTTTCCACCAGCAAAAAGATCAGAAATTCGGGGCATAGATTTCAATGAACTGCTAGGATTAGAAGGAAGTTGAAGGAATTATTTTTTCACCCAAAGGATGTGGGGGGCTGGAGCTCATTGGCTGAAAGGGCATTTGCAAAGGTTCTAACCTACAGCGCTGCAAACAGAGCTGGAAAGTGCACTCTGGTGAATGGCTTGTTTTTGGTCAGCAGAGACACGATGGGCTAAGTGGCCGCATTCTGTGCTGAGATTTTCTGTTACTAGTATTTTATTTTTTGTACCTGTCCACCAGGCTCTAAATCAGTCTGTTCCCCCAGTTCCTTATTTCCACCAATTTATCCTTTATACCCAGGGATGACCTCACACTTTCCCACATTGGAGTCCATCTGCCTGTTTTCAGTTCTTCGTTACCGTGAAGACAGGCTTGTACGAGAAACCTGGTGATGCACCGTCAATTACCACAAAGACGAGAATAGTGGAACAATCGAGGCTTTATTGAGCAAGATGTTGTGCCTCCTGTAGCTGGAACCAGAATGGCTGCAGCATCGGAGAGCACACACTTTTCTACGCCGCCTGCTGGGCGGAGTCAGCAGGCAGGGATTTACCGTTGTTCCCTTAATATACGGGCAGTGCCGTAATATATATAATATGCCACCAGTGGTGACTACCACACCTGGTTCCTATACTTTCAGGAGTGCTGGACCTAACTGTAGCATGTATTGCCAGTTTTTATACTCTATGCCCCGTCCAATGAAGGCAAGCATTCCGCATGTTTTCTTGACTACCTTGTCCACTTGTGTTGCCATTTACGGCATATTTCCCCTCTATATTTTGCTCACTGCCTCTGTTGTTCGTAGTATACATAACCGATTTGGAGGAAAATGTAGTTGGTCTGATTCGTAAGTTCGCAGATGACACCAAGTTTGGTGGAGTGTGTGTGTGGAGGCACAACATCTTGCTCAATACAGCACAGATCACTGTGGAACACCATTAGTCACAACCTTCCATTCAGAAAACACCCTTCTACTGCTACCCTTTGCCTTCTGTGACCGAGCCAGTTCTGTATCCACCTTGCCAGCTCACCTCTGATCCCATGTGACTTCACCTTTTGTACCAGTCTGCAATGAGTTACCTTGTCAATGGCTTTACTGAAGTCCATGTAAACATCCACTTCGCTCCCCTCATCAATCATCTTTGTCACCTCAAAAAACTCGATCAAGTTAGTGAGGCACGACCTCCCCTTCACAAAAGCATGCCGTCCATCGCTAATGAGTCCATTTGTTTTCAAATGGTTATATATCATGTCCCTGAGAATTCTCTCCAATAATTTACCTACTACCGACATGAGGCTCACCGGCCTGTTTCCTGGATTATCCCTGGTACCTTCCTTAAACAGCGGTACCACATTAGCTATTTCCAGTCCTCTGGGATCTCACCTGTAGCCAATGAGGATGCAAAGATGTCAGTCAAGGCCCAGCAATTTCCTCCCTTGCTTCCCTCAGAATTCTGGGGTAAATCCCAAATGGCCCAGGAGACTTATCTACCTGAATGTTTTTGACCCAGACTGTCCACACATCCTCCCCAAGAATCATCTTCCACAAAGTGCTTTTCTTTGGTAAACACTGATGCAAAGTATTCATTTAGTACCTCGCCCATTTCCTCTGGCTCAATACATAGATTCCCCCCACTGTCCTTAAGTGGTCCAATCCTTTCCCTGGCCACCCTCTTGCTTTTTACATATGAATAAAAAGCTTTGGGATTCACCTTAAACCTAACTCAGCAGGGTTGGCAGCATCTGTCAGGCGAGAAACTGAGTCAGCATTTCGAGCCCATGGAATTTGAACCCCAGGGGCTGGATTGACTCTTTATAAGAACTGAAAGGAGGTAAAATATAGAAACTGCAATGAAAAGCAGCAGCTTTAAGAACAAAAGGCCTCATGAGAGAGGAAGGGAGGTGTTTTGCAACAAGGCGACAGATGTATAGAATATAAAAAAAGGGTAGTTTAGATGGAGGAGAAAAGTCAAAATGTAAAGTTATCAAACTCACTGTTGAGTCCCGAGGGCTGCAAATTGCCCAACCGAAAGAAGGGATTCTGCTCTTCCAGCTTGCGCTGGGCTGCACTGGAGCATTTACAGAGATGACCTCACACTTTCCCACATTGGAGCCCATCTGCCTGTTTTCAGTCCTTCGTTACCATGTGCGACAAACCTGTTTCCTATACTTTTAGGAGTACTGTGGGTGCACTGCCTGTGTGTGACGTAGCGGTTAGCACTGCTGCCTCACAGTTCCAGGGACCTGAGTCCAAATCCAGCCTCGGGTGAGTGTCTGTGTGAAGTCTGCACTTTCTCCCCGTGTCTGTGTGGGTTTCCTCCGGGTACTCCGGTTCCCTCCCACAGTCCAAAGATGTGTAGGTTAGGTGGAATGCCCACTGTGAACTTAGTGCTATAGGTCATATGGATTTTCCCCCTGGCCACCCCGTAGGTACCCTCTGGTCCCAGCCAGTGCATCAATGGGATGAGCATGCTCCAGCCTCTTGAGAGTCAATCCCGACCCCAGTGAATCCGACACCGTTTTTCATTGGAATAAGTCGTGGTCTACATGACGCCAGTGCTAGCCCATTAACGGTTCCTGAATTGCTCCAGGAGCAGCGCCAATTTTGCTGCCATAGGAGTCCACCGATTCTGTCCCGGCATCAACACTTAGTCTCTGAAACAGAGAATCCGCCCATGGGACAGGATTCTCCATCCACCATTTTCTGCAATGGCGTGCCCCTGCCTGCAGCGGGATCTTCCATCCCGGAAGCCGGCCAATGGGATTTCCCATTGTGGGAACCCCGATGCCGTCGGGAAATCTATGGGTGTGAGTGTGCTGCCAGCAAAGGGGAGGATGCCGCCGACGGAGAATCCTGCCCATGGTCTTTTCCATCTGAGCGCAAGCATCCTAGAGATTTTTGGCCAAAATCCCAGATTTTTGGGAAGGGGAATGTACAGAGGCAAGTTTATCAGAGTGAAAAATTGATAAAGTTCATGGTTGGGAATTTGGTTCATGTAGTAAGTAACAATCAATTTTTTCTTCATGCTTAAATTAAGAGTCAAGTTCTGATATAGAACTTTTAACCTTCAAGTAAGAAGCTTATCTTACCCAGTGCACTTAATTATCACGTGAACCAAATTCCCATCTATGCACTCTGTCTACATCTCACTCAAGGTTAAATTTAGATTAAGAGTTAACTCACTTGAAATGTAAAAGTTCTATGCCAGAACTTGACTCTTCATTTAAATCACAGAGGGAAAGATGTGCTTCTTTTTCTACTTTTTTTGGCCCCCAGCGGTTGATGAGTTTTCCTGACTCCAAGCTAGGATCAGAGGTAATCATCTCTGGATTAGGAGGCAAACCATCAGTGAAGGGAGACTTTGGCTTGAATAACACAGAGACCAAGTAAGTCTATTTGGGAATTTAGTTCAAAGTGGAAATTTGGTGTATAGGGGCGAAGGGGTGCTTTCAGTAAAGTTTACTGCAAGAAGTAAAGGTGTTGAGTGAAGAGTTTGGTGAGGAATGGGGAGGTGCTTTTCTCTTCTGCACTTTATCAACTTCCAGTATTTGACTTCACGGTGCAGCTGAAAGGAGCAGGTAAGTTTTACCAGTATTGTAAATACGGTATTGTTTTGTCAGTATTGTAATGTTTACCAGAAGTAGCAAAACCTATTGAGAAGTGTAGGCTTTACTAATTATCAATTAATTAGCAATTATTAATGAATTGGGACATATTGGAGGTGGCAGGGCAGGTGATGTGGGAGCTTCTGGAACCCGTGTGATCCAGGGCAAAACACATCTGCAGTTAGTGTTTGTGACTGCAGGAACTTCAACCCCGCGCTATTGAGTTGGAGGCTGAGCTGCAGACACTGCAGCACAACAAGGAGGGGGAAAGTTACCACTAAACTTTACCACTAAACTTTAAGGCCTCCTGGTTTTGTCAGTGTTAAGGGACCGGAGGGTGTGACTGCAAGTGAGGCAGGTAAGCAGACCGAGAGGGCAGGAAAGCAGGAGTTTCAGTCTTTGCAATTTTCCAACAGGTTTGAGATTTTTTTCAGCTTGTTTGAATGAGAGTGGGGTTGCACTGTTGATGAGCTGGCTAGCCATAGCACCATGGTACAGGAGACCATTCAAATGGGAGGAATTACAAAGAATATAGTAGCAGTAAGGGACAGTGTACTCAGAGGAATTCACACCACTCTCTGCGGCAAAGAGCGTGAGTCGAGGTGGATTTGTTTACTATCCGTACCAGGGTTCAGGCCTTCTGCTCAGGGATGGAGTGGAGCTTGCAGTCAGAAAGGTAGGATCCAGTCATTGTGGTCCATGTAGGTACACAGGCAGGACAAAGAAGGAGGTTCTACATAGCCATTATGTTGAGCTTGGCACGAAATTAAGAGGCAGAACCTCAAAGGTCATAATCTCAGTATTTCTATTGAGCCACATATAAATCGGCATAGGATAAATCAGATCAGGAAATATGAAGATCACTAGACCAAATGTAATAGGAACAGGAAGAGGCTGTTCACCGCTGGAGCCAGCTCTGCCATTTAATAGAATCATGGTCGATCCGACATTCGTACCTTGTGTTGCCCTATTATGTATTTTCTTTTATTTCCTTTTCTTTTCATGTACTTAATGATCTGTTGAGCTGCTCGCAGAAAAATACTTTTCACTGTACCTTGGTACACGTGGCAATAACCAAAAATCCAAATCCAAATCCATTCCTCACGTCCAATTCCTGCCCTTTACCTGTAACCCTTGATTCCCTTATTGATCAAGAATCTATCTATCTCAGTCTTAAATATACACAAGGACTCTGCCCCCCATGTCTCTCTGTAGCAAGGAGTTCCAAAGATTCACAACAGATGGCCGTAGTGAGAAGTGACAGAGAAGGAGCCTGGGAAGTCAGCTCGTTCACCACAACTGAGAAGGAATCATGGAGGAGGACCTGGTGCCCAACAGGAGGAAGGGCATCCAAAAGAGGGCGGTAGTGAGAAGTGACTGACGAGTACCCAGTGTCAAAGGACAGTAAATCCCCCAACATTATATTGCTGCAGTGTTTCCATCCTTAACTCCTCCTCAAACCAAAAGGAGAGAGAGAGAGACAGAGACCGGCTGTTAGATAATTGTTTGTGGCTTAGAAACAGCAGAGCCTCAGCAGTGTGCATCATCTTGATCAGAAAAGATCGCAGGGCCTCTGGGAAAGCTTGCGAAATGTGTGATATGTGAGATGTGGGAGGTTTTGGATCCACAAGACATCCAGGACAGTTATATCTGCAAGGAGTGCCAGAGGGTAGCAGTCCTTGAACAACATGTGGCTGATGCGCACCATAGAAAAGGGAAAGAGATTTCTGGAACAGTCATACCAGAGGGTAGTCATTCCACATCATAATAGGCAGGGGAGGAGGAGTGTAGGGATGGCAGGAGAGTGTGTGACCTTTCATCAAAAGATCCAGGACCAGCACTTCGGGTTGGTGGCAGGGTCAATGGAAATGCCGATTCGTGGGAACCATAGATTTGAGCCAGGGAAGTGGGATGGAAATTTTCGGAGATGGGAGGAGAAAGGAATTAGGACACAAAAGGATTTGTTTCTTGGGGGTCGACTTGCAGGATTGAAGGAGCTGGGAGCGAAGTATGGGCTGGAGCAGGGGGAAATATTTAGATACTTGCAGGTTCGAGATTTTGCCAGTAAGGAGATACAGAGCTTCCCAGTAGAGCCGGCGTCCATATTGCTGGAGGAGGTGGTGACGACAGGGGGACTGGAGGAGGGGGTAGTATCAGCGGTTTACAGGGATATTTTGAAAGAGGAGAAGGCGCTGCTGGAAGTGATCAAGGCAACGTGGGAGGAAGAGTTGGGAGAAGGTATGAGGGAGGGATTCTGGTGTGAGGTGCTCCGGAGGATGAACACCTCCACCTCGTGTGCAAGGTTGGGGCTGATACAGCCGAAGGTGGTATACAGAGCACACCTCACAAGGGCAAGGATGAGCCAGCTCTTTGAGGGGGTAGAAGATGTATGTGAACGTTGCGGGGGTGGGAGGGGCACAAACCACAATCATATTTTTTGGACCTGTCCAAAGCTGGAGGATTACTGGAAGAAGGTTTTTAGGGTAATCTCTAAAGTGGTGCACGTGAAACTGGTCCAGGGCCCTCGGGAGGCCTTATCCGGGGTGTCGAACCAGCTGGGGTTGGAAACGTGTGTGGAGACAGATGTTGTAGTCTTCGCATCGTTGATCGCCCGAAGGCGGATCCTGTTAGGGTGGAGATCAACCTCTCCACCCTGTGCCCTGGCGTGGCAGGGGGACCTGCTGGAATTCTTGACTCTTGAGGTCAAATTTGAACTGAGAGGAAGGATGGAGGGGTTCTACAATTCATGGGTGTTATTCATTATGCACTTTTGAGAATTGGATTACATCGAACATTGGTGGGGGGGGGGGGGGGGTGGGCATGGAGGTTTGGGGGCAAGGGGACTGTATGTGTTAATAGTGACTATGGATGACTCCTAATTCCCTTTTGTCATTTGTTTATGTGAACATGCGGGATAATGTTTGGGGGTTTGGTGGGAAGATTGGATCGTTGTTATTGATATGGTGATTGACATTACATTCGTTACTGATTGTTGTTTAATGTTGGGTGCAAATGTGGGAGAAAATGTGAAAAAGGAGATTAAAAATATATTTTTTTAAAAAAGCTCCAGGAAACCCAGTACTCCTTGGAGCTACATAATCGGTGTGAAATTTTAGATGTCTTTGAAGTGAGCAACACGACTGAATCAGGCGTAGATAACTCAAGGGAAAACCATCGTACCATCGTAGAAGCTACTCAAGAAAAAGAAAGGGAGGCCAGTAGGCAGATTAGAAAATTATAGTAGTGGCTGACTTAATTGTTTGAGGGATTGACATTCCAGTTTGCTGTGAGGATCATGAGTCCCGTTTGGTCTGTTGGCTTCTGGGTGCAAGGGCTCTGGATATAATGGATTGGCTGGACAAACTTCTGGAAAGGCAGGGGAAACAACTAGAGGTTGTAGTCCACGCGGGAACCATGAACATAAGCAGGAACAGTTTCAGGGAATAGGTTGAAACGTAGGACCTCCAGGGTAGTAATCTCAGAAATACTACCGGTGCCACGAGCTTCACCGTTTAGGTAAAGGCAAGTGAGAGAGGTAAATGTATGTCTTCAGATGGTGTAGAAAGCAGGGGTTTAGATTTTTGGGACATTGAGGTCAGTTTTGGGAAAGGGAAAAGCTGTTTAAAAGTGATGGGCTTCATTGAGCCAAAATGGAACCTATCTCCTGGCTGACAGAGTAAATAGTGTAGTGGGGTGGATTTAAACTTGTAAGGTGGTCAACTAATGGCTAGTTTCAGAAGTCCAAGTGAGGGTAAAAAAGAGATGTTGGGTAACAGCAAAAAGGAAATGAGGGAAGGCTTGAGTGTTGACAGTGAACAAAGAAATGGTCACCGCTCAAAGTGCAAGAAAGATATAATGACAGGGTTCAATTGTATGTATGGAAATGCATGGAGTATAGTGAACAAAATTGGGGAACTGGAAACAGAAATTGTTCTTGCAACACATGGCATAGTAGCATTGACAGAAATGTGGCTCAAGCCAGAACAGGACTGGATACTTAAAATCCCGGGTTATAAAGGTTTTAGTAGCAATAGGGCGGGTAAAAAGGGAGGAGGTGTAGCAGAATTGGTCAAAGATAGTATCATAGCCCTTGAACGAGATGCAGTTCCTGAATTAAAATCTATTGGTTGGAGGTGAGAAACAGGAAGGGAGCGATGGCCTTATTTGGTATTTATTATTGATCTGCAAATAATGGGGGATTATAGAATTTACAGTGCAGAAGGAGGCCATTCGGCCCATCGAGTCTGCACCGGCACTTACAAACAGAAGCCTACTGAAGCCCACGTATTTACCCTATCCCCATAATCCAGTAATCCCCATGTAACATTTTTTGGACACTAAGGGTAATTTAGCATGGCCAATCCACCTAACGTGCACATCTTTGGACTGTGGGAGGAAACCGGAGCACCCGAAGGAAACCAACGCAGACACGGGGATACTCCGCACAGACAGGGACCCAGCGGGGAATCGAACCTGGGACCCTGGAGCTGTGAAGCAACTGTGCTGACCATTCTGCTACCATGCTGCCCACGGGAAAAAGTGAAAGAGAGCATTTGTAGGTATATTTTGGAAACATGCAGGGCAAGTAGGGTTGTGATAGTTGGAGATTTCAATTACCCTAAACTGGACTGGGAAAAGGGTAGAACCTTTCTGGAACAGTACATTTACAGTCCTACCAGGGAGCAAGCTGTTCTGGATCTGGTCCTGGGAAATGAGGCAGTGCATGTGGAGAACGTCAAAATGGGAGGAGTAGTTGGGAAATAGCGATCATAGTATAATATGATTCAATATGAATTTGGAAAAGGATAGAAATCAGTCACGGATTAAGATCCCAGACTGGAAAAGGGCAAATTTTAGAGGTCCAAAAGTTGAACTGGAGCAGGTTGATTGGAAATACATTTTGGTGGATGAAACAGTGGATGAAAAATGGGAGACTATTAAAGAAGAGATGAAACAGGTACATGTTAGGTACGTACCCTGAGAAATAAATATGGGGTATCCAAAGCTAGAGTATTCTGGATGACTTAAGAATATTGATGATAAAACAAGGAAGAAAAAGAGGCACATGATGCATGTTGGAATAATAATAGCAATAAAAATCAGGATGAGTATCTCAAATGCAGGATGGAGGCTAAGGCTGGAGTATGGAAGGCTAAGAGGGATGGCAAACAAATAACAAAATATTCTTCAAACATATTAATGGTAAAAGATTAGTGAAGGATAGAGTGGAGCCCATAAGGGACAAGCAGGATAAACTGCTCACTGAAGCGGAGGGTATATTCGTAGTACTAAATGAGCACTTTGCTTCTGTCTTTACCAAATTAGAAGATGGTGACAATGGCCCAGTTGTAAATGTGTGGGTGTTGAGCAACTGAACTGTATAGTGATAGATAAAGAAAAGGTGCTAAACATGCTGGCAGCACTCCAGATAGAAAAGTCACCAGGCCCGGATGGGATGCATCCAAGATTGCATAGAGAGGTAAGGGAGCAAATTCCAGAGCTGTTGACAGACATTTTCCAGGCCTCTATGAACACAGGATTAGTCCCGGGAGACTGGAGGATTGCATATGTGATGCCATTGTTTAAGAAAGGAGCAAAGGATAACCCAGGAAACTACAGAACTGTCAGCTTGACATCAACAATGGGAAAACTGATGGAGACTGAATACTGGATGAGATAAATATACACTTAGAGAAAGATAAGTTAATTCCAGACAGTCAAAATGGCTTTGTCAAGTGCAGGTCATGTCTGACTAATTTAATTGAGTTCTTTGACGAGGTGACACAGGCAGTTGATGAAGGTAGTGCTGTGGATGTTGTATATTTGGACTTTCAGAAAGCATTTGATACGGTGACACATGACACAGGTTGGTTAGCAAATTAAAAATGTTTGGGATTGATGCGTCCTTGGCAGCATGGATGAGAAGGTGGCTAAGAGATAGGAAACAAGAGGGTAGGTATAGATGGGCATTTCTCAGACAGAAGACGAGTTGAAAGTGATGTTCCCCAGGGCTGGGGCCCTTGCTTTTTCTGATTTATATAAACAATTTAGAGTGGGTGTTGAGGGCAAAATCTCTAAACTTGCAGATGATATTAAGCTGGGAGAATAGTGCATTGTGGGGATGAGGTTGAGTGACTTCAGAGGTACATTGACAAGTTGGCCAAATGGACAGACACCTGGTAGATGAACTTCAATGTGGCAAAATGTGAAGGAATGCATTTTGGTAGAAGAAACATGGGAAAACAATGTAGACTCAATGGTACAACTTTGGGGGGTTGTTGCTCGTTCTGGTCAGCGTACTTTACACTCAATTGGCTCTGTTTTATTACCTTGCTCTAGAGTCGCCAGGTATCTTTATGATACCACCACGAGGTTCAAGTTCAAGTGCTGATCAATAACTCAATACACCAGTTAGTAAGGTTCAAATCAAAACACATTTATTATATACACAGTCAATCGCTACTCATGCATAAATACTACAAAACTAGACTACTTCTACCACTAAAGGCCAATACTTATCTTTTGGAAAAGGAACCCACTGGGTCAGTGAACAAAGGCCCCTTGTTTAATCCTGAGACTGCAGGCTTCCAGGTGGTACGGACTAAGGGTCAGGAGCGCCTACCTCGTAGCGTGCGTTGACTGGACACTTACTTGGGTGGTGCAGCTGCAAGGCAGTTCAGGGTCAAGTGTTGTTTCGGTCTGCTGCGGGACCCTGCCGAGAAGTCTATCAAGAGAAACTGCCAAGAGACCGAATTGAACTTGGGACCTGTCTTTTATAAGCCCCAGGGGCTTCTCGCCCTTTTGGGCGGACCCCATACCTGACTCCAATCGATTGGATCACGTACCAATCGATCGGTTTGAATTCCCCAATGCTGAGGCTGTTTCCTGATCGCTGGGCGGTCCTTGGGTGCTCGTTAGCCTCTTTTATCTTGGACTCCTGCTGGCGCCGAGAAGTCTGGTTTTACCTCGATTATCCTAACTGTTGCTATTGTGCCTGGGAATCGCTCATTAATATTCAGATTGCTGGTTTCAATGCTCTCTGCTTTCTGCGAGTCGAATATACAGGAAAACTTTGCAAACTACTTGCTTCTCTGAGCCTGTCCATTTTTCCCTGCGTTCTTTGCGAATCTCCATTTTGAACTCGGCAAGTGGCCAACCCAGGTGGCTACAGGGTACAGGAGCGGAGGGACCTTGGGGTTCAAGTGCATAATTCTTTGAAGGTGACCAGGCTAGTTGAAACAGTTGTCCAGAAGGCTAATCATCTTGGGTTTATAAATAGAGGCACAGAGTATAAAAGCAAGGAAATGATGCTACACTTCTACAAATCATTGGTCAGACCACATTTGGAGTATTGTGTTCAGTTCCAGGCACCTTATTTAAGGAAGGATGTTAAAGCCCTGGAGAGAGTGCACAGGAGATTTATTTGAATGATACCAGGAATGAGGAATTTTAGATACAAGGAAAGATTGAAGAAATTGGGCTTGTTCTCCTTGGAGCAGAGAGGATTAAGTGGCGACATTATTAAGGTGTTCAAAATTCTGAACAATTTTGACAGGGTAAAGACGGATATTCTGTATCCACTAATTGGTATGTCAGTGACTAAGGGATTACAATGTCAAGATGGTGAGCAAGGGAGCTAGGAGTGAGATGAGGAGAAACTTCTTCACTCAAAGAGTTGTTGTGGTTTAAAATGTGCTGCCTGGGAGAGTGCTGGCAATGGATTCCATAGGAGGTTTCAAAAGAGAGCTTATACTTGGAAGTGATGAATCTAGAGGGCTACGGAGATATGGCTGGAGAATGGGACTAGCTAGGTAGCTCTTTTGGAAGCAGGTGCAGACACGATGGGCTGAATGGCTTCCTTCTGTGCTGTAAATAACAAACAAACAAACAACAAATAAACTCCTTATGAAATACTTTGCATGTATTAAATGTATTTAATATTATTCATAGGGTATGGTTACTGGACAAGCCTGATATTCATGCAACTAAGCCAACGTTGTCTACCTCAGACACTGCAGTAAAGGATGTCCTGAGGCATGGTACATTGGTCATTGCGCGACAATCGCCAGGCAGGAATGTTCCCTTCCAGTCTGGGAAGACTTGAGCAGTTAAGGGCATTCAGCCTCTGATCTTGCGGCCTTTAGGACACACAAAGCAGAATCGCCTATAGAAACTGATGGCCAAGTTCCGCACGCATGAGTACGGTCTCAGCCGGGATCTTGGATTCATGTCTCACTACATTAACCCCCTACCAACTGTCCTGGCTTGAGACAATTTGCATCTCTTTAACCTCTGACAATCCCTCTCTACAGTCACACCGTCTGGACCTGTAAAGACTTATTTACCTGCAAAGACTGGCAATCAAAGTATCATATTGCATCATTGGCTTTGTCTCTATATGCTGCATTTGTGTAACCTACCTCTTCACTCACCTGATGGAGCTACGTTCGGGAAAGCTCGTGATTCCAAATAAACCTGTTAGACTTTAACCTGGGTGTTGTCAGACTTCATACTGTGCTCACCCTAGTCCAACACCAGCAGCTGGACATTATGACACTAAATGGAGGATCGCGTTAAAGGGGAGGGAAGTGGAGGGAGGGAACTCAAAACATCCCTCCAAAAAACTGTCGGCAGAAGTGGAAAACTCAGTTCAAAGTCATCAAATCAATTTTATAAAAGGGAACCCCCCCCCCCCCCTCCCCCACCCTCGTGGAGGCAAATCTTCCACAATTCAATATTTTTGGGAGGTTATAGAAAGTGATTTTAATTTGTCAGGCGCGCAGTGCCCTGGATCACGAAATGGTTTAGAAGTTGGGATGAGAATGAAGTGTCTGCCCTCACCCCCGGATAGCTGCTGCAAGTTGCCCCCCCCCCCCCCCACCACCCGGGTTGGAGACTCGGATGTCGGTCTGGGATTCCCCTGCAGACAGACAGCAGACAGGGCGGGGGCGCTCCTCAGCGAAGCCTCCTCTTTAGGCGGGAGGCGAAGCGGACTCCACAGCCCCGGCGGAGAAATAGCCGCTGAGTGGGATGGAGGAGGAGGATGTTCCGCTGAGAGGGATGGAGGAGGGGGATGGAGGCGGCGCCCGTGGGGAGGTCGGTAGATGCGCTGAACACGGCAAGAAGCTGGCCTATTTCTGCAGGCCGGACAAACAGAGAGTGTGCAGCAAGTGTGCCATAGTGGGCCCACACCGCGGGCACACGGTGGTGCCGGTGGAAGAAGCGCTGAGCGAATTGAAGGTAAGGTGGATGCAGACGGAGGACCCGAGTTTGTTCAGTGAGACCCCGTGCATCGTTTTGAACTCTAACAGATTCCTCCTGCCACCCAGCAGATTCCTCCTGCCACCCAGCAGATTTCCTCCTGCCACCCAGCAGATTCTTCCTGCCACCCAGCAGATTCTTCCTGCCACCCAGCAGATTCCTCCTGCCACCCAGCAGATTCTTCCTGCCACCCAGCAGATTCTTCCTGTCACCCAGCAGATTCATCTAGCCACCCAGCAGATTCCTCCCCCTGCCCAGTAGATTTTCTCCTGCCACCCAGGACATTCCTCCTGCCACCCAGCAGATTCCTCCTCCTGCCCAGCAGATTTTCTCCTGCCATCCAGGACATTCCTCCTGCCACCCAGCAGATTACTCCTGCCACCCAGCAGATTCCTCCAGCCACCCAGCAGATTCTTCCTGCCACCCAAGACAATCCTCCTGCCACCCAGGTCATTCCTCCTGCCACCCAGCAGATTCCACCAGCCACCCAGCAGATTCCTCCTGGCACCCAGTAGATTCCTCCTGCCACCCAACAGATTCCTCCTGCCACCGAGCAGATTCCCACTGCCACCCAGCAGATTACTCCTGCCACCCAAGACATTCCTCTAGGCTCCCAGCAGATTCCTCCTGCCACCCAGCAGATTACTCCTGCCACCCAAGACATTCCTCCAGCCAACAACAGATTCCTCCTGCCACCCAGCAGATTTCCTGCTGCCACCCAGCAGATTTCCTCCTGCCACCCAGCAGATTCCTCCTGCCACCCAGCAGATTCCTCCTGCCACCCAGCAGATTTCCTGCTGCCACCCAGCAGATTCCTCCTGCCACCCAGCAGATTCCACCTGCCACCCAGCAGATTCCTCCTGCCACCCAGCAGATTCCTCCTGCCACCCAGGAGATGTAGACAGTTCTAGAAAGGCTCCATTCATTTCCCATTCCTGGATTTCCTGAGAAGGTCGTCGTGGACCTGCTTCCTGGACCATTCACAGTCATCATGACATGTCAGGGCGCTCCCGTGACGTTAAATAGGGAACTTTGACTCTGATGCAGGTGGAATTGATCAATCTAGATATTTTTTTAAAAAGTATTTTATTATAAAAATGTGTAAAAACAAACACAGTACCACATACAACAATACACCTCACAACCTCACAATCCACAGTTTGTACAGTTTTTTCCCTTTTACGTACCCTTCTCCCCCCCCCCACCTTCCGCAACATTGTCATGAAGAATCCCACCCTGAAGCCCTCCGCTGACCCCCTCAATTCCAATTTGATCTTTTCCAACCGAAAAAAGTCATACAAGTCCCCCCAGCCAGGCCGCCACCCTCGACGGCGTATCCAACATCCAATTCAGCAAGATCCTTTGGGCAGATAGAGAGGCGATGGCCACAACATCGGCCCCCTTCTCCTCCAGCAGCTCCAGCATTTCCGATACCACCGTTGGGTCCAGCCCAAAGTTAGGCTCGGCCTGACCTCCACCCCCAGAATATTAGATAATATCCCAAATACCACTACCCAATAACTCTCCAGTTTCTCGCAATCCCAGAACTTGTGCCCTCGCCCACACTTCTCGCACTCATCAACCACTTCTTGGAAGAACCCACTCATCCTCGCCTGGGTCATATCACCTTGAACTGAATCAAGCTCATCCTCGAGGTTGATTTCACCTTACGCATCGCTTCGCACCACAGTCCCCAGCCTATTTTCTCCCTCCCCCAACTCCTCCTCCCATTTGTTCTTGATCCTCACCACTTAGACCCCCCGTTACCCAACCACCCATATATGTCTCCAATCCTACCCTCTCTCGACCCATCTGAGAGCAGTAGTTGCTCCAATGGGGTATACCCGGCAACCTGGGAAACGTCCTCCACTCCTTTTCGTGCCTGCATGTATTTAAATTCACTCCCCCTAAGCAACTCAAATCTGTCTCGCAACTCACCCAGATATGCAAATTTCCCTTCCAGATACAAGTCCCACAGCCTCACCAGCCCTGCCTCCCTCCACTTCCCATACATCCCATCCATCTCCCCTGGCTTAAACAGTGGTTCCCGCACAGTCGTGTCAACACCGACATCCCCTCCAACTTGAAGTGTCTCCGCAGCTGATTCACATCCTAACCATCGACTGTACCATCAGATTCTCTGTACACTTCCTCGGGGTTATTGGTAGCGGAGCTGTCACCATAGCCTGAGACTGGATCCCTACAGGATTCCTCCTCCATCTTGACCCACCCCACATGTACCTCCCTAAACCATGACCTTTTTCTGTCTCTGCCTCTGTAACAGGGCCTTCTGTACCCTTGGCACGTTCTCCACCCATATAAAGTCCAAAATCACTGTCTCCAATTTCCAGAAGATGGTCTTCCGTAGAAAGATGGGGAGGGTCTGGAAAACGAGCAGGAACCCTGGCAGCACATTTATTTTTACAACCTGCACCCTCCCTGCCAGTCTCAAGTGTAATGTACCCCATCTCTTAAAATCCCCCCCAATCTCCTCCACCAAATTGTCAAATTCCACCTGTGCATCGTAGCCCATTCCCTCGTGACCTGATTCCCCAAGTACCTGAACCTTTCCCTAGCTACCTTAGATAGCAACATTCCTAAGTTGGCCCCCTGCCGCATTCACCAGAAATACCTCGCTCTTCCCGAAGGTCCCGAACCTCTCCAATATTCCAATCATCCTGCCCATACTCTGCAACGGCTCCGACACGAACAACAAGTCGTCTGCGTACAACGGCACCCTGTGCCCCCTGCTCCCCCTCAATCCTTTGCCACTCTACCAACTCCCAAAGGGCCATCGCCAGCATGAACAACAATGGCGACAACGGACATCCCTGTCTCATTCCTCTATGCAGCACAAAACTGCGTGAACTCAGCCCGTTTGTACATACATTTGCAACCGGAGCTACATGTAGCAAGCGCACCCACGTCACAAACTTCTGGCCAAACCCAAACTTACCCAAGATCTCAAATAAATACCTCCACTCCACCCGATCAAAAGCCTTCTCTGCATCTATAGAAACAAGACCTCCAGCACCCTCCCCACTGTCGGAGTCATAACCTCATTCAACAGTCTCCTGATGTTACTGGAGAGTTGCCTACCCTTTACAAAACCCATTTGATCCTCAGCAACCACCCCTGGCATGCATCCCTCCATCCTCACCACTACCAATGTAGCCAGCACTTTCACATCTGTGTTCAATAGCGAAACGGGCTGATTCGACCCACATTCCCAATGGATCCTTCCCGTTCTTCAGGATTAGCGTAATCAACGCCTGTGTGTGTCTCTGGCAGCTCCCCCTTTTCCAACGCCTCACTAAACATCCTCAACAAATGCAGTGCCAACTCTGTTGTGAACACCTTATAAAACTCCAGCAGAAAGCCATTCGGCCCTGGAGCCTTCTCAACTTCATCCCCCTAATGCTGTCAATCACTTCCTTCAGCCCTGGTGGCTCCTCCAATGATTGCCCCTTCTCTTCCTCCAACCTTGGAAACTCCAATCCATCCAGGAATCGTCCCAAAATTCCATTCTCTCCGCCCTGTACAGCTTCTCGTAGTACGATCAATTACACAAAGACGAGAGTTGAATGCAATCGAGGCTTTAATACACTAAGATGTGTGGCCTCCTACAGCAGCTGGCGAAATGATTGCTGTACAGGGAGCACACATATTTATACTCCGCCTACTAGGCGGAGCCACCAGGCAGGGAACTACCCCCGTACCTGTAGTACAGGGCCTTACCACAAATCACCTAATATATATATCAGTGGTGACTACCACATTCACCCCCTGTTAAAATTGAGTCCGAATGGAGTGCAGTGATTCGGGGAGGACTTCCTGCCAGCGGGAGGCCGGTAGATTTCTGGACCGTAGGGCCAGCTGGATGGCCCTCCAGACTGTCCCATTCTCCCTCTCCACCTGCCCGTTGCCCCGGGGGTTAAAGCTGGTTGTCCTGCTCGAGACGATACCCTTGTTGAGCAGGAACTGACGCAGCTCATCGCTCATGAATGAAGATCCCCTGTCGCTGGGTACGTAGGCGAGGAAGCCGAACAGAGCGAAGGTGGTGTTGAGGGCTTTGATGACAGTGGTAGACGTCATATCAGGGCATGGGATGGCGAAGGGGAATCTGGAGTACTCATCGACCACATTGAGGAAGTACGTGTTACGGTTGGTGGAGGGGAGATCCCCTTTGAAGTCCACGCTGACGCGTTCAAAGGGGCGAGAGGCCTTCACGAGGCGCACACGGTCTGGCCGGTAGAAGTGCAGTTTGCACTCCGCACAGACCTGGCAGTCTCTGGTGGTTGCCCTGGCTTCCTCGACGGAGTAGGACAGATTGCGAAGTGGTACAAACGTGTGACTCCCAGGTGACAAAGATTGTCGTGCAGAGTCCGGAGTCGGTCCACCTGTGCACTGGCACATGTACCTCAGGATAGGGCATTGGGGGGATCGTTGAGCTGACTGGGGCGATACAAAATCTTCTTAGTTGTAGGTGGGGAGCTCGATCCTCCACCTCAAGATTTTATCGTTTTTGATCTTGCCCCGCTGTGTGTTGAACATGAAAGCTACTGACCGTTGGTCAGTGAGGAGAGTGACTATCCTGCCGGCCAGGTAATGCCTCCAATGCCGCTCAGCTTTAACGATGGCTTGGGCCTCTTTTTCGACGTCGGGGTGCCGAATTTCGGAGGCATGAAGGGTTCGTGAAAAGAATGCCACGGGCCTGCCTGCCTGGTAAAGGGTGGCAGCTGGAGCGACGTCTGATGCGTCGCTCTCGACTTGAAATGGTAATGTCTTGTCGACTGCGTGCATCGCGGCCTTGGCGATGTCGGTCTTAATACGGTTGAAGGCCTGGTGAGCCTCGGCCGTTAGGGGAAAAAGAGTGGATTGGATGAATGGGCGGGCCTTGTCCGCATAATTGGGACCCACTGGGCATAGTAAGAAAAGAACCCCAGGCAACATTTGGGGGCTTTGGGGCAGTGGGGGAGGGGGAGTTCCATGAGGGGGCGCGTGCACCCCAGAATTCCGTTCTGGACCACATAGCCCAGGATGGCTAAGCAGTTCGAGCTGAACACACACCTCTCCTTGTTGTAAGTTAGATTGAGGGGAGTGGCGGTGCGGAGAAATTTGGCACAGTTGGCGTCATGGTCCTGCTGATCGTGGCCGCAGATGATGGCATTGTCAAGGTACAGGAAGGTGGCCCGCAGCCTGTACGGTTGACCATTCGGTCCATCTCCAGTTGGAAAACCGAGACCCCATTGGTGACGCCGAAGGGATCCCTGAGAAAGTGGTAGAGGCGGCCATCTGCCTCCGAGACTGTGTATGGGCGGTCCGCCTTACGGATGAGGAGCTGGTGGTAGGCGGATTTTAGGTCCACAGTTGAGAAGACCCGGTACTGTGCAATCTGATTGACCATATCAGATATGCGTGGGAGGGGGAACGCATCGAGCTGCGTATACCTATTGATGGTCTGGCTGTAGTCCACGACCATTCTGTGTTTCTCCCCAGTTTTCACCACTACCACTTGGGCTCTCCAGGGGCTGTTGCTGGCTTCGATGATGCCTTCCCGAAGCAGCTGCTGGACTTCGGACCTGATGAAGGTCCTGTCCTGAGCGCTGTACAGTCTGCCCCTGGTGGCGACGGGTTTGCAATCTGGGGTTAAGTTTGCAAATAGGGAAGGTGGGTCGACCTTTAGAGTCGCAAGGCCGCACACAGTAAGGGGTGGTAGGGGCCCACCGAATTTCAATGTTAGGCTCTGGAGGTTGCACTGGAAGTCCAGGCCGAGTAGTAAGGCAGCGCAGAGGTTGGAGAGGACGTAGAGGCGGAAGCCGGTAAACTCCACGGCCTGGGCAGTGAGAGTGGCGATGCAGTACCCCCGGATCGCCATGGAGTGGGACCCAGAGGCCAGGGAGATTCTCTGATTGGTAGGGTGCACCGCGAGGGAGCAGTGCCTTACCGTATCGGGATGTATGAAACTCCCGGTGCTCCCGGAGACCAGCAGACAGGAGATCTTTTGCCCATCGATTTTCACGTTTGTCGAGGCGGTTGCTGGGTTGTGTGGGTGAGACTGGTCAATCGTGACCGAGGCGAGACGCAGCTGGTCATCGATGGCGGCAGATGATGGGGTGCCCGGGGGGCATGGGGCCAGGTACGATGGCGGCGCCCACAGGCTGCACGTGGTCCGAGGAGGGGAAGATGGCGGCACCCACTGGCCATATGATGGGGGGGTCGGAACAATAGCGGCGATTGAGAGGGCCTGGCACACCGCAGCGAAGTGCCCCTTCTTGCCGCAGGCCTTACAAAGGGCGCTCCGGGCCGGGCAGCGTTGTCAGGGGTGTTTTGGTTGCCCACAGAAGTAACATCTGGGTCCCCCTGGTTGGTTGGCGGGCGTGCGGCAGTGGCATGGGGTTGGCTGAGTGAGGTCCCCGATGGGGCAGCCGTCTGCGGAGTCCACGATGCGTAGGAGGGGGCCGCGCGGCCGGGGGTGTAGGCCTGGATGTTGCGCGAGGCGATCGTCAGTGAGAGTGCAAGCTTTTTGGTTGCCGCGAGGTTGAGCGTGGCCCCTTCTAAAAGGCGCTGCCGGATTTAATCTGACCCGTAACAAAAGCGTCCCTTATAAGCAAGTTCGAGTGTTCCGTGGCCGTGACAGCCTGACAGTCACAGTCTCTGACTAGGAGGATTAGAGCACGCCAGAAATCTTCTACTAACTCACCAGGGAGTTGACTACGAGTGGAGAGGATGTGTCTGGCGTAAAGCGTGTTAGTCCGCTGAGCGTAGTTTTCTTTCAGTAGCGCCATGGCGTCGTCGTAGGTCGGCACGTCCTGGTTAAGCAGAAAGACGTTGGAGCTCAGCCGCGTGTAGAGGATCTGAATCTTCTGAGCTTCAGGAATTGGGAGTAGCGCAGCCACGATGTATGCTTCGAAACAGGCTAGCCAATGTTGAAAGTCCTTTTTGGCGTTGTCTGACTGTGGATCCAGCTGCAGGCGATCCGGCTTGATGCGGAGGTCCATCTTCTGAAAACTTTGGTGTATTAAATTGATGCATGATCAATTGCACAAAGACGAGAGTTGAATGCAATCGAGGCTTTAATACACTAAGATGTGTGGCCTCCTACAGCAGCTGGCGAAATGGCTGCTGTACGGGGAGCACACATATTTATACTCTGCCTACTGGACAGAGCCAGCAGGTAGGGAACTACCCCCGTACCTGTAGTACAGGGCCGATTCACAAATTACCTAATATATATATCAGTGGTGACTACCACACCCCCGAAACCCCTCAATTATATTCCCCGGCTATGACACTACCTTCCCCTTTCAGTTCGCACCTTTAAAATTTCCCCAGACATAGCCTGCCTCCTCAGCATACGGCTTGCCTTCATTCCATATTCATATTGCACACCCCTCGCACTCTGTAGCTGCCCCACTGCCTTTCCCATTATCATCCTATCAAACTGCCCTGCAACCTCTTCCTCTCCGTCAACAACTCTTTAGTGGGGTTCTGCCCTCCTCAACTATCTCATCCAACAACCTCCATACTCCTTCCTCTGCCTCTTATCTCTGTGCACCTTGAACAAGATAATCTCCCCTTTGAGCACCACCTCCAATGCCTCCCAAAACGTAACTAACGACACCTCCCTATTCTGGTTAATCTCCACGTATTCCCCACACGGCGACCTCGCCTTTTCACAAAACCCCTTCCCTGCCAGCAGGCCCGAATCTAGCCTCCATCCCGGCCTTTGTACCTTTCCCGCACTAAGCCAATGCAGCGCATGATCGGATATCACAATCCCTGCATACTCTGCCCCCATCACCTCCAACAACACCACTTGGCTCACCACGAAAGAAAATAAATTCTCGAGTACACCTCATACACGTGTTTGATGAACGAGTACCCCCCCCCCCGCCGCCCCGGGTTCTTAAACCTCAACAGATCTACCATTCCCATACACTCAATAAACCCTCCCAACTCCTTCCCCATCCTCCCCCTTCCTATTGACTTGGGGCTGGACCTGTCCACACTCTCTTCCATCACGCAGTTAAAATCTCTACCCATAATCGATTGGTGCGAATCCAGGTCCGGGATTGCCCCCAACAAACCCCTCACACACCCAACATCATCCCAATTTGGCGCACATAGGTTGACCGGCACCACTGGCATCCTCTCTCCAGCACCCCACTCACAATCACATACCTTCCCCCAGGTCCCACACTTCCTTGGACCCACAAAATGGCAACCTGCGCAACTTCGAGTGAAATACTTGTCCCACCCATCCATTCCTTCCTCAACCTAACCTGGTCCTTCACCCAGTGGTGAGTCTCCTGTAAAAAGATCACCTCTTAATCGGCCCAGATGTACCAAGTTACAATTCTTACTGGGGGCTTACGCCTCCACTCCCCCTTATCGTCTGCCGTCATCCCCCTCAGGCTCTGGCTCCTATAATACCACCCTAAATCAGGCCCATCCAGGATGGCCCCCCATTCCGTCCATGACCACGCTCAGTCTCCAACTCTGCCACATTGTAATTCCCCCCGCCCTCACCTGGCCACCTCCCGTGGTCTGCACCCCCACCTCGCCTCCATTCACCAGCATTACCGGCCAGCGTGGCAGCTCCCGCTCGGAGGTCCTTCGAAGGTCCCTCTCGTAGGTTCACCATACACACCCCTTACCCGAAAGAGAAATCGCAAATCGACCCCTCCAAAAAGAAAAAACACCGCAGACAACACGGGGTGTTGGGGGGAGGGCGGGGGGGGGGGGTACCCCCTGTTATGGGCCAGGGTTTAGAGAACCCCAAAGTGTATCATGAAGTTCACCTGACCCATAACGTTTAATAGATTGTGGTTATTGGGAGCACACGGGCCTACCTTACAGGTGTGATGCACCAGAGATCCACAGGACTTTTAAATTAAAACAATGTTTGTTTATGAAACTATTTAACACCCAAAAACCATAACCTCCAACCTTTGCATATACATCTCCCCCATTTCACACAAACTCTCAGTTCTCCCCCAGGTTATGGTCCCTTATAAAATCATTGGCTTCTTCTGGCATTTCAAAATAGTACTCCCGGCCTTTAAAAGTGTCCACAAGTTTGCCAGATACAACACCCCAAACCGAATCTTCGTTCCGTACAATACCACCTTGGCCTTGTTGAATCCTGCACGCCTATTTGCCAGCTCTGCACCAATATCTTGATATATTTGAACACGATTCCCCCTCCCATACACAGTTTAGCTTCAATCCAGCTCACCGTAGAATCTTCTCCCCTGCCCACCTCTGGGCCTTTTCCAGGACCCCCTCGTCCATCAACCCGGCAGCATCCTTGAAGCATATTTTATGGTGCTCATTCCTTCCACACCCTCTGGCGGCCCCACAATCTTCAGGTTCTGCCGGTACCTGTTTTCCTGCTCCTCCACCTTCACCCTCAACAACTTGCACAGGCCCTCCACCTCTGCCCCCAAGGACACGATCCAATCGCTCTGGGCGGATACCACCTTCTGCACCTCTCGTATCTTCACCCCTTCTTCATCAAGGCACTTCTCTACACAGTCCATCGATCCTCGCAGAGGTGCAACTGCTCCCTCAATAGCCTTCGAAAGGTCACCATGCATCTCCTTCCTTTGCTGGTGAAATTTGTCTTTAATGAAGGCCATCAACGGTTCCATCTAGGCCTTCCCCATTGGTGACAACCCTTCCAACTCTGCCATTCTCGCAATTGTTGCTGCTCCACAAATCCCCTCCAATTCCGTAGCCAGGTCTTTAACTGTTTTTTGCCGGTTCTGGCAGCCAGTAGACATGCCAATCTTGGAGAGAACCTCTCCCTCTACACCGGCACCATTTTCCTGCCGGAGGTACACCGCTAACGGGTATAAAGTGTCCAAACCAACGCCTTTGAGAAGGAGCTGCCCTGTGTGCGACCACTCACTCCATGGCTGCCATCGGAAGTCTCAATATAGATATTTTTATGTCATAATGACTTAGTTGACGGTAGGACCACACCAGAAAAGACAGTGGCACACTGGTAAAAGTCCTTGGGCTAATAATCCAGAGACCCAACTACTGCTCTTGGAACATGGGTTCACCGGCAGCAGCTGAAGAAATTTAAATTCAGTTAATAAATCTGGAATGTAAAGCTAATCTCGGTAATGGTGATCTACTATCAACAACTGTTATTTTGAACAAAAAAACTAGTTTTTAGATGTGGTCCGCTAATGTTCTTTTCGGGAAGGAAATATGCCATCCTGGCCTGGTCTGGGCTACATGCAACTCCAGACCCACAGCAATGTTGTTGACTCTTCACTGCCCTCTGAAATGGCCCAGTAAGTCATTCAGCTCAAGGGCAATTAGGATGGGTAGCAAATGTTTGCCCAGCCAGTGACACATGCTTGTTGGTAATGTTCTTCCCCAGCAGAATTTTCATGCATTTTTTGTGTTTCAAACAGGAACTGTTGTCTGCACACTTGATCGAGTTAGAAGCAGAGAGTTCGGAGCAGACCTCAAGATTCGAAGATATTGAGCGCAACATGACAGCAGCCCAAGTAAGCAATTCTGGGTGCGCACAGATATTTATCTCCAAACTCCCCTTTGCACTGGTTCCATGGGTGTACCCTTCATTACCTTACAGGCCCCACCTTCTCAGCCTTGCTTCTCAGCTGAGATCAGTGGTGATCCTCAGGTTAAATCGCCATCCATCAGGCGCTCCCCCTCAAAGGGGAAAGCAGCCTATGGTCATTTGCGATCATGGCAACTTTACCGTACCCTACACTTCTTCATATGAACCCAGCCAACGAGTAGCAGCAGGATATTTGATTTTACAAGGTTATATTAGGATTGAAACAAAAACAGAAAATACTGGACGATCCCAGCAGGCCTGACAGCATCTGTTCAGAGAGAAGGGAATTAATGTTTTGAGTCTGGATGACTCTTTGTCAAAGCATTTTAGAGCTGAGTTTGACACACACTTTCCTGCAATGATTTGGACCAGGAATTCTGCCTAACCTTTTCTCCTCTTCCCCAGGGGCACTTCAATAACATTCTACCTCTTGAACCCAGCAGATATTATCTAAATTAATAAAGAGTAAGGAACCTAGCTAATCTATCTGACACCAGATGGGACATTCAGGCACCATGTTGTGGAAGAGGGTTTATCACATTATTTGTACCTATGGAGAGGGGCAGGAAATGTGATTCAGTAAATGATGGGTTACTGAGACATTGAGATCAGATTCAGTGGCTAGTTGTACTAATTCGCTAGTTGTGCACGAGCCCCTCAGACCAAGCCTAAATTGTGAATTGTTATCTTCCTCTGTTCCAGGAAGAAGCTGAGAAACTCCAGCAGCAAGTGCAAGAAGATTTTGCCACTTTGCGGAGCTTCCTAGATTCTGAGGAGAAGGTTTTGATGGTGTGGATAGACACTGAGAAACAGCACGCCCTGCAGGAGTTGGAAAGGCTAAAAGCAGAATGCTTGCAGAGGACTAAGCACTTGAGTTTGCTGGTGGGCCCCCTCAAGGCAGTGCTGCAGACCACCGACCTGAGTGACGTATTGAAGGTAACCCATTATGAGCCCAAGGGCGGATGCCTGTTTATTTTTCCTGCCCTTTTTTTAAAAAATCCATTCACTACAAGAAATGAAACAAAATGCTTTTGATTTTTCTGCATCTATTAATTTAGCAGCAGACATTGCATCTGTAATGTGCTGTCCCTGGGAATGGGAGAGGCCAGGGAAGGAGAGGAAGAGCCCAGCTAGGTATATCCTCTGATATCAGAATTTGGCTTGAACATAACCTTATTTCCCATTCAAGAGGTGAAGTTCAACATCTGGCACCCTGTACTGGCAGAGAAAGGATGCCTTTGCCGCCCCTGAATTTGAGCCCAAATCTCGGATGTTGTGCGAACAATATCCTATCCAGGATGTGTAGCATTCTGATTTGGACATTTACAACCATCGCTGGGTTAATAATTTCCCATCAATGCCATTGTGGGAGCACCTTCACCACAAGGAAGTCTGAATTTTAAGGCGGAGGACACCATCTTGTCACAGGAAGAAATGCAACTGAGCCACAATTGCCCCCAAACCTTTATTAATAAAAAAAAATGAGAACAAGATTTGACTCTTCCACCTCATCAGAGGGATGAGATTTTCATTCTGTATTGGCAGTCACTGATGCTGAGAGCTTTCAACCTTTGTGTTCTGTATCAGTCAGTTGCTTCTCCTGGGTGGTTGCCGGGGAAATGGTGCAGTCACCTGGGCTTTTTCACAATTCCACTCTCAGTTCTCTCAATTTATTTTCTTCTTGTTTCAGGTGCTGAACATTTCCTCTGATGGGTGAGATTAAAGCGTAATCGCTGCATTTTGTTTCATTTCAGTTTATGCCTTTATCTTTTCACCTGCCTTTCTTTCTGTTTTTATCTGTCATGTACCACTCTGCCTCCCCCCTCACTTATTTTCCGACTCTCTCTGTCTATTTCGGTGTCCTTGCTCACTTACACAGTCGCTTTATCTGTCCTTCTAACTCTTTTTGCCTCAGTTTCTCCGTGCATCTCAGGGAAGCTGTTCCCATGTTTTCTGCAACATTAATCAGCTAATTGTTTCATTACAGTCCTTGTGAAACAGTGAATGAGCCCATTGTGCGTTTTGAGGCTGAGAAATTTTGTGGTCCACTGCAATACAAAGTTTGGAAGAGGATGTTTCAAATAATTCTGACAGGTAATTAAATATATTTTTTAAGTATTTGTATTCCAAATGTTCAACTTTTTACATTTTACAACAATGAACCCACCCAACACATTAAACACGCCCCCCCCCCCCCCCCCCCCCCCCCCCCCCCCCTTCATCCAAATCTCCCCCGGCCGCTAGGGCAAATTTCACCTTCTCCAGGGCTAAGAACCTGGACAGGTTCCCCCGCCACGCTGAAGCATAGGGGGGAACAGCTGACCTCCACACCAACAGGACCCGCCTGTGAGCAATCAGTGAGGCAAAGACTAAAATATCTGCCTCCGTGCCTGTCTGGAACTCCAGCAGGTCCAATACCCCGAATATGGCTTCCAGAGGACCAGGTTCCTCGTCTACATGCTGGAAACCACACTCCAAAACCTTTCCAACTTCGGTCATGACCAGAACATATGCACCTGATTTGCAGGACCTCTCCCACACCTCTCACAGATATCCTCCACCCCCTCAAGCAGCCGGCTCATCTTGACTTTGTCAGGTGCGCCCTGTACACCACCTTTAGCTGTATCAACCCCAGCCTTGCGCACTAAGTCGAGGCATTCACCCTCCGAAGCACCTCACACCACAGTCCCTCTTCCAGTGCCGCCCACCATGGATACCTTACTGTCCTCCAAAATCTTCCCAGAAATCGCGAAGAAGACACCCCCCACCACTGCTGACACCTCCAACAATGAAAAGGCAGGTGCTATCAGGAAGGTCAGGAAAACCTCCCTGAGAACGGCACCTGCATGTACTGGAAATGCCTCCCGTGCATTCCAAACTTCTCATTCAGCTCTCCAAGCTTACAAACCGCCCTCCCAGCAACAGATCCTTCATCCACCTGATCCTCCTATCCCCGGTCCTCGCATCCATCCTCCTCGGCTCAAATCCGTGATTTGCCCCGATCGGCATCCCCCCGACCCAGCTCCCAACCTAAAATGTTGCCGATCCTGCCTCCAAATCTTCAGCGTGTCCACCACCACCAGACTCACCAAATTCTTCCCTGGAGCCATCAGGAGTGGCATCCACATCAGCGCCCGACCCTCTACATGAACCCGCCTCCATCTTTATCCACAAAGCCCCTGCCTCCCTATTCTATCCCTGAACCTTCTCTGCATTCGCTGCCCAACAATAGTACATCAGATTTGGGAAGCCTACCCCCCATATGACTGCTGTCCCCTCTGAAGCGCCATCTTCCCTGTCCATACAAATGAAGAGATCAGCTTGTACATCCCCTTGAAAAATGCGTGAGGCTAAAAGACCGGCAAGCACTTGATGTACCATCAATTGGACTCGTAACACGATGAAGATCCAAACTGTGGCTTTAATCTGCTAGTTGTTAGCCCGGTGGTCGACTACAGAGAAAGGCCGACCGCCGGGAACTTTGGGTACTTATACCCCGCCTCGGAGGCGGGGTCTACTTGCCTCTCGACCAATTGGTGAGCAGTCACATGACTAGTCCCGGCCAATCGGACGAGAGGCACATGACCAGCCAGACCCAATGGGAAACCCATGCTCTGCACCAATGGCAGTGCTCACATTCATACCACCACAGCACTGAAACAAAAACAAAAATCGCCCTAGAATGTTCATCTTCACTGCCTGTACCTGGCCCGCCAACGACAGAGGAAGATTATCCAAGCTCGACAAATCAGCCTCCACCCTCCCCACCAAGCTAGAGAAATTCAACTTCCGAAGACCTGCATTGTTCCGGGCCCCTGCATCCCCGGATACCTGAAGTGAGATGTTGCCACACGGAATGGTAACCACCCCCCACCCTGGCTTCCGCCCCTGGAGAGGAAACCACAAAATACTAACTTTTCCCCAAATTCAACTTGTACCCTGAAAATGCCCCAAATCTTTGCAGCGAACCCATTATATACCCCACCGAGGAGCCCAACTCCAAAATATATGACAACAAATTGTCCACGTTGAATGATACCCTATGTTCCACCGACCCGCAACCCCCCCCCCCCCCCCCCCCCCCCCCCCCCGACTATCCCCTTCCACAACTCCAAGCCTCTCATCACAAGGGCCCAATCTACAACAAAAACAGAAGGGACACATGTGGCACCCCTGCTTCGTTTCCCCAGTGCAATGAAAAATTAAATAATGTTTGGGCAGCGCAGTGACACGGTAATTAGCACTGCTGCCTCACAACACCAAGGGCCCAGGTTCGACCCTAGCCCCGGGCCACTGTCTGTGTAGGGTTTGCACATTCTCCCCATCTGTGTGGGTCTCACTCGCATCACCCAAAGATGTGCAGAGTAGGTGGAATGGCCACACTAAATTGCCCCTTAATTGGAAAAAGACACTAAATTGGGCACTTTAAATATTTTTTAAAAAAAATTTCTCCCACTTTCATCTCAGATTCTAATAGGACGAATGTGAAGGCAGCCTTTGACCAGATTCCCATTTGTTTTTTCTGTCTGATGTTTGCTGACCGATTTCTGTTGTGCTTTTATTTTCCATTCAGTGCCTGAAACTTACACCTTTGACCATTCAACTGCTCACCCTCACCTTGAAATCTCAACAAACCGACGGTCAGTGATTCCTCGCCATGAAGCTTTGCCAGTTGATTACACAGATGGCCGATTTGACGGCTGCCTTTGTGTTCTTGGCGCTGAGGCAATTTCGATGGGGAAACACTACTGGGAAGTGACCGTCAACAAGAAGTCCAAATGGGACCTTGGAGTTGCTTACAGCTCTGTAACCCGGCATGGGAATATTATCTACCGGCCTAGCAGAGGCTTCTGGTGTTTGACATTGCGTGATGGCTATCGTTATGAGGTCTGTGATGAGCATGACATCCAACTGGAAGTCCAGCACAAACCACACCGTATTGGTATCTATGTGGATTATGAGGGTGGGTTGGTGTCATTCTTCAATGCTGAGATGATGCAAATACTCCACGTCTTTCGAACTCGTTTCACAGATCAGCTTCTGCCTCTGTACAGCCCATGTTCAATGGAGGAGGCGGTCCCGGGTGACCAGCGGCTCACCATTTTCAAATTAAATGTGTGATATCAATGAGGCGCGTATTCCCTGTTTTGTGCTGTCAGGCTTGATCTCTAAAGAGAGTCTCACTACTCATTGTTCATGGATATTGGTCCCAAATAAAGGTTTGTTTTAATTTTGCATATCTCTGTTCCTTCTCCCCTGTGTTGATGCTCGTATTAGTGTGTGATCAGGAAGGTTTTGCTTCCCCCACAGTCCCAGCTGACTGTACAGTGACACATTGGTTAGCAGTGCTACCTCATCGTGCCAGGAACCTGGGTTCAGTTCCAACTTTCGGTGACTCTGTGTGGAGTTTGCACCTTCTGTCTATGTTTGCGTGTGTTTCCTCCCATAGTCTAAAGATGTGCAGATTAGGTGGATTGTCCATGATCAATGCACGGGGTTATGGGCATAGGGTGGGGAGTGGGGATAGGTAGAGTGGTCAGTGCAGAATCGATGGGCTAAATGGTCTCCTGCACTTAGGGATTCTATGAAATGTCATTCTTTACATTCTGAATGCTTCATCTCGGCAGTCCATTCTTCATGTGAGCCAATCTGGTAATTGATCACTGGGTATTTAACAATGGAAGTAATAACTCTCAAGCTGAGTCTTATCCTCATATGCTCACTTTTCTGTTGGTACCCCTGGTTAGTGATCAGGAGCAAATCACTGCCATTAACCCAGGAGCACTGCAGATGGTATTCATGATACAGTCTCATGGGGATTAGTTAACTTAACACAAATTGGGTATGGAACCTAGATCATTCCTTTCCTGGGACACTTAAGATCACAGCAGGCAGGGAAGTTACCAACAAAGAGTGGGGACCCAGAGCACGACTTCAGAGAACAGATGTCACAACGGTACATTGGCTTAAGCATCTGATGGAAAGAAGGGCGGACACAGTAATAACTAGTTGAATGATGTCCAGAGCGTGAGACAGAGTGGTGTGGTTGACTGTCTTGTTGCGCAAATGGACTTGGTGGTGGAAAGCTGAAATTAAAATGCAACTTCCCCTTCCCTATGCCATAGTTTGAGGAACCGGTTCATGAAAGGCAAACAACGTGGACTTGAATTTAACCAGCAGTGGTGAACAATGTGCCCAAACATGAACATGGGACTTTGAGATTAGACAGAGACTCACTTCCTCAACAATTGCACTTCTCGCGCACTCACACACACACACACACCCAACCACCACCACACAGCCACGTGAACAAAACTCACAGAGTTAAATTCCATTGCTGGGATCAGCTAATTCAGCAAAAACAGACTGTTTATTAACCAACTGTAACTAGTTAACCAGACTCTTAACAATAATTCGCAAAACGCAATTAAAGGCACAATTTATTAATGCAACTATGGTTTAGTTAATAACAAGAAGCGGAAGTCACACAATGAGCACACAATTCAGTGAGGCAGCTCTGCTGGGGAAATAGGTGGTTCTGCAATTGGAGGGGTCAGTAACTGGTAGGAGACGGTGGGATTGTTTCTTGGAGGGCTGGTAACTTTGGTGTCTGTTGACACAACAAACCCTGAAAACATTTGATGGGCGGTATGTATTCCTGTAATTGTTAAAACTGGTTTCAGCCACATCCGGAGGGAAAATTATTCAGGGAGACCTGGTTAACCAGATTAATCTGGTGTTGTAAGACTTCTTACTATATTCAGCAAGAATAATACCTATGCAGTGGTTCGCTGAGGTAAAATGTACAAATGTGTACAGTGGCTGCCGACAGATTTGGCGTAAACTATGACAGCACTCCTTAGTCATTGTTAGATTAACTTGGTGAACACCTGTGGGACCAAGCACCAGCAGAGACCAGCAATTTCAGGAAAGGAGAGAAGGAAATTTGCAAAGGTCTAATCTAAAAGAATGGATCAAGATACCACTTTTTAAAATTCCATATGTCAAAACAGCTGGTCATGCAATCATATTTATGAATGGAAGTTTACAGTCACTATAAAAAAATCACCCACATTAATTGGAAGTGCTCCATCACATGGCCACGGTGAACACTATCAGATCCTGTCCGGTGTATGTGCATTTGGGTGTGGTATTGGTGGAGGGAAGGGGTTGGGGGACAGGGTTAGTTTACTGACAGTGTCTACAGATTTTTCTTTGTTTTGTCTTGCTGATGGGCTTGGTGGCCATCTTGGGTGGAATTGGTGCCTGTGCTCTCTGTAGTTGTTGGTTGAACCCTCCTGGTGGAAATAGCTGACTCTGGATCGAGGGGGAGTGTGGTTGGGAGGCTCCCAATTTGGTTGGTCACCTGGAATGTAAGGACCCAATGAAAAGGTCAAGGGCATTTTCTCGCCTTAAAAGTTTGAATGCTGGGCAGCACGGTGGTGCAGTGGTTAGCATTGCTGTCTCACGGTGCCGAGGTCCCAGGTTCGATCCTGGCTCTGGGTCACTGTCTGTGTGGAGTTTGCACATTCTCCCTGTGTTTGCGTGGGTTTCACCCCCACAACCCAGAGATGTGCAGGGTAGGTGAATTGGCCACACTAAATTGCCCCTTAATTGGAAAAAAAGAATTGCGTACTCCAAATTTATTTTTTAAAAGTTTGAATGCTGATGTGGTGTTTTTGCAGGATGTTCAAAAGGGACCAGACAATGTTGCAGAAGAGGTGGGTGTTGTGGTATTATCATACATGAAGGTAATGCAAGGGTTAATGAAATTATACAGACAGCCACTAGAGTCCCATAACTATGTAAGGGATGACGCTGAGCCTTGGGGTGAGAAGGTGGAGAGATGATAGAAAGATAATAGTTCAATCTGGTTGTGAGTTAGATGTAGAGAAGAATAGTTTCTGTGTTATGAATCAACTATTTGTTTCTTCGGGATGAGTGTTGAACCCAGTTAAGTTAAGTAGTGTTAGTGAAATAGTTTTGTTTGTCAACAAGACTCGTTCTTTGGATCTACACTTCGGGTCAAACCATAAGGGTGAAGCAAAACAGAGAACAACACATGGTACCAGGTATGTTGCCTAAAAACTAGAATACAGGTAGATTAGAAAGAATAGCATAAACGGACGAGAAGATTGAAAGAAGCAATCAATCCTCTACACCTGAAGAAAATCCGAGCAGAAAGACCTATTGAGAGATGGAGAGTCAACGGAGACCGGATCATCTCCGCACAGATGGTAAATTATGTAAAAACTGGGTGTTCTTCAAACAGCAGTTTGAATTTTTTCTTAATGCTGCCATGCTTGAAAATGTCTCAGAACAAAGGAAATTCACACTGCTCTTAAATTTGGCTGGACCTCTGGCTGCAAAGCTGTATCACTTATTCTATTTTGAGAATGAGGATGAGAGTGGGTCAAGTATTTCACTTGGGTTTTGACGTTAAGGCCCGTGGAGGGGGGGGGATTTTTCATCAATGAAAGGGTCAATATTCAGCCTCTAAGACCTTGGCGGATCCTAATGGCAGACATGTGATTGTTAGTGGGTCCAGGGCAAGCACCTCGGTCATCTTAGTTAATGTCTAGCTGCCAAATTTGGACGATATTTTTTTAACAGGTTGCTAGTCTCCATTCTGAATTGAATTTGCATCAGCTAATCTTGTGGGGTGGCTTAAACTGTTCCAGATCCGAGGTTGACACACTCCAGGCCCAAATTTCTGACCCCATCAGGTGTGACAAAAACATTGTTGGTTTTCATGGAGCAGATGGGGGGGGAGGGGGGAGCAGATGGGGGGGGGGGGGGGGGGGGGGGGGGGGTTAGCAGATCCATGGTGTTTTTTGCACAGGGGGAATAAAGATTTTTCTTTCTTTTCCCCATGCCCATCAGGTTTACTCACGTATTGACATTTTGTGATGGGTGAAGAGGGCAGGGTATTCGGCGATTGTGATTTCTGATCATGCACCACATCTTGTGGATTTTGTGCTAGAGTCAGGTCCCTCCCAACACCCGCCATGGAGATTGGATATGGCATTGGCGGACAAAAGATTTTGTGGACACATGTCCTCCGCCATTGGGTAATATATTAAATTTAATAAAAGTAAGTCTATCTCACCTTCTACGTTTGGGAAGCCCTTAAGGTGGTCATCAGGAGGGAGATGATTTCCTACAAAGCACTGTGAGGGTGGAGCGGCAGAGGTTGGTGGGGTCTATCATTGAGGTAGACCATCAGTACTCACTTGCCCCTATTTCCTGCAAGTAGGAAGAAGCAGCAGGCCCAATTTGAATTACTATCAACTGGTAAGGCAGTGAGCCAGCTGCAACATTCAAGAGAGGCATTTTATGAGAACAGGGAGGCCAGTCGCCTTTTAACATATAAGGGCAGGTGGAAGTTTGGTTTCCTCTCCACCTATAGGCGACGTGACTTTTCATAGAATCCACAGTGCAGAAGGAGGCCATTTGGCCCACTGAGTCTGAAAGAGTACCTTACCTAGGCCACGCCTCCACCCTATCCCCGTAACACCACCAAACCTTTTGGAAACAGGGACAAATTTACATGGCCAATCCGCCGAACCTGCACTTCAAAAGAGCTTTGTGTATCTTTGTGATCACTATACCTTCCATCCTGGAAACCCCTCACAAAGATCACCACATGGTACCAGGTCATGTATTCCCGAAAAGCAAGCAGTAAGAAAGAATAAAAGATATAAGCGCCTAGTTGAGGCCATACTCGTGTGCGGAACTTGGCTATAAGTTTCAGCTCGGTGATTCTGCATTGTCTCACATCCTGAAGACTGCCTTGGAGAAAGTTTACCCGAAGATCAGAGGCTGAATGCCCTTGACTGCTGAAGTGTTCCACGACTGGAAGGGAACATTCCTGCCTGGTGATTGTCACATGCTGTCCGTTCATCCGTTGTCACAGCGTCTGCATTGTCTCGTCAATGTACCACGCCTCAGGACATCCATTCCTGCAGCGTATGAGGTAGACAACATTGGCCGAGTCGCATGAATATGTACCGCTTACCTGGTGAGTGGTGTTCACACGTGTAATGGTGGTACCCATGTCGATGATCTGGCACGTCTTTCAGAGATTGCCATGGCAGGGTTGTATGGTGTCATGGTCGCTGTTCTGAAGGCTGGGTAGTTTGCTGCAAACAATGGTTTGTTTGAGGTTGCGCTGTTGTTTCAAATGGAGTTTGGATTCATGTTGCATTACTTTAATCCCCCATCACCTGTCCTGGCTTGAGACAATTCACACCTCTTTAACCTGGGATTACCCCTCTCTCTGGATCAGTAAAGACTTAATTACTTGCAAATTCTCGTATTCAAAGTATTGTCTTGCATCTTTGACTTTGTCTATATGTATGTTTCTGGAACCTACCTCTTCATTCACCTGAGAAAGGAGCAGTGCTCCGAAAGCTAGTGATTTGAAACAAACCTGTTGGACTTTAACCTGGTGTTGTAAGACTTCTTACTGTAACATTAAGAAGGTCTACAAGATGTAAGAAACCTCCAAATAGATTACATTTGTAAATCTGTAAATCTCACATTCGCTCTATAATTGTTGACATGCTGTAGAATACTGCAAGCAAGTACATGTATAGCCAATCAACCTGGTATGAAATAAAAACTGGAAGTTTTTTTTCTCAAAGAAAGGGGGATGTGACATTATACCAATTTACAGCATGTGAAGGGTAAATGTCATGTTAAGCCTAGTCACTGGAGGGAGATAAGGGACAGAACTATAAATTGCACTGGCTCTTGGGCTTGGGGAAGAGATCATGGGCTGGATTCTCCGCAGCCATTTCCGTGCCAAAATCGTGAAACGCGATCGGCTGGAGAATAGGCTCTGCTGCCGAAATTGGCTTTGACGCCGGTTTGCCGCCGATTTCCAATTCTACGGACCCCCAAAGATGACGGAATCGTGGTGCCCGCTGCACAGTCCGGAGAACCGCATTAGGTGCCACGACGACTGATTCTCTGGGGGCTGAGCAATTCTGCAGCCCAGATGCCCGAAGTCCTGATCATGGTTCTAATCATGTATAAAAATTTGTGAAGTTGTCGTGCTGGCTGATGCAGCGGCTGGAGGAGGTAGGAGTTGGCGTGGGGGGACTGCGGGCTCCTGTAATGGCCACCTGCCGTGCTCTCTGCAGGGGTGGGGGGGGGGGATGACATGACAGGGCGGTGCCCACACCACATGTGCCATTATGGTGGCCATCTTGTTGGCCACCCACTCTGGCCCCCTGGATGAACGCAGGGCTAACGGGCGCATGAACAAGACGAGGAGGAGGAGGTGGTAGTGGTGGTGTCAAGGAGGTGCTGATGAGGTGTACCAGCACCGCATGTTCTTTCAGGAACCCCCGGACCGGGCATGCAGGAGGAGGCTGCAGATGAGCCGGGAAACCATCGCCCATATCTGCTACATAATGGCACACCGGCCACTGCGTGGGACAGGGGGAGGACACCTGCTACCAGTGGCCATCAAGATGACGGTCGCCCTCAACCTCTACTCCACGAGGTAGTTCCAGTCGGCAAGTGGGAACCTGTCCGGCATCTCGCAGGCATCGGTGCACAGGTGCATCCGCGCCAAGACGGATCCAGTTCCCCGTAGACTGCACCCACCAAGATGCCAGGGCAACAGGGTTCGCTGCCGTCGCCGGGATTCCCCAGGAACAGGGGGTCATCAATGGGGTGCACACCGCCCTGCGTGCACTGGCGGATAACAGGCCGATGTTCACAAACAGGAAGAATTACCATTCCATGAACGTACAGGTGGTCTGTGACCACCAGATGAAGATCCTAGCCCAGTACCCGGGCAGTGTGCATGACTTGTTTATCTTGGCTTAATCATTCATCACAGACGTGTTCGAGGGACACTGTGTTTGCTGAACATAACATTAACTCTTCACATGCTGTACATTTGCACAATGTCACACCAAGCAGAGGCAAAGACGAGGATATCTGTCTTCAGCCCTGTGTGCAGCAACAGCGAGTCTGATACCCCGAAAATGGTCATCAGCGGACAAGACTCGAGATCGACATTAAGAATCTCTGACATAGTGTTGAAGAAGGAGATTCAAAAGCTTAATAACTTGGAACACGACCAGCTGTGGGGCTGGTTGCTGGGCGACAGGGGTTACCCATTGCGGTCGTGGATGCTGACGCCTATATGGAGGCCACGGAGCGACGTGGAGAACTGCTACAATGATGCCCATTGAGCGACCAGGGGTGTGGTGAAGAGGTGCTTTGGGGCACTGAAGATGTGCTTCAGGTGCCTGGACCGCTCTGGAGGGGCCCTCCAGTACGAAGCAAGGAGGGTCGACCACATAGTTGTGGTCTGCTGCGTCCTGCACAACATCGCGCAGCAGAGAGGTGATGTGCTGGAGGAGGATGAGGGGCAAGGGCAGGCCTCATCAGATGATGAGGAGGAGGGGAAGAGGGTCAATGGGTGGGATGTGACGCTGGGCATGGATGAGAGGCTGCGCTATACCACCAGCAGGCGCAGTGAGCATGGGGCGCTTTGATCGACGCACGTTTCTCCAACTGGGGGGTTGCTGGGCAGGGGCACGGACAACAAATTACCGCAACCCCTCACAACCAACCACTCTCACCTCCCACAACACCAAACAAATTCACCTCCCCACCACCAAACACACTCACTTCCCACACCACCAAACCACCCGCATGCACACCACCCCTCCATTATATACACACCTGCGGCACAACGAGCTGGGGCACTGGGTTGCCAGAGACAGAGGGTCTGGTCCATGGGATGGAGGATGATGACAGCCGCTCTGCGATGAGCTCCGAGCTCCACATCGTTAGACAATGTCTGGCTCCTGCCCACAGTAGCATCTTCCACCTCGGTGATCCCTGCATGCGAGCTGGCCGTCCATCACATGGTCACGTTAGATCGCTGGGGACAGGGTGATGGGGATGTCCGGGGATGTGAGGGATGGGGGGGTTGCACGGCGCACATACTGGGCCTCATTCTTCCACCATCCTTCAGCCACAGTGGCCATCACTTACCGACCCACCCCCGCATCCATTAGACAGAGCACACAGGCTTACATCGGTGAAAACATGTATTTAATGTGTATAGGTATATACAGTCTGTGCCCTAGCCCCTATAAGTAAACTGTGCCCTGCACCCCTGCACCCGTGCCAACTTAACTTGTGTCTATCTTTCTGACCTTACGGGTCCTGTCACTATGCCTAGCTGGTTCCCCAGACGGTATAGTAGGGGTGGAGATGGACTGCTGTGACCCCTGACCCGCGACAAGAATCCTCGTTAGCCACGTTTCCTGGGGCGGCACAGCCTGGATGTGGCCGGACGCTCCTCGGGCGTGCCGGCTGGCATGCTGCCACGCTGCTCTGCCCGCTGCCCACCAGATGCACCAGGGACGGTAGGGGGAGGGGGGGAGTCCAAGGTGCAGCGCTGTTCCAGAACCTCCCCTGCAGGAGACATCACCACGGTCCCCAGCACCTCCTCATCCCTCAATGTGCCCGATGGCCCCCGGGCTCCTCCATCGGAAGGGGGTGTGAATGGAGCCAAACCCCGAGGCCCCTCTGACACCTGGCACTGCCAGTCCAGGAGGCCTGCTCTGGTATTAACCAAGGGCTGAACGTTAGTGGCCATGGAGCTCAGGTAGTGGGCATCCCTGTGATGCTGGCCATCACCTGGGCAATGGCACCAATGCTCTCAGCCATGGCCTGCTGAGACTGGGCCATGGCCTGATGAGAATGGACCACAATGCGGAGCGCCGCTGCATTCTGCAGCTGGTTCTGGCATTTGGCTGCCTCTGAGTGGGCAGCCATGGCCCCCGCCTGCTCCAGGCCTTGCATAACCTGACCCATATCTGACACCTTCTCCCCCAGTGCCTCCACCGCGGACCCCACTCATGCGGTTTTGGCCTGGGTGGCGCACATGACCGGCACCACTCACTCGGAGCAACGGCTCCTGCAGGCGGTTGGGCTCCCACCTGCATCTGCAGGTGCTGGAAGCCGGCTGTCATCACCTTCTCTGGTCTCTGGGTCGCTGACTGCACCTGATCTATGGGTGGGACTGGATATTCCAGGAGCCAGGGACCCATCTGGGCGGCAGCTGGCCATTGGGGCCAGGCTGCTCCGACCATCCAGCCCCTCGGCTGCTCCCACCTCCACCTGCTGAAACGGAGCGACTGTGTGGTGCGCACCAGTAAATGTCCCAGAAGCCTCCTCACTAAAGAGCCCAGCAAAGGTGGAGGGTGTTTGGGATAGCAGTGACGGAAAGTCCAAGTCCTCACCAGACCCAAAGTCCGGCATCTCCTGTGTCGTGTTGTGCTGTGTGTCTGCCTCCTGTGTGTTGGTTTCCTGTGTGTCTGTCTCATCTGTGTTTGTCCCCTGTGTCGTGGTGTGCTCTGTGTCTGTCCCCTGCATTTCCGTCCCCTGGTCGTGGTGTCGTGGCTCGTCTCGGCCGGAGGGCTGTTGTTCCGGCTGCCCTCCCCGTCAGTGCTTGGGTCCCTGGGGGAGCACCGGCCCTGGCACTGGCTGAGGGCAGGGTGCGCCGGCTGGGCCAGGACCATCGGCGGCTGGTCCTGCAAGACACAAGATAGCATGTATGGTTAGACAGATGGACGGGTGAATGTGGTGATATAACCACTGTAGATATGTGTGCTTGCAGTAGGGGGATGTATGGCCGTACCTGTAATACAGGTTTCTCCGGTAAGCCCCTGCCAGCTAGCTCTGCCCACAGGGAGCTTGTGTATAAATATGCGCTAGCTTCACTGAGATACTATTCTACAGCCGCCGCCGGAGGAATAGCATTTCACAGCAATAAAGCCTCTCTTGTACTTCACTCGAGTCTTTGTGTACAATTGTTAGCGCCACAGGGTGATGGGGGGTGAGGGGCTGGACTGAGTGAGGGAGGGGGTCTGGGCTGGGATCGAACGCAGGACCTCGGCATCGTGAGGCAGCAGTGTTAACCACTGTGCCACCTAGCCATCCTACAACTTGCATTTATTTATTTTCTGACAAATTTAGAGTACCCAATTGTTTTTTTTTCCAATTAAGGGGCAATCTAGTGCGGTCAATCCACCTAACCTGCACATCTTTGGGTTGTGGGGGTGAAACCAACACAGACACAGGGAGAATGTGCAAACTCCACACGACAGTAACCCAGGGCTGGGATTCGAACCTGGGTCTTCAGTGCTGTAGGTAGCAGTGCTAACCACTGTGCCACGTGCCGCCCTTACAGCTTGTATTTATAACGTGATGAAATGTCCTAAGGTGCATCATCGGGGACTTATTAAACAAAGAATGACACTGATCCACATAAGGATATTAAGAAAAATAACTAAAGGTTTAGTCAAAGAGAAAGGTTTTAAGGAGTGTTATAATGACACGGAGGAGACTGACACAGTAAACGTAAGATAGATTATTTTACAAGTATTTACAATCATAGATCATAGAATTTACAGTGCAGAAGGAGGCCATTCGGCCCATCGAGTCTGCACCAGCTCCTGGAAAGAGCACCCCACCCAATGTCTACACCTCCACCCTAACCCCACAACCCAGTAACTCCACCCAACACTAAGGGTAATTTTGGACACCAATGGAAATTTAGCATGACCAATGCACCTAACCTGCACATCTTTGGACTGTGGGAGGAAACTGGAGCACCCAGAGGAAGCCCACGCACACACGGGGAGAATGAGCAGACTCCGCACAGACAGTGACCCAAGCCGGGAATCGAACCTGGGACCCAGGAGCTGTGAAGCAATTGTGCAAACCACTATGCTACCGTGCTGCCCACTGGTTTGCATAACGCAGCATCTCACTCCAAGTGCAATTGTAGCTGGGAGGGCTTATCTCACCCTGATCGGGGCCTGCTTTTAACCTTTTCTCATAATGAGCCCCAGGTGGTAGGCCTCTGCCTCCTACCCAGGGAGCTCATACTCCACGAGTCCCATGGGGGGATCAATGAAGTTTTCCCATGGTCCTTGTGGAGGTTACGACAGTTATAAAGGAGGAAAGCGAGGCACAGAGGGAGGGTGTTTCAGGGTTTGGAACCTAGACATCTGAAAGCACAGCCACCAATGGGGAATCAATTAAAATTTGGGATACACAAGAAGCCAGATTTAGAGGAATCCAGATATCTGGGAGGGTTGTGAAGTTGGACGCAAACAAAGACAGGGAAGGGTGAGGCTATTTGAAAACAAGGATGAGAATGATGAGATCATTTGATTTAAGGTGTTGATTAAGAGATAGCAAAAACACAAGAATTTGGAGTAGGGGTAGACCATTCAGCTCGTCAAGCCTGCTCTGCGATTTAATAAGATTTGATTGTGGCCTCAATTCCACCACCATTCGGCCATGACCCTTGACTCCCACGTCAATCAAAAATCTATCTAACTCTTTGTTATAATTTATTTTGGGGGGGGAGAGTTCATTTCTTGTTTTGTTTTGGTGTGGAAACACACCTTGTTTGTTTTAAATTGCGGGGAGAAAATTTGTTATTGTTATTGTTATTAAAAAACTTGAATAAAAATTATTTTAAAAATAAAAATCTATCTAACTCTTCCTGGAATATATTCAAATAACCAAATATATTCAATGACACAGCCTGTGCCGCACACTGGAGATTAACAAAAATTTTAGTTCATAATGATGTAAGCAGGATGCTACAAGCAAATGTAAAGAAAGACACAACCTGCTTTGGGTTAGTGATCTTGCTGCCAGCTCAGTAGAGCAGGTTAAGATTAGGAATGGTCAGTCCTTGGTATTTTTGGGCAGGCAAGTAACCTGAGTGACTTTAACTGCGGACCTCCCCAGTTTCCACTGGGGTGGGGTCGGGTTAAATCAGCTCATTTATTTTTGCAGTCCTTACATTTGTTTAGTTGGCATTTCACCAGCAGATGGCATCCTTGTCCTGTTAGAAGCTTCAAATCTATTACTCGTAAAACCAGCATTCAGAAGACATTTTTAAAAAGCAGTTTTCTCAGGAATCCTTCAATCAGCTCCAACTTTGGGAGAAGATTGGTGGAAACCCTGGAAAATCCATATACATGGGGTTTCAGCTGGTCTGCCAAATTTACAATGGCTGATCAGAAGAATTCTTTTTTTAAATCTTTTAAACCTTTATTATTGTCACAAGTAGGCTTACATCAACACTGCAATGAAGTGACTGAAAATCCCCCAGTCGCCACACTCCGGCGCCTGTTCGGGTACACGGAGGGTGAATTCAGAATGTCCAATTCACCTAACAGCACGTCTTTCGGGACTTGTGGGAGGAAACTGGCGCACCCGGAGGAAACCCAGGCAGACACGGGGAGAATGTGCAGACACAGCACAGACAGTGACCTAGGCCAGGATTCGAACCTGGAACCCTGGAGCTGTGAAGCAATAGTGCTAGCCACTGTGCTGCTGTGCACCCGCCTCCCAGCACTCCACCCTTGCTCCCCACCGCCAACCCGACCCCACCTCCCAAGGAAATTCCCAGTGATGGGGTTTTGTTCTTCCAGATTGGCCATTATCCTAATTTGTTAACCTCATGTTTTCAAAGCCTGCCAATACTGGCCAACACGTTTGATTTGCCATTGTATTTGTTGCTTTTAATTTCTCAAGAAAATGATGGACTTTGTATGAAGTATGCCAGAAAGGAACTCTTGTAATCATTTCTCACAATTTACTGTTTCCTTTTTTTCCAAGATGACTGGTTTCATTATGACATCCACTACTTCCTGACTGCAAGCACCCGATGAGCTGGCTCGAATTCAAGCCACCTCTATGAGGGCAGTTAAGGATTGGATTCTGCACTCATCACTCAATGGGCAGACAGTCCCAATGAGTTAATCTGTGTCACTAACAGACTAAACCAGCATTGTTTAAAGATTCAGATGAGTAATCATACAGCTGGTAAAAGTACTGTGTACTTTACCCTTTCCCATTTAAGTGCACTGTATATGCCACATGCTTAAATAGAACCAGAAAGTCACAGCATTCAGAGTGACGGACACCGTTTAGTGCCAGCACCTTGTTTTTTAAATTATTTATAAGCTTTTATAAAGTACTTGTTGCAGTTTATTGTGCTTTTTTTAATGTACAGTTTGGAAAAGAATTGTGAATTGTGAAAATCTGCAATGAAAATAGCAAATAGAAATGAACAGTATCTGAAAGAGAAAGAAAGATTACAGTTTAAATTGGATTAGTTTGTTGATGTGTCTCATCCAGAATGCGAATCTAGCTACACTGTCAGATTTGGAAATTTTATACTGGAATTATGTCACTCGGCCAGTACACCAGAGGCTTGGATGAATAATAATAACACATATTCAAATTCTATCATGGCATTTTGAGAATTTGAATTCAGTTCATGTACAACCACGAATAGCAGTAAGTGTGACAGGTCACATAAAGTCAAACTCTTTCAGGGTGCGGGGAGGTGCTTTGCATGGAGGCAGTGGCCCCCAATCCCAGCTTAAACGTTGGGGCTCGCCCACTTCTGCAAGCCCATTTTGGATTGACCAGTTGGGCATGTATAGCCCGTCAACCTATTGCTTAACTTGGATTGTGACTTTGCTGTCTATTAAGGAAGAGTTCCTGCCTCCAGAAGCTGGTAGCTAATCAGATGGCTGGTAGCACTCCAGACCCAGCAGATAGACTGGGAGAGAGGGGTACTACTGGGACTAGAGGCAGTCCCTAACAAAGAGGAGTCACTATGGCAGGTTCTCCAAGTAAGTCTGGGATTTCAATGAGGCCAGGCTGGCTGGCACTGGTGAAGTGGGCAGGGTTGAGTTTAGTGGAACAGTGATGGGGAACACACTGGGGAAGGGGAGCCTGACGGGGTGTGGCGGGGGGAGGGAACTACCTTGGGAGGGATGACAGGCTGCCTGAACAGTTCACAGTCCCCCGAGCTGGCAATAGGACCGCTAGGTGCTTAATTGGCCTGGGAACTTGGCATGTTGGTAAAACAACAGCAGTGAAGGGAGGAAGCCCATGGATGTGGGTGCCAAGGGTCAAGTAGCGGTGGTGATAAGCAATAGGCACAACCCCAAAATGGTTCCAGATTTCTGCCTCAGTCCTGGGGATTGCAGGGTGGGGGCTGCGGGAGTGCTGCTGCGTAAAGCTTCACCTACTACATTCTTCAGGAAAGGAAATCTCCTACCAGTGGCTCAAGTAGAGGGCCTACCATCTGCTACTCAGAGCAATTATAGTTAAGAAATAAACGCTGGTGCCCACATCTCGAGAATGATTTTAATGTTTAAATTTTGGATTGACCTGTTGGACATTTACAAATTAAAAGAAGACTTTGGGTGGGATGTTTTAGCGTCGCCCACCAACGAGGATCATCTGGTCAAACCGAATGTCAGGGGACTTTTGATGGGCGACCGAATCTCCCGTAGTGAATCTCGCCACGACTGAGCTGAAAATTCCCGCCTTTGTTGCTTTACTCAGATATCGGAATTAGGACAGTTCAGAGAAACGTCTCATCCAAGGTGCTGAATAATCTAAGCGCCATTCATTTTACACCAAAAAAACCTTCTGAAACGTCTCTGTGAATTACTAATACGCATTAATTAAGTAAAATCACAACAGCTTCATTTAAACTTTTGCCAATTTCCTCCCTTTTACCTCTTCTCCGAAAATGATTTGACTCCAGCCTGGGATATAAATACATTTATGCTGTATAACTTGCCCAAGTGATCATTTACTCACATATAAGCTTTGATAATGATTGTCAGCAATTTAGTCCATCATCATCAATAATATTGCAGCCAAGCTCCCATCCTCTCCTCAACCAACATGAACAAATATGCCCTACCAAAGTGAGTTGCTGAATAATGGTATGGAGCAGAGATCCTGAGCACTTTTTCTTTCTCTGAGCTAGAAATGCTGATTGTAGCCATTCATTCCGTGGCCCAGGCATAGCTAAGATTGGATAACTGTCACGATTGGAAATTGAAATTGTACACCCAACCCAGTGAGTCATTGGGCGAGACGCATTGTTTTTTTCTTACATTTTAATCTTCTGCTCTAAAGTGCAAAAACTATTCTTTTCGCCCGAAACTATTACTGCAACCCGAGATGCTTGTAAATGTCAGTGGTGCCTGCAGCTAGGCCATAATAGTTAAAGCTGTGGATCTGTTAAAGCTGTAGAGAAAGAGTTGTGACAGTCCCATAAGTGCTGAGTATTACAGTTTCTATACAAATATACTTTTCTTTTAGTGCTTAGTGTGTAATTTTTCTTTGTAAACTAAATTGTAACTGAAAAAAGGCCATCGATATCAAGCTTCAGTCTCACTGTACTACACGTGACAGGCAGGAACTTTAATAATTGGGATCTGATGTCTGCTCTTTTAAGCTCTCCATCTTCTTTTTTAAACCTCGGAGGATTTTTTTTCCCAATCTGCTTGCAATAAAATCTTCTTTGACAGTACAAACTTTTTTTTCTATATATATTTATGTAGCACCTTATGTGATATTTCAGGGTGTTTCAAGATGAATTACTTTTGAAATATAGACACTGTTAGGCCGATAAATATGGAGTCAATCTATCCACAGCAAGATACCACAAACAGCACATGAAGCGATCAATTATCTATTTTTTGTAGCTGTTTTTGAGGTACAATCATAAAGCTCCATCAAATAGTGCCACTGGCTTGTTTATGTTCACCTGAACTGGCAGACTTTGATTTAATCTTCCAACAATGCAACACATCTTCAGTGTTGTATTGATGTGTCAACGTGGATTATGTTCTCAAGTCCTGGAAATGTCACATTTAGCCCCAAGAAGAGCCATCACTAAGGCCTCCTATTTCCACCTCCATAACATCACCTGACTTCAGCCTTGTCTCAGCTCATCTGTTCCTGAAATCCTCATTCAGTTCTTTGTTACTTCCAGACTCAATTATTCCAAGGTACACCTGGTCAGCCTCTGACATTTTACCCCCGTACACTTGATGTTGTCCCAGTCACTGCTACCCCTGTCCTAACTCACACCAAGTCCTGTTCATCTATCACTCCTGTGCTTGCTGAACCACTTTGACTCTCAGTCAGTTAATGCCTCAATTTTCAAACTCCCATTCTTGTGTCAGATCCCTTCATGGGCTCACCCCTCCCTATCTCTGTAATCTCCTCCAGCTCACAGCCCTCCGACACATTTGCGTTTATCTGAATCCAGCCTCTTGAGGATCCCTGATTTTAACTGGTGGCCATGCCTTTAGTTGCCGAGGCCCTAAGCTCTGGAACTTACTCCCTAAACGTTTCTGTCTCTCTACTTCTCTTTTTCACTTTAAGATGCTCCTTAAAATGTACTTATTTGACCAAGAGTTTGGTCATTTGGCCCATTAGCACCTTATTCATACAAACATCCATATGAATTAGGAGCAGGAGAAGGCCATTTGGCCTCTCGAGCCTGCTCCGCCATTCAATAAGATCATGGTTGATTTTATTGCAACCTCAACTCCGCTTCCCACCTACCGATAACCTTTCACCCTCTTGTTAATCAAGAATCTAAGTAGCTCTATCTTAAAAATATTCAAAGATTCTGCTCCCATTGCCGCTTGAGGAAGAGTGTTCCAGAGACTTGTGACCCTGTGAGAGAAAATAATTCACCTCATTTGTTTTAAATGGGTGACCCCTACTTTTAAACGGTGACCCCTCGTTCTGGATTCTCTCAGAAGGGGAAACATCTTTTCTACATCCAACCTGTCAATGTCCCACGATGTCTAATATGTCCTGTGAAGTGCCTTGAGATGTTTTATTATTTTAAAGGTGCTATATAATTTTAAGTTGTTGTTGTTGAAATCCAATCAAGGATCCCACTCAGATCCATAACTTGCCTTTCTCTTTCGTGTGTCAAATGACCCATGGTATAAATCTAATGTTCACATTTTTAATATGTATCCAAACAACAGCTTGTAGCTAATTCAAATGTTATACTCTCCATTTCAGTGAAAGGATCTCAAATCCTGAAGATTCATAAGGTGATTTACAAGTATATATTTTTTTCTCCCACGAGCCCTGTTGTTTAGTTTAAGATTAATAATTCTGCTCTAAGTTTCTACACAGGAGATCGATGTGATAATCCTGGAAATGGATTTTGTGGCACACATGAAAAATTGAACAGTTGTATTGAAAGAGGACAATTAAAAAAATAAAACAGTGACGTGAACAAGAAATTCAAGCATCATAACGCTTGTAAGCAAAGTTTAAGTGGTTTATAACAGATGTCTGATACATAAGGTGAGATTGGGGTACAGTAATATTTGGGATGGCAGTAAGGTGAACTTCCAATCTGATCTGTTTCCATTATTCCAGTATCTTCCATCCATTTAACACATGTAACATTCACACAATGCATTTTTATTTAACACTTTCTACAGCAGTAACTGGATTTCACAGTACTGAATTGTTTGTAAAACAATTATGGTTTTGGGAAGACCCATCTGTGGTCATGAAATGCACGACATAAATGAAAATCCTTCTTTATATCGGATTTTTGACATTGAGAAATATCCCACAGTATTTCTCAAATTAGGATAAGGAGAATTAATTGGGAAAGCTCAGAACGTATGACTACATGGTTTGTAAAGAGCAAGTGTCGTGATTAGATTTTCAAAATGAGTGAAAAGGGAGTGAAAGATACACAGTTAAGCAGATAGTAGGACCTAGGCAACTGAAAGATTTACTACCGATGGAAGGGCAAAGTGAGAGGGATAGACAACAGGTGAGTCCATGGAATAGACTTTGCAGGAAAGGATTTGGTGCTGCTGCTGATTGCAGTGGTAGGGCGAGGAAGAGCCAGGAAGGGACTTATAAACAATAACAAAGCTTTTGAATTGGTGACTTGGGGAACAGGATGCAACATAGGTCAATGCAGATGGCAATAATGATCATGCACGTCACAGTGCGGCTGAGAATACCCATGGCAGTTTTTGACAAGTTGGAGATTATGGAGGATGCAGCCAGCATTGGGAATCTAGGGGTGGTGAAGACAGCTTTCAGCGTCAGAGTAGCAGTGACAGAGATGAAGGTAGGCGTACTTCCCAAGGTACAAAGAAGCAGTTCTGTTGAAGGATAGCATATGGAGGTCAATTTGCTGCTCATGGTGGGTCAAGATTATGAATGGTCAGGTTCAGCCTGAGAGAGTGACAGAGGCGGGCGGGAGCATCAGTGCCAAATGAGTAAGATTCCCAAAGATAACTGCTCTGTCTTTCCAATATTGAGGTAAAGGAAGTGGTGGCTTATCTAAGACAAAGTTAGACAAGCAACCCAGGACAGAGGCAGTTAAGTGGGGAGGTGGTGTCGTAGTGGTATTGTTACTGGACTAGTAATCCAGAGACCCAGGGTTTCTCTACGGACCTGGATTTGTATTCCACCACTGCAGATGGTAGAACTTTAATTAAATAAAAATCTGGAATTAGAAGTCTAACGATGACCGTGAAACCATTGTCAATTGTTGTGAAAACCCATCTGGTTCACTCATACCCTTTCAGGAAGGAAATCTTCCATCCTTACCAGGCCTGGCCTACGTGTAAATCCAGACCCAGAGCAATGTTATTGACTCTAAAATGACCGTTGAAATGGCCCAGCAAGCCGCTCAGCTGTTTTCCACCATGAAAAAGGTCTCAAAGGAATGAAGCGGATGGACCATCCAGCATTGGCATAGGCACTGGAAATGTCAACAGCAAAACCAGCCCTGTCAACGCTGCAAAGTCCTCCTTACTAACATCTGGGGCTTGTGCAAAAACTGAGAGAGCTGTCTCGCAGACTAGTCAAGCAATAGCTGGATATAGTCATTCCCACGGAAAATACCTGTACCATCACTATCACAGACCCAGCAGAGGTGGTTGCAGAGTGTGATACAGTTAAGAGGGAGTTATCCTGAGAGGCATCGACACCGGACCCATGAAGTCTCACACCATCAGGTCAAACATGGGCAAGGAAACCTCCCACTGTTCACCACCTATCAACATCATCCACCCTATCCCCCCCTACCCCAGCTGATTAATCAGTACTCTTCCATGTTGAATACCACATGGAAGAAACACTGAGGGTGGCAAATGCAGGGAATGTGCTCTTCAGTGTCCATCACCAAGAGTAGCTCGGTATCGCCTCGACTGACTAAACTGGTCAAGTCGTAAAGGACATAACTGCTAGATTGGGACTGCAGCAGGTGGTGATGGACCAACAAGAGGGAAAAACATACTTGACTCATCCTCACCAATCTGCCAGCCACAGATGCATTTGTCCACTTTTGTATCGGTAGGAGTGACCACCGCACAGTCTTTATGGGTCCCATCTCCACTTAGAGGATAACTTCCATCATGCTATGTGGCACTGCCACCATGCTAAAAGGGATAGATTCAGAACAGATCTACCAACTCAAGACTGGGCATCCATGAGGTGCTGTGGGCCATCAGCAGCAGCAGAATTGTACTCGACCACAATCTGCATCCTCATGGCCCAGCATATCCCCCATATGATTGCAATCTAACATTACTACCACAGCAGGGGATCAACTCTGGTTCAATGATGAGTGCAGAAGGGCATACTGGAAGCACCAATAGGCATGCCTAAAAATGAGGTGTCAAACTGGTGAAGCTACAACACAGAATTATTTGCACGCCAAACAGAATAAGCAGCCAGCGATATACAGAGCGAAGAGATCTAACTACCAACAAATCATTTCCAAGTTCTGCAGTCCTGCCTCATCTGGTGGACAACTAAACAACTCACCAGAGGAGGAGGCTCCTCAAAAACACCCATTCTCAATGATGGAGGAGCCCAGCACATCTATGCAAAAGATAAGCCATTTGCTACAATCTTCAACCAGATGTGATGGATGATTCATCTTACCCTCTTCTGGAGGTCACCAGCATCATAGATGCGCGTCTTCAGCAAATTTGATTAACTCCACGCAATTTCAAGAAATGGCTGAAGGCACTGTATACTGCATAGGCTATGAGCCCTGACCATATCGCAGCAATAGTACTGTTGCTCGTTCTGGGTGAGTGTGCTTAACACTCAATTTGGCTCTGGTTTGTTTATTAGCTTTGGAGTCGCCAGGTATCGTTAAAATACCGCCACAAGTTTCAAGGTCAAGTTCAAAGCAATAAATCCATACACCAGTTAGTAAGTTCAAACAAGACACGTTTATTATATTACAGTAATCTACCAATCATGCATATAAAACTATAAGGCTAGGCTAATCCTACCACTAATAGGCCAAATACTTATCTGGATAAGGGGACTGCCGGATCAGGGAACAACGGCCTCTAGCTTTGTCCCGGGTCCGCAGGCTTCCAGTAGTCATGGACTAAAGGGGGTCAGGAGTGTCTACTCTCGTAGCATTCGTTGTATGACACTTACGTGTTGGCAGCTGCTGTCCAGACCTCTCCTCCTCAAGGTTCTTCTGCTGCAACGGTGTTCTGCTGGGAGGGCTGGCTGGTCAAGGAGAGGCTGGCAGAGAGAGAGAGCTGGGGTCGGGGTCTCTGTCTTATACCTCTCTCAGGGTCTGGGTGGACCCTCTATTCACTCGCAATCGATTGGGTCTCTTCCCAATCGATTGATTTGAATTCCCCAATAACGGGGCAGTTCCTCGATCCCTGGGCGGTTCTTGGGACTTATTGTTTTGGACTTCTTTTGGTGCCGAAAAGTCTGGCCTTCCATTTAATGTATCGATTTGTGTTAACTTGTTTCCATTGTACCTGGGAATCGCCCAGTATCGCCTCATTAGTATGCTAACTTGTTTTCTTTCACAGTGCTGTCTGGTTTCTGCAGTAGCTAGAATACACAAGTGCTTTGCAAGCTGCTTGCTTTTGCAACATGTCCATTTTCCCTGCATTCCTTGCAATCTTCCATTTTGTGTTGGGCAGTGGTCACCCCAGGTGGCTACAGTACTCAAGAAATTGCTGCACCCATAGAAAGCTGGTTCAAACATGGACAGAAGAACTGAACTTCAATGGGGAGGTGAGAATTACTGCCATTTAGATCAACAGTCTATTAAGCAGAACTTGCTCAGGAATAGTATGCTACCCGATGCTCAGTTTGGGTTCTGCTAGGGCCACCCAGCTTCTGACCACATTAAACCCTCGGATCAAACATGGATAGAGTAACTGAACTCCAGAGGAAGGTGCGTGTGACTGCCCTTGACACCAACGTCACATTTGACCAGGTATGGCATCAAGGAGCCCTAGCAAAACTGGAATCAATGGGAATCGGGGAAACCTCTCTGCTGGTTGGAGTCAGACCTGGCACAAAGGAAGATGGCTGTGGTGGTTGGAGGTCAATCATCTCAGCTCCAGGACATCACTGCAGGAGTTCCTCAGGGTAGTGTCTGAGTCCCAACCATCTTCAGATGCTTCATCAATAACCTTCCTTACATCATAAGGTCAGATGGAAGGGGCTGGTTTAGCACAGTGCTGGCTTGTAATGCAGAACAATGCCAGCAGCGTGGGTTCAATTCCTGTACGGGCCTCCCCTAACAGGTGCCGGAATGTGGCGTCTAGCGGCTTTTCACAGTAACTTCATAGGAGCCTAGTCGTGATTAAAATAAAAATAATAATAATTATTATAATAATTATTATTATTATAGATGTGGGAATGTTTGCAGATGACTGCACAATGTTCAGCACCATTCACAACTCCTCAGATAATGAAGCAGTCCATGTCCAAATGCAGCAAAACCTGGACAATATCTAGGCTTGGGTTGACAATTGGCAACTAATATTTGCACCACACAAGTGCCAGGCAATGACTATAGGTGGCCATAGAACCCCTACAGGAGAAGAGGCCTTTCAGCCCATAGTCTACACCAACCCTCTGAAATAGCAGCCCACCCAGGCCCATTCGCCTGCACTATCCCCACAACCCTTTAACCCCATCTAATCTTTGAACACTAAAGGGCAATTTAGCATAGCAATCCATCTAACCTACACATCTTTGGACTGTGGGAGGAAGCTGGATAACCCCGAGGAAACTCACACAGACATGTGGAGAACATGCAAACTACACCCAGACAGTCACCCAAATTGAACCTGGGTCCATGGTGCTAACCATGTGCAACCTTCACATCTTCAACCAGAAAGAATCTAACCATCACCCTTGACATACAATGGCATTACTATGTGACGCACGATCAATCACTACCGAAGCGAGATTGTAGGGTGGGGATCCAGTGGGGGCCAGATCCCGGAGGGAGACCATGTCTTGTTGGCCGTCGGGGTCCGCCACATAGGCATACTGGGGGTTAGCATGGAGGAGATGTACCCTCTTGACTAGTGGGTCTGACTTGTGGGCCCGTACGTGTTTGCAGAGTAGGACAGGTCCGGGGGCTGCCAGCCATGTTGGGAGCGAGGTCCCTGAGGAGGACTTCCTGGGGAAGGTAAGGAGACGTTCATGAAGTGTTTTGTTGGTAGTAGTGCACAGCAGTGATCGGATGGAGTGAAGTGCATCGGGGAGGACCTCCTGCCATCAGGACACTGGGAGCTTCTTGGACCGTAGGGCCAGTAGGACGGCCTTCCAGACCGTCCCGTTCTCCCTCTCTACTTGCCCGTTTCCCCGGGGGTTGTAACTGGTCGTCCTGCTGGAGGCAATCCCCTTGCTAAGCAGGAATTGACACAGCTCGTCACTCATGAAGGAGGACCCCCCATCACTATGGATGTAGGCGGGGAAACCAAACAGAGTAAAGATGCTGTGGAGGGCTTTAATGACGGTGGCAGCCATCATGTCGGGGCAGGGGATGGTGAAAGGGAACCGGGAGTACTCATCAATCATGTTTAAGAAATACGTGTTGCGGTCGGTGGAGGGAAGGGGCCCTTTGAAATCCCCGCTGAGGTGTTCTCTGGGGCGGGAAGCCTTCACCAGATGCGCTTTCTCTGGCATCTAGAATTGCGACTTGCACTCCACGCAGATTTAGGTGTGCGGAGTGCATTTTTGTAGATGTAGTGCCAATCAAGGGGGCTGCTTCAGCCTGGATGGTATAAGGTTTTTGAGTGTTGCTGGAACTGTACTCACCCAGGCAAGTGGAGAGTATTCCTGATTTGTGCCTTGTGGATTGTGGACATCTTTGGAGAGGCAGGAGGTGAGTTACTTGCCTCGACGTCGGTACTCATTAACGGGCACAAGACATCCTGCTTGATCGACTCTAGGAGCACGGAGAGATTCATCCATCCCAATACGGTGAGACACTGCTCTCTCGCTGTACACCCGATTAAACAAAAGATCTCCCTGGCCTCTGTGTCCCACTCTGTGGAGATCCGGGGGTACTACATAGCCAACCTCACGGTCCAGGACATGGAGTGCAATAACTTCCGACTCTACGCCCTCCCCCATCTCTGCGCTGCCACACTCCTGGGACTGGACTTCCAGTGTCACCTGCAAAGTTTAACGTTCAAATTCGGCGGCCCCATACCACCCCCCCCCCCCCCCCCCCCCACTGTCTGTGGTCTCGCGACCCTCAAGGTTGACCCGCCTTCCCTGTTTGCAAACCTTACCCCCGATTGCAAACCCGTCGCCACCAGGAGCAGACGGTCCAGTGCACTGGACCGTCTGCTCCTGGTGGCGACGGGTTTGCAATCGGGGGTAAGGTTTGCAAACAGGGAAGGCGGGTCGACCTTGAGGGTCACAAGACCAGAGAAAGTGGGGGGGGGGGGGGGGGGGGGGGGGTATGGGGCCGCCGAATTTGAACGTTAAACTTTGCAGGTGACACTGGAAGTCCAGTCCCAGGAGAGATGGGGGGGAGGGCGCAGAGTCGGAAGTTATTGCACTCCATGTCCTGGACCGTGAGGTTGGCTATGTAGTACCCCTGGATCTCCACAGAGTGGGACACAGAGGCCAGGGAGATCTTTTGTTTAATCGGGTGTACAGCGAGAGAGCAGTGTCTCACCGTATTGGGATGGATGAATCTCTCCATGCTCCCAGAGTCGATCAAGCAGGATGTCTTGTGCCCGTTAATGAGTACCGACGTTGAGGCAAGTAACTCACCTCCTGCCTCTCCAAAGATGTCCACAATCCACAAGGCACAAATCAGGAATACTCTCCACTTGCCAGGGTGAGTACAGTTCCAGCAACACTCAAAAACCTTATACCATCCAGGATGAAGCAGCCCCCTTGATTGGCACTACATCTACAAAAATGCACTCCGCACACCACCAACATAAAGTGGCACCCATGTCTACCATCTCCAAGATGCACTGCACGAACTCACCAAAGTTCCTCAGGCAGCTCCTTCCAAACCCATAATCACTACTATATAGAAGGACAAGGGCAGCAGATATTTGGGGAAAATCACCACCTGGAGGATTGCCTCCAAGTCACTCATTATCCTGACTTGGAAATATATCGCCGTTCTGTAGCCACCTGGGTTGGCCACTTCCTCACACAAAATGGAAGAACGCAAAGGTTACAGGGAAAAATGGACAGTTGCAAAGAGACAAGCAGTTTGCAGAATCCCATGTGTATTCTGGCTGCTAAAGAAACCAGACAGCATTGTAACTACCAAGTTTGCATATTAATGAAGCGATTCCCGGTGATTTCCGGGCACAATGGACACAACAGTTAACTGCAATTGCTACATTCTATAGAAGGTCAGTCTTCTCGGCGCCAAAGGGAGTCTGAAACAATAAACCCCAAGGACCGCCCAGTGATCAAGGAACAGCCCCGTTATTGGGGAAATTCAAATCAATCGATTGGGAAGAGACCCAATCGATTGCAAGTTTATAGAGGGTCCGCCCAGAAGGGCGCGAAGCCCCTGGGACCTATCAAAGTCAGGTCCCAGGACTGATTCTTTCTTCTTGACCAGCCGGCCCTCCCAGCAGAACACCTTTGCAGCAGAAGACCTTGACCAAGAGAAGGAGAGGCCTGGTCAGCAGCCGCCATCAAGTAAGTGTCATACAACGCACGCTACGAGAGTAGACACTCCTGACCCCTTTAGTCCACACCAACTGGGAAACCTGCGGACCCAGTGCAGAGCAAGAGGCATTGTTCCCTGATCCGGCAGTTCCCTTATTCCAGATAAGTATTGGCCTATTGGTGGTAGGAATAGTTTAGTCTTAGTATTATATGCATGAGTAGTAAATAACTGTGCTATAATAAATGTCTTGTTTTGAACTTACTAACTTTTGTATTGAGTCAATGATCTGAACTTGAACCTGAGCCCTGTCGCGGTATCGTAACGATACCTGGCAACTCCAGAGCTAAATAATAAACAGAGCCAACTGAGTGCAAAGCACACTCACCCAGAACGAGCAACATTTAGTGGCGACTCTGGTGGGATTCGACTAGAAGTGGCCCCCACACTCCGAGCGAACCCAGCAATTTGAATCAGAAAACCAATTGGAACAAGGAAAAACCACAAGTGTTCAAATAGTTCACATCAATCCTCATAATTCAGAAGTGTGTTTTTGCATGCGTAACTAACAGGGTTATAAGGTAAAACCGAGACATTTTTGTTGCGACAAATTGTCGGGAGTTTATACTTTGGAAAATAGCGAAAACCGTACCCGTATTGTATAACACCGCCTTAGCATCACTTGTTCTAAATTTAAGCGAGAGCATTGAGAAAGAGATGGTCATGCAGGCAATGGAACGCCTCATGCACCCCCAAGAGTTTGTGGTCACAGCGACCAGCAGAGTAGGTCAGTGTCCCGTTTGGGAACAAGAGATCAGGAAGTACCTCAAAGGGAAAGGATGGTCCCTTTGGAGCAAATTCTGTTCGAATGAGGAATCAGGCCCCGGGAATATAGGACATACTTGGTGGGAGGACCTGAGCGCAATTCACAAAAGGAATCTAGGTAAAGCACGTAAGCCGATGGCAATTGTGTCCTGCTTGGCACAATTGCGAGGCACAGAGGAGGTCGTCAGGACGCTCCGAGCAGAATTAGAGGAAAGGCATCGCATGAGTAAAGTGGATGTCAGTGATATAGAGAGAGAGAATTTAGAATTAAGAAAGAAGTTGGCAGATAAGGATAGAGAGGTCGATGATGCCAAGAGGGCACACCAGTCTTGTCTAGCCCATCTGAGCAGCTCCCAGGTACAATACGAAAAAGCCTATCAGGATGTGCAGCAAAAACCTTTGGAACGCAATTAGAGGAAGAGAATGGCCCAGATTGGCAGGAGTTAAGCGAGACAGCGCAGCGATATGTTCAGGGAACATGTGCGCTAGAAACGCAGCAGAAAAAGAAAGCGCCCCAACCCCCCAGAGATCAGATAGCACCCACACCAATGAACCCAGTCACCACCCAAAGGAAAGCAACCACAGACGGCGCACCCGAGATCACCTACACCACCCCCTTAACCGTGACCCAATTAAGGGACGCCTGCGCAAAAGTCACACCGTTCCTCCCCAGTTCGGACACCCACCATTTCTTTGCGATGGTAAAACAGCAGGTGACCATGTACGGCCTGGACGAAAGAGAGCATGTTAAGCTCACGGTCTTGTGGTTAGACACGTCCGTGGTAGCAGCCCTCCCCGACCCACAATACATTGGAGGAGGTACCTTAGAGCAGATGCATACCGCGATACTGGATGCAATCGGGTACAATAGAGGAGACCCCGTTGAAGGCCTGAACCGGTGTCGGCAGAAAAAGACCGAGCACCCCACAGCGTTTGCAGGATGGCTGTGGATTCATTTCACCACAGTTTTCGGTGGATTGGATCACGCTCACCTATCCGCAGAGGACATGGCCAAATGGACCCGCACCGTTATCTCCCACGCCACAGATGCAGGTCAGAAAGCCTGTTCTAATTATGACCCCACAGAAGAGGCACATAATGAAAAGTGGGTACTTAAGAGATTGTCCCATGCTTGGGAGCAATCTGTCCACGGCAAGGCAACATTTAAGAACCCCGAAAAAGCTCAAGCTGCAGCAGATATTCAGGCAGTGAGAGCGCAACAAAACCCCGCATGGGTAAATGAGGGAAAGAGCAACCCCCCACAGAAGTCACAGGAATGTTTTAACTGCAGTTAGGGCATTTTGCTAGGGAATGCAATGCACCACAAAAATCTCAGAGAGGCCAGCAGACGGGCACTCTGAACAGGAACAGAGCGAAGCCTATTCGCAGCATTGGGATGCAGTCAGGGCAGACCAATGTGGACGGAACAAACTGACGGTGTTCGGGCTCCCCCACTTGGGTCTGTGACACCCTCTGGGACAGATCCGGACGACCGGTAGTCACAGCGAAAATTCGGGGACAGCCCATAGAGTTACTCTGGGACACAGGAGGGTCCCGCATGACCATTAATCGGATGTAAAGTAAACCCCAGAAAGGCCCAGATATTGGAGAATAAAGTGATGTATTTGGGAACTATCATCACGCACGGCAAACGCGAAATCGAGTACAAAAGAATTGACTCGATCACCAAATTGCCCCTTCCACAGAACGTTTCAGCCCTCCGGTCATTTTTAGGACTAGTCGGTTACTGTCGGAACCATATCAATGGTTTTGTGACATTAGCAGTCCCACTTTCAGACCTCCTTAAGAAAGGGGCCCCCTGGGAATGGCTTCCGCAGCATACAGAGGCTGTGGACGATTTAAAGAAAGCCCTTAGCGCAGCCCCTGCACTCCAAGTTCCAGACCCGCTTTCCCCCTATGCAATTGAGATAGCAAGCACAGATCTGACCCTCTCGGCCGTGCTCCTTCAGGAACGGCACGTGCAGCTACGACCAGTGGCTTATGCCTCCAGACTTTTAGACCCAGTAGAGCAAGGATTTTCATCCTGCAAAAGGAACCTACTTGCAGTATTCTTATATAGAAGGACAAGGGCAGCAGATATTTGGGGAACATCATCACCTGGAGGATTGCCTCCAAGTCACTCATTATCCTGACTTGGAAATATATCGCCGTTCCTTCATTGTCACTGGGTCAAAATCATGGAACTCCCTCCCTAACAGCACCTGAAAATCAGCCAGGTACCAGCCTCCTGTACCAGCCTCCCTGAAAAGACACCGGAATGTGGCGACTAGGGACTAATTTCATTTGAAGGCTGCTTGTGACAATAAGCGATTTTCATTTCATTTTCATTTTTCATTTCCATCACTGCAAGTCATCTTTTTGGATGAATGCTAAACACACCAATGTCAACCTCTCTATTTATTTTAATGAAGACATTAGCATTTTTACACAAAATAAGCTAATGTTTCTATTAAAATAATGGAGAATGGAATATGTTAAGAATTTATACCTTGCCAGTTATTCTATTTTATTTTTTATTGTATTTTGTTTTCTTACTATTTACTATTTTCTTTCTTTGGTATGTTTGGGTGTGCATTTCTCTTCTATATATGTGTATATATATATGTTTCTTATCCTGTGTACATAATGGTAAATATACTTTGTTCAAAAACCCAATAAAAAACATTTATTTAAAAAAAAAAGAATTTGTACCATAAGTATATGTGTGTGCAGCTGGATGTAAATCGCTGTATAGTGAATGAGTAGTTTTGTGACCAGTAAATTAATAGACAATAAGATAATTATATACCAGGACATCCTCAGGGATAATCAACACTTGTACAGTGAACAATTCAAATTAAATAGAGGCCGGGTCCCAAGCTGAACTTGTTCCACTACTTACTTGATCTTCTGTTTGCAAACAAAAGATCTACAGATCAAAAAGGAAGCTAGGAGCTAACTTGGGATGAATCATCATTCATTACACTTTGGAATGTTACAAGATAATGAAACAACTCCCAGTACTTTACACGCAACATCTGTAACGTGTAACATCTGCAATACTGACTTCTTTGTTTTGTAAAACAGATGTTTTATCACTTCAGTCTCTTTCCAAGGCTGCAGTCAGCCTCTGATGCCATGTCCAAGTGGCCATTGTTTAAAGTCATAGCTGGGATCATTTTCATCAGTGGGAGGAGTATCACATGTGAAACCTGTTCTGTTTTTGCCAAGTTTTCCCCACACATACACACAAATAAACTCAATCAAATGCACTTCATGCCTGCATGAATAGCCATGCCTAAATGCAGATGCACACATATGCACACATCCATTCCATCAGCTACCGAACGCTGCCTTTTCTAATTGAACCACTAGACAAGTCCTTCGCTGCACTTTTCTAAAGGTGACTCAGAAAAATATTGAAACCTCAAAAAAAAGATGTAAACTGCCAAATTTGCAATGTTGCATTGATTAAACATTAATGTTCTCGTGGTACAATAATGACAGTTCAAAAAACTAACAGAAGAGTACTGAGCTATCCTCCTCTCTGTAGGATTTTAAATTCTAAAATATTATGGGCCAGATCTTCCAGATAATTGGAGACTCAAGATGAGAGTTGGGATCAAACAGACGTCCAACACGTTGACCTCTGTGGGACCTGCCAGGGTAGTTTAAACGTTGAATGGGCCATTCCACAGCTTCCCGGACCCGCAATGAATGCCTCTGACTCTGAGTTCCAATTTAATTACCTGCATAATTACCCTGGAAATGTTAGATAGGAACATCTGAGTCTAACTCTCGTGAAACTATTGATCTGACCCCCCCCCCAATCACTCACACTGACAACCCCCAGCCTCCCTATCGATCTCCAATTACCCCTCTGATCTCCCGAACAATACCCTTTGACACCCCCCTGTTCTTTCCTAACCAAAGCCCCCGACCCAACCCAATAAGCCCCCCCAGCCAACACTGCAACTAGACCTGACTACCCTCCCAATTCCAACCACCGGACTATGCCCACCACCTGACAACTGTAGTTCATGAAAGAATCTAACTAGACCCCTATCTGACCAACCCTCTCAACCAAATTCACCCATCGATCCACTCACCCATCAAGCCACTTCACCCACCCACCACTGCCACCTCATCTGTTTCCCACCCCATCACTGCCCTACCCAGCTACTACCCTACTTACTGGCCATTTCACGCATCTCCAAACCTGACCAGCTAGTACCCGACCTACTGGCCTCCTCACTCACCTGCCAGCTCACCCACCTGCCACCCTACGCTCCTACCACCCTACTAACCTTCCACCCTACCACTGGCCACCTCATCCACCTGCCACCTCATCCACCTTCCACCCTACCATTTATCTGACCCACCTTACTAACCTACATGGAGTCCCCAGGGGAGGATCTACTCAGGGAGAGGCAAAGACGACAGGCAGAACTGGGGGCCCTACCCACGAGTAGGGCCGTGGAACAGCTTAGGAAGGTGAGGGGTGCGGTGTACGAGCATGGGGAAAAGGCCAGCAGATTGTTAGCGCAGCAACTCAGGAAGAGGGAGGCGGCCACGGAGATAAGTAGAGTGATGGATGGGGAGGGGTGCAGAGTGGAGGACCCGGCAGGATTGAATAAGGTATTCTGGGACTTCTATAGCAAACTGTACACTTCGGAGCCCCCGGAAGAGCCGGAGGAGATGAAAAGGTTTCTGGACGGGTTAACATTCCCAACAGTAGGTGGGGGGCGAGTGGATTAGCTGGGGGCCCCGATTAGAGTGGAGGAGGTATTGGGGGGCATAAAGGCCATGCAGTCGGGGAAAGCCCCGGGGCCGGATGGATACCCAGTAGAGTTTTATAGGAAGTTCTCTGAGTTAGTGGGTCCGGTCTTGGCGAGGGTTTTTATGAGGCAAGGGACAGAGGGACCCTGCCGCCGCCGATGTTGCAAGCCACTATATCACTGATATTGAAGCAGGGTAAGGACCCGGAAGCGTGCGGGTCATACAGGCCAATCTCCCTGATCAACGTAGATGCCAAGCTCCTTGCAAAGTTACTGGCGGTCAGAATTGAGGACTGCGTACCGGAGGTAAACTGGGTTCGTGAAAGGCAGGCAGCTGTCGGCCAACTTGAGAAGATTACTTAATGTGATAATGATGCCCCCGACAGGCAGGGAGGTGGAGGTAGTGGTGCCGATGGATGCCGAGAAGGCCTTCGACCGGGTGGAGTGGGGCTATCTATGGGAGGTGCTCGGACGGTTTTGGCTCGGGGAGGGACTGGTGAATTGGATCAGGCTATCGTATCAGGCCCCAAAGGCCAGCGTCAGGACAAACAGAGAAGTGTCAGAGTATTTTACACTATACCGCAGGACCAGACAGGGCTGTCCACTCTCCCCGCTGCTGTTTGCACTGGCCATAGAGCCGCTGGCGATTGCGCTGAGAGCCGCAAAGGGATGGAAGGGGATGGTTAGGGGCGGGGTGGAACATAGGGTCTCTCTCTATGCGGACGACCTGCTCCTGTACGTGTCGGACCCATTGGCCGGGATGGAAAGTATACTGGAAACATTGAGGAAGTTCGGCCAGTTCTCAGGGTACAAATTAAATATGGCCAAGAGTGAAATGTTTGTGGTGCAGGCAAGGGGCCAGGAGAACAGATTGAGAGGGCTACCATTTAGGCTGGTTGAGGAAAATTTCCAGTACTTGGGGATCCAGGTGGCGCGAGACTGGGGCAGGCTCCATAAGTTAAATATGGCCAGGGTGGTGGAGCAAATGAAGGGAGAGTTTCGGAGATGGGATGCACTCCCGCTGTCGCTGGCAGGGAGGGTGCAGACTGTAAAGATGACAATCCTCCCTAGATTCCTCTTCATTTTTCAGTACCTCCCGATCTTTATCCCACAGTCCTTCTTCAAAAGGGTTAACAAGGTGATCATGAGCTTTGTCTGGTCGGGAAATCCCCGCAGGTGAAGAAGGCGATGCTTGAGAGGAGCAGCAGCGAGGGAGGGCTGGCATTGCTGAGTCTGATTAACTATTACTGGGAGGCTAACATCGCTATGATAAGGAAGCGGATGGTGGGTATGGGGTCTCTCTGGGAGCAGATGGAGGCGGCCTCGTGCAGGGGCACCAGCTTGGCAGCCCTGGTCACGGCTCCTCTACCGCTGCCGCCGGCCAGGTACTCCACCAGTCCGGTAGTGGCGGCGTCCCTGTGGATATGGGGCCAGTGGAGGAGGCATGTAGGGGAGGTGGGGGCGTCTGTCTGGGCGCCAATCTGCGACAACCATCGGTTTGCCCCCGGGAGTATGGATGGGGGGTTTCGAGCATGGCGGCGAGCAGGGGTGGGGAGGGTGGGTGATATGTTCCTGGAGGGGAGCTTTGCAAGTCTGAGGAGCTGGGTCTGGTCTTGTAAGGGGAAATGATTTCAGGTACCTGCAGTTGAGGGACTTTGTCCGTAGACAGGTCCCATCCTTCCCACGCCTCCCCCCAATGGGGATCCAAGCCAAAATAGTCTCTAGGGGGGAAGGCGGGGAGGGTAGAGTCTCTGATATTTATAAGGTGCCCATGAAGGGGGAAGGATCCCAGACGGAGGAACTGAAACTCAAATGGGAGGAGGAGCTAGGCGGGGAAATTGAGGACGGGCTGTGGGCGGAAACCCTGAGTAGGGTTAATTCGACCGCAACATGTGCCAGGCTCGGTCTGATTCAGTTTAAGGTTGTTCACCGGGCCCACATGACGGTGGCTCGGATGAGCAAATTCTTTGGGGTAGAGGACAAATGCGCTAGGTGCGCAGGAGGACACGCACACGTGTTTTGGGCATGTCCGACGCTTAGGGGCTACTGGGAGGGATTTGCGGGGATCATGTCCCGGGTACTAAAATCAAGGGTGACGATGGGTCCAGGGGTGGCAATCTTTGGGGTTTCGGAGGACCCGGGAGTCCAGGGTGAGAAAGAGGCCGATGTTTTGGCCTTTGCTTCCCTGATAGCCCGTTGACGAATATTATTGACATGGAGGGACTCAAAGCCCCCGAAGACTGAGTTGTGGCTTTCGGACATGTCGAGTTTTCTGGGTATGGAAAAGATTAAGTTCGCCTTGAGGGGATCTGTACAGGGGTCGCCCGAAGGTGGCAACCATTTATTGACTTCTTTGCGGGAGAGTGAGCATCAGCAGGGGGGGTGGTGGGGGAGGGGGTGGGGGCTGGGGGTGGGGAGGTTAGAGTAGAGTGGAGTAGGAGGGATAAATTGGCGGGAAGTGCCGATGGCAGAGGAGCGGGCTTGTGCAGTATGTTACGATTTAAGTATTGATTGTACGTGGATGTTTGCACATTTTTGCCTTTTTTGCTTTCTTTCTGTTGATGTCTGTAACTGTTTACAAAGCCAAAAACTACCTCAATAAAACTGTTAAAAAAAAAACAATCTAGTCGTGTGTGCAACTTAGTGGATGAGGTTCAAGATCATTCAAAAGACAGCTAAACTACTACTGCAAGAGCTCAAGATAGTTGTCTTGTCAATGCAGGGTGATCAACAATGTTTTTAGGCAAATCCAAAACTTGAAGGTCATGAAATTAAAAATGGAAATGAATACGGACACAGCAGTATCGCTGATACCTGAGACAATTTATCATCAAAAGTTGAAGTATCTGCCTTTAAAACTGTCAAATGCGAACCTAAGGATGTCAGAAGAGGTTGTAACATTAAAATAATGCATTATGGTGAAAGTAGAAGCAAATGGGCAGGCGCCGAAGTTGAATCCTCACATTGTCCATGGAATTTTTCCTGCTCTATTTGACAGAGCATGGTTGGCTAAGATTACTGGGAAACAATCAATAATTAGTGGATTCAAAGAGCAACTTGCAACAACTTCTGAAGAAGTATGAGAAGGTGTTCGAAGATTCACTAAGCTCTGTGACTGACGTTGAACTATACCTAAAAATCAAGCCAGATAGCACAAACAAATGTCTCAATACTCGAACCATACCATATGCCACTAAAGTTGGTGAAGAACTAGAATGATTAGTCAGGACAGGAATCAGCGAACCTATTGTTACAAGTGACTGAGTGACACCAACCATTCCTATATTAAAACGGGATGGTTCAGTGAGAATTTATGGAGATTTTAAAACTACTATTAACCCAGTTTTATGATCAGATCATCATTCACGTCATCCCTAAATTCCTTGGTCATTATGCTTTAAGGAGAGGAACAACTGATAGCATTTGCTTCATGCAGTCTTACCAGGGCGTAAATGAATTATGCTCAACTAGTAAAAGAAGCTTTGAGCATTGTTTACAAAGTAAGAAGATTCCAGTATTACCTTCATGGGAGTAATTTTACCCGTTTGATGGATCATCGATCCTTGAGGCCGTGTAAAGTATACATTCCTGGAAGCCAGTAGATTGCAAAGATGGTCATTGATATTGTCAGCACACACTTATGGGCCGGAATTCTCTGTCTGTTGCGCTTCACTTTTCCAGCTGGCAGCGGGATATCCCATTTACAAGCGGTGGGAGTAGAGAATCCCACCTCCAGTGAATGGCGCACTGTTGAGAAACACGCTGGGAACCGGAGAATCCAGCCTATGATATCCAGTATCGCAAGTCCGATCAGCATGCAAATATTGGCGCTTTATCATGATTTCCGTTACAAATCACGCATGACCCAGAAGAAAATATTGCCAATATTTTGTATTTCTCACTCGTGGAAAGCTTGCCTGTGGCTTAATCTCAAGTTCAAAGATATACAAGAACCAATCCAGTGATGGGAAGGTGATGGGCCTGGTCCAAAAAAACTCACTTGAGTTCTATTATAGAGAATCCATGTGATTATTCCCCTGTGTTTGCATAGTAGAGTCCTTGACCAACTGCACGAGGGAAATCCTAGTGATGAGGGTGAAGGAATTGACACAAACTTAATTCTGGTGGCCAGGATTAGATGCTCAAACTGAAGAGAAGGTTGGGCAATGTCAATCTTATGCAAAACTAAGGAACACTCCACCATTGCAACCATTACATCCATGGGAATGGTTGACTTAGCCATTGCGGAGAATACACACCGATTATGCTGGTCCACTGGAGGGTCACATGTTCTCAAAGTAGCCAGAAATTGTGATATTGAAGTCAATGATGCTGAGCAGACCATTGAGCGCACCATTATCACTGACCATCTGCTCTGGTGTTTGAAATCTAGTTTTGCCTAGTTTTGAAATGAAATGAAATGAAATGAAAATCGCTTATTGTCACAAGTAGGCTTCAATGAAGTTACTGTGAAAAGCCCCTAGTCGCCACATTCCGGTGCCTTCCCGTACCAGCCTCCCCGGACAGGCGCCGGAATGTGGCGACTAGGGGCTTTTCACAGTAACTTCATTGAAGCCTACTTGTGACAATAAGCGATTTTCATTTCATTTCATTTCATTTCAAAACTAGGCAAAACTAGATTTCAAACACCAGAGCAGATGGTCAGTGATAATGGTGCGCAGTTTACTTCAAAGGAGTTTGAGGTGAGCGACAGTTCCATGCTGGAAATAATTGGCTCCAAGCTTTGCAGAATGCCTTGTGCTGGTTAGGTGCTGGAACTCCTCCACTTTTCTTGACTCTCTGGCAGGTTTTCCAATGCATTTCATTCTGCATGCCAACCAGCCTTCTACTACTGTCGGCTCCTCCACTGAAGTGCTCTGCTGCAGAGCACGTGAAATGTTGCCCTTTGGCAAGCAGGCAGCTGCTCTAACCTTACCCTGGCTGCAGCCAACTTATGCCCAGTGCCTCACCAGATACAGATCCTGCCTCTGATTTATTGTCGAAGATGTGTGCAGTGTCAGTATCTACGTTGTAGCTGTGAACGTGAAATTAATTGATTGTGTATCTTCACCGTCATTCTCTTCTTGGTCTTCTTCCACTGCCTGACCAGATTGCACTTCTTGGATATCCCCCACAGTCCAAGGATGTGCAGGTTGGGTGGATTGGCCATGCTAAATTGCCCGTTAGTGTCCAATAAAAAAGGTAAGGTAGGGTTACGGGAATACAGCAGGGCCTGGGTAGGGTGCTCTTTCGGAGGGTCGGTGCAGACTTGATGGGCCGAAAGGCCTCTTTCTGCACTGTAGTGATTATATGATTCTATGAATGGAAACTCACAAGTAGTCTAGTTCAGGAACACCAAATTCCACCAAAAAGGAATAGGCATCCACTACAGTGACGGTCTTATTGAATTATATATATACATAACATCTCGCGTGATTTTGTTTTGTATAAATATTAATTGTTGTTGTTGCACTAATGAAGTAAAGGGGGAGGGGTTATGTGTATCTGGGAATACGTTCCTGCTGGCTCTGTGTCACGTGATGTGCAGTGATGTCAGCAGAGTGTTTGCACGGGCTTGGTGCAGATCACCATCTTGATTGTATGAGCAGCACCCTAAATAAACCTCTTATTGTGGTTTACAAGAATCCAAAGTGTGGGCACCTCCATACCTTATCTCTTTGTGGCAACAAAGAAATATAACATTCTCCTATCAGGATCTTATGTGGTATCTTACAGGTTTGTTTTTTCTAAGTGCTAATTCTAATGGATTCATATCTGTATCACAGGCCTCTCTTTTATTGCTGACACACAGGCCCTGATAAAGGGGCTGGTTTAGCACAGGGCTAAATCGTTGGCTTTGAAAGCAGACCAAGGCAGGCCAGCAGCATGGTTCAATTCCCGTACCAGCCTCCCCGAACAGGCGCCGGAATGTGGCAACTAGGGGCTTTTCGCAGTAACTTCATTTGAAGCCTACTCGTGACATTAAGCGATTTTCTTTTTTCATTTTCACATTTACAGGAAAGCGGGGAGTGTTCAGGCGAGGCCAAAACTGGATAAAGAACCCAGCAAACCAGGTGATGCAGCGGTCCTGCCAAAATTAAAGTCTTGATTCCATTAATAGATTCAATTATGTTTCCTGCCTGGTAGCAAGCCACATGGACAGCCTGTCTGGGTGGTAGATAAATCCACTAGAGGCACAGGGCCGCAGTCTGAAACCCTTGCTGATTGATGGAAATCATGAAGGTGGAGGGAAATGGAGCTGGTAAGAATGGTTGACAAGTGATGTGGAAGAGCTAGAGAGATTGGGATGTAGTTGGGAGGGGGAGAGTTTTCTGCAATTGGCAATGCCAGAGATGAGGGGTAGTTGGGGAAGTGGGAGTGAGGGGGTGGGGATGTGGCTTTGTTTTTGGTGGAGTTATTATACATGTCAGTAATGAATTATTCACATTTACCATGATATTAGAATTACACATCCAGTCAGAGATGGCCTTTCAATGAAACACACAGTGCTGCAGTGCAGGGCCAATGGGGGGGCTCCTTGTGGAGAGGTGACTGTTGTGGTAGAAACACAATGGGAACACCAATCAGAGCCTTGGTAGCTATAAATTTGCTGATAGGCTCATTCAAATTTATTGAACCGATCATCAGACAATACAGTACAACATCAGGCTCTGATTGGTGGACTCCCCTTTAGAGTGGGAAAATAGTTTGCCAGACTTTGAGAGGTCGTGGAGACTTAGAGCAGTTCAGGACTGGATCTCCTGAATTGGTGTTTCTGAACTGAAGGTGCACAGCAACAGCCAGGCTTCTAGCATTCGGTCTGGTGGGCAGCATGTGAGTCGAGGGGAGCAGCTGGGGAATTCCGGGTGGACAGGTGGATGGGCAGACAGGCAGGTAGGCGGTGGGTGGGTTCAGAAGGGCATTGGCACCATTGGCGACAGGACTCAATATCATTGGGGGCAGGGCTCAACATCACTAGGGGATAGATAAAATTTATAGTGCAGAAGGAGGCTATTCGGCCCATCAAGTCTGCACCAGCTCTTGGAAAGAGCACCCTACCCAAGCCCACACTTCCACCTTATCCCCATAGTCCGGTAACCCCACCCAACACTAAAGGCAATTTTGGACACGAAGGACAATTTATCATGGCCAATCCACCTAACCTGCACATCTTTGGACTGTGGGAGGAAACCAGAGTACCCGGAAGAAACCCAGGCACACACGGGGAGAACGTGCAGACTCCGCACAGACAGTGACCCAAGCCGGGAATCGAACCTGGGACCCTGGAGCTGTGAAGCAATTGTGCTAACCACTGCACTACCATGCTGCCCAAGGATGGAGCATGACGTGGGGCCCCCACAAATTGGGGGCCTCCCAAAAGCTTAAGTCAGCCTTTGCATCCAGTGATACACAGCTCAGTGTGGTGCAACCCATATAGAAATATAGAGAAATGCAGCACAGAACAGGCCCTTCGGCCCACGATGTTGCGCCGAACTTTTGTCCGAGGTTAATCATAGAATTTTGGACAATTTTTCATGGCCAATCCACCCAACCTGCACATCTTTGGACTGTGGGAGGAAACCGGAGTACCCGGAGGAAACCCACGCAGTCACGGGGAGGATGTGCAGACTCCACACAGACAGCGACCCAAGTCAAAATCAAACTTGGGACCCTGGAGCTGTGAAGCAATTGTGCTATCCACAATGCTACCGTGCTGCCCTTAAGAAGTTAACCCACACTCCATTATTCTACCCTAATCCATGTACCTATCCAATAGCCGTTTGAAGGTCCCTAACTTTTCCGACTCAACTACTTCCACAGGCAGTGCATTCCATGCCCCCACTACTCTCTGGGTAAAGAACCTACCTCTGACATCCCCTCTATATCTTCCATCATTTATCTTAAATTTATGTCCACTTGTAATGGTGTGTTCCACCCGGGGAAAAAGTCTCTGACTGTCTACTCTATCTATGATTCCCCTAATCATCTTATAAACCTCTATCAAGTCGCCCCTCATCCTTCTCCGTTCTAATGAGAAAAGGCCTAGCACCCTCAACCTTTCCTCGTATGACCTACTCTCCATTCCAGGCAACATCCTGGTAAATCTCCTTTGCACCTTTTCCAAAGCTTCCACATCCTTCCTAAAATGAGGTGACCAGAACTGCACACAGTACTCCAAATGTGGCCTGACCAAGGTTTTGTACAGCTGCATCATCACCTCACAGCTCTTAAATTCAATCCCTCTGCTAATGAACGCGAGCACACCATAGCCCTTCTTCACAGCTCTATCCACTTGAGTGGCAACTTTCAAAGATCTATGAACATAGACCCCCAAGATCTCTCTGCTCCTCCACATTGCCAAGAACCCTATCGTTAACCCTGTATTCCGCATTCATATTTGTCCTTCCAAAATGGACAACCTCACACTTTTCAGGGTTACTACATCTGCCACTTCTCAGCCCAGCTCTGCATTCTATCTATGTCTCTTTGCAGCCGACAACAGCCCTCCTCACTATCCACAACTCCACCAATCTTTGTATCATCTGCAAATGTACTGACCCACCCTTCAACTCCCTCGTCCAAGTCGTTAATGAAAATCACAAACAGCAGAGGACCCAGAACTGATCCCTGCGGTACGCCACAGATAACTGGGCTCCAGGCTGAATATTTGCCATCCACCACCACTCTCTGTCTTCTGTCAGTTAGCCAGTTTGTTATCCAACTGGCCAAATTTCCCACTATCCCATGCCTCCTTACTTTCTGCATAAGCCTACCATGGAATGGAAATGGAAATCGCTTATTGTCACGAGTAGGCTTCAATGAAGTTACTGTGAAAAGCCCCTAGTCGCCACATTCCGGCACCTGTCCGGGGAGGCTGGTACGGGAATCGAACCGTGCTGCTGGCCTGCTTGGTCTGCTTTAAAAGCCAGCAATTTAGCTGAGTGAGCTAAACCAGCTCACTGGTTTAGGGGATAAGGGGAACCTTATCAAATGCCTTACTAAAATCCATGTACACTACATCCACTGCTTTACCTTCATCCACATGCTTGATCACCTCCTCAAAGAAGTCAATAAGACTTGTAAGGCAAGACCTACCCCTCACAAATCCGTGCTGACTATCCCTAATCAAGCAATGCCTTTCCAGATGCTCAGAAATCCTATCCCTCAGTACCCTTTCCATTACCTTGCCTACCACCGAAGTAAGACTAACTGGCCTGTAATTCCCAGGGTTATCCCTATTCCCTTTTTTGAACAGGGGCACGACATTCGCCACTCTCCAATCCTCTGGTACCACCCCTGTTGACAGCGAGGACGAAAAGATCATTGCCAACGGCGCTGCAATTTCATTTCTTGCTTCCCATAGAATCCTTGGATATATCCCGTCAGGCCCGGGGGACTTGTCTATCCTCAAGTTTTTCAAAACATGCAACACATCTTCCTTCCTGACAAGTATCTCCTCAAGCTTATCAGTCTGCTTCACGCTGTCCTCTCCAACAAAATGGCCCCTCTCGTTTGTAAATACTGAAGAAAAATACTTGTTCAAGACCTCTCCTATCTCTTCAGACTCAATACACAATCTCCCGCTACTGTCCTTAATCGGACCGACCCTCGCTCTAGTCATTCTCATATTTCTCACATATGTGTAAAAGGCCTTGGGGTTTTCCTTGATCCTACCCGCCAAAGATTTTTCATGCCCTCTCTTAGCTCTCCTAATCCCTTTCTTCAGTTCCCTCCTGGCTATCTTGTATCCCTCCAGCGCCCTGTCTGAACCTTGTTTCTTCAGCCTTACATAAGTCTCCTTCTTCCTCTTAACAAGACATTCAACCTCTCTTGTCAACCATGGTTCCCTCACTCGACCATCTCTTCCCTGCCTGACAGGGACATACATATCAAAGACACCTTTATCAAGGACACCTTGGAAAGACACCACTGTCTTAATGACTCCTCTGGTTCAGTGTCAAACCTTTTCTGATCATACTCCCATAAAGCACCTTGACTTATTCTACAACGTTAAAGGTGCTCTATAACAAGTTCCACATTTCACTTGTGTCCTTCCCTGACAGCCCATGTTCCCAACTTCTGCACTTCAATTCTTGTCTGACAGCATTGTATTTACCCTTCCCCCAATTATAAACCTTGCCCTGTTGCCCTGATATAGATCAGGAAAAGAAAATGAATTGAATGTATGTAGTGCCGGTAACATCCTCAAGATGTCCCAATGCACTTTACAGCCTATGATTTCCCTCAGAACTATAATGTCTGCTATAGTGTAGGAAAAAGCAGCAATTAATTTGTGTTCTGCTATGTCCCACAAACAGCAATTAGATGTTTGAGTAGTTAAGCTATTCTTGGCACTGTTGGCTGAGGAACAAATGTTGGCCCGAGCAACCATAGAATTTTCCAGCAATCAGCTGCAAATCATTCCCTGACATGCCATCAATGACTTCGGGCTTACTGGCTATGAACATTCCTATTGAAAGTTGCTGCTGGCATACTCAGAGGCTCCAAACTGAATCAAGCCTAGCATAAAGTTTATATATTCTAAAACAAAACAGATCCCTGGAGTGATTTTGAGGGAGTAATCTCGTCTCGTGGTTCAGATGACAATTCCAAGCCTGTTTTGTGATACCATCTTTCGATCTTGATTCGCATACCCCCATATATGTATTATTCTTATTTGATTTGCGGCACAATTCACAAACCTGATAAAATGAATCAAACTGTTTTCAGTGTAAACATGACTACTGTTCTATGCAAATTCATCACAGAGGGATTTCCATATGATTCAAATTGGCAGTAACATTCTCAAGTGCTTATTTTTTTGGACCTATTATATCAGACTCTGTTTGCAGCATACAGATAAATGTACATTTTCAGCCTCAGTGGAAAGATACATACAATGTGAAATACGTGTTTTTTCTCTCCAATGTTTTCCTTATGCTTCTACAAATTTTGACTCCTGCCCTGTTGGTGCCTTGTCCAAGTACATGTTAGTTGTCTGCGTGCTTAAGTTGTGAGCATCAGCAGGCCACTCTTCCGGTACAATTTTTCAGCTTCATTCTGCTCAGATCTGACATACATGCTTCCCACAGGAGTTAATCGAGAGCGATCAAGAACATGAGCCTTAGCTCCTCTTCCCAAGTCCTGGTAGAATCCATAGAATTCCCACAGTGCATTCAGCCCATTGAGTCCGCACCGACCCTCCAAAAGAGGCTTTGGCCCATGCTCCTGCCCTATCCCTGTAATACCACACATTGATCATGGCCAATCCACCTAACCTGCACATCTTTGGATAATAAGGGCAATTTTCCTTTTTGTAGCATGGCCAATCCACCTAACCTGCACATCTTTGGACTGTGGGAGGAAACCGGAGCATCTGGAGGAAACCCACACAGACAGAGGGAGAACCTGCAAACTCCACACAGTCACCCCAGGCCAGAATCGAACCTAGGTCCCTGGCACTATGAGGACTCCCTATCACAGTCCAGACTAATTCAACACATGAAATTGAGGTTATCCTGTTATATGGGATAAAGGAAGGATTCATGTATTCCTAGCAGGAAAGTTGGACTCAAAGGGAGTGGATGGAGACAGGTGCAGCCTAAATGCCCAACCTATGTTTCCTTTGAACACAGCTCCAAGCTGGGAGCACCAAATCTGGAAACTTATCTTTATTTGGACTTTTGTTCAAATCCTTCATTGACCTCATCCCTTCCCTATCTTTCCAACCTCTTCCAGTCCTATAAACCCTTCAAGAATTTGGCTCTTCTTCAATTTGCGCCTCTTCGACATCCCTGATTTACACTGTGTTGCTATTGGTGCTGTGCCTTAAGCCATCTAGACCAAAAGCTATGTAATTCCGCCCACCCACACCCTCCCCCCCCACCCCCCCCAACCCCCCCCCCCCCACCCCCCACAAAATAACTTCACGTCTTCTCTTTCTTTACTCCTTTAAGATGCCTATTAACAGTAGTAGAGGTGAGAAACATCAAGCCAGAAAGTGGGATTAATGTAGATTTAGTTTTGTTTTGTCGGTGTGGACTCGATGGGCTAAAATGCCTCTTCTGTATGACATCTGACTATGACTCTAACACTTACCTGACTAGGATTTTGACCACTGTCTTAATGACTCCTCTGGTTCAGTGTCAAACCTTTTCTGATCATACTCCCATAAAGCACCTTGACTTATTCTACAACGTTAAAGGTGCTCTATAAATTTAAATTATTGCAGATGCAACATATCACTGTAGTTCTTATTTTGTGAACCATTTTAGGAGTTTTAATTATGTAAATGAGACTTTCTAGCTTTCACTCGACAATGCAAGATGCTACTTGTCTTTCCTTTATTCTTTTCATGGGTTGAGAGTGTCACTGGCAAGGCCATCAGTTGTGGCCTATCCCTAATTGCCTTTGCACTGAGTAGCTTGCTAGGCACCTAAGAGGACAGTTAAGAGTCAACCACATCGCTGTGAACCTGACGTCGCATGTCGGCCAGACCAGGTAAGCATGGCTGATTTCTCCTCCATGAAGGACTTTAGAACATACAGTGCAGAAGGAGGCCATTCGGCCCATCGAGTCTGCACCGACCCACTTAAGCCCTCACTTCCACCCTATCCCCATAACCCAATAACCCTTCCTAACCTTTTTGGACACTAAGTGCAATTTAGCTTGGCCAATCCATCTAACCCGCACTTCTTTGGACTGTGGGAGGAAACCAGAGCACCCGGAGGAAACCCACGCAGACACAGGGAGAACATGCAGATTCCGCACGGACAGTGACCCAGCAGGGAATCGAACCTGGCGCTGTGAAGCCACAGTGCTATCCATTTGTGCTACCATGCTGCCCGAAAGTGAACCAGATGGGTTTTTATGACAATCAATGATAGTTTCCTGGTCACCATTACCGAGACTAGTTTTATATTCCAGACTTATTAAGTGAGTTTGAATTCCACCAGCTACCAGTGGTGGGATTTGAACCCACGTCCCCAGAGCAATTGATTGGGTCTTTGGATTACTAGTCTTTTCATTCTCACTATGCCATTGTCTCCCTTATATGTCCAGCTGGAACATACTATTATAACAATTTTTACAGATGCACCATAGAAAGCATCCTATCAGGCTGCATGACAGCCTGGTATGGCAACTGCTCGGACCAGGACCGCAAGAAACTCCAGAGTCGTGAACTCAGCCAAGTCCATCACATGAAACCGCCTCCCATCCACTGACTCTGTCTACACCTCCCGCTGCCTCGGGAAAGCGGGCCGCATAATCAAAGACCCCTCCCACCCTGGTTATTCTCTCTTCCAACCTCTTCCATTGGGCAGGAAATACAAAAGTCTGAGAACACGCACTAACAGGTTCAAAAACAGCTTCTTCCCCACTGCTTTCAAACGCCTTAATGACCCGCTTATGGACTGAACTGATCCCTCTACACATCTTCTCTACTAAGTAGTGCTGCATTTAGTATGCTTCCCCCGATGCCTGTGTTGATGTATTTACATTGTGTATTTATCGTATGTCCTATGTTTTTCATGTATGGAACGATCTGTCTGGACTGTACGCAGGACAATACTTTTCACTGTACCTCAGTACACGATGTGGCCATCTGGGATGGCCACTTACAAAGGGAAATATGGCCACTTGCAAAGAATCACGGGAAATATGGCCAATGCAGGATCCAGACGAACTCAGAGCTTAAGTGTATATTTGCCACTAGATAACCAGACACGATCGAAACCCCCAGCCAATTTGCATTCTAATGGCCCATTTCCCCAGAACAAAAGACTTGTACTCAGGTATCAGATACAGATAGACTCATCGGTGCCACTCCCTTTACCCAGGAAGCCCAAACAGCCAAGGTCAACGACCGATCAGTACACGCCCAGCCATCAAGGCACCCGCCCCATTATTGGCTAAAATTATTAGGTCCAAAGCTAAGGACCGCCCAAAAGAGCGCAAAACCCCCGAAGGAGAAAAAGATACTCTGCCATGTGTTCAGTCTCTCTTGGCCCCGGTTTACGCCTAAAACCTATTGCAGCACCGTGACCAGAAGCAAGTTCAAGACCAACGATCGCTACCAGACGGATGAGCCCAGCAGAAACAAAGTCACTTCTCCAGACCCAGCCACGCAAGATCTGAACAAAGGCCTGTTCCTCTGCATAAAGCCAGGTGCATGAAGTTAAGTGCAGGTTGGTGTAGTGTTAGGTGTAATTTAGCTTGTCGTGTTTTATGTTGCATGTCGAAGTAATTCTTGTGTGTAAATAAACTATCATTGAACTTGAACTAACTAACTGGTTGTTTGGTCTTGTGGTGGTATAATTTGATACCTGGCGACTCTGAAAAGCAATATCATCATTAATAACTGTCATATCAGTATCCAGTTAAAAGAGCAACATTATTGGCATCTCCGGTGCGAATTGGCAACAACGTGTCAATAAATCTAAATCTAAATAAATTTAAATCTAATATCAATCAATGTATTCTTTAAAATAAATCTCATTGATTTATAGGACTATTACTTAACAACAATAAAATTCCATAGCACTATAGAGAAGCAATATCCCATTGATATGAATGTCTGAGTCAAATGATCTCTTTCACTACACAACTATAATCTCCATCACTGCATAACTATAATTGATATGTGTAATATCGTGGAGGTGGATTACAGATATATACTTGCCTTCTCACAAAGGCATTTAAAATAGTCAAAAGGCTGAACAGCAATGACTGAAATTTCATTGTGAAGGTGTATCAATCAGAAAGGAAGTGCAGTATTCTTTCTGATTACAGAAAACATCACTAAGTACAATTTTTAATCTTTACATTGCACATTGTTTATATACAGTACTAAAATGTGATTATTCAGGAATCCAAGAAGCTATGAGCTGCAACATGTTATGCCTTTTGTTTGCAAAACTATTCATTGAAATGTTTAAAGATTACATGGAACAGTATTTTGCGGCAGTAAGAGCGCTGTTTCATTGAGTTGTGGGATATTGTTTTGTACCTGTTGTCATGATATGCAAACATACAACCAATGAACACTCAGAATAGGACACAACCAATGGGCAGTCAGGACACTCAGAGGTGGCATCACCACAAGGGGGCATGACATAAGCACTATAAAAGGGATGAGGCACTCACACCCTGCCTCTTTCCACAGACAGACATCTTGAGAGTTAGTTGATCAGCAGCATCACACCCCAGCACGTGGCTTAGAACAAGCCGGTACAGTTAGACTGAGTTACTACAGTTAGATTAGCAGAGAGTCAAACTCATTTGAGAACTATGTTAATAGTTCAATAAACACGTTGAAATAATTTCAGAGTCTGGAGCATCCTTTAGTTAAGACTGCATCAAGTAGCAGCCTGTGTTATCCGAAGCAGCATAACACAACACCTGTGGTGTGCCACACGTAAGTTCTTGATTTTGACTTGATCATCACTTGGAGATGGAACAGTGTCAGATTTCCAGCATTTGCTGCTTTTTTTAAATCATAGAATCATAGAATTTACAGTGCAGAATGAGGCCATTCAGCCCATCGAGTCTCCACCGGCCCTTACAATCCACGTATCTACCCTATCCCCGTAACCCAGTAGCCCCCACTTAACCTTTTTGGACACTAAGGACAATTTAGCATGGTCAATCCACCTAACCCGCACATTTTTGGATTGTGGGAGGAACCCACGCAGACACGGGGAGAATGTGCAGACTCCGCACACACAGTGACCCAGCCGGGAATCAAACCTGGGACCCTGGAGCTGTGAAGTAATTGTGCTAACCACTATGCTATTGTGCTGCCCCTACCTGGTTTATCAGCATAAAAAACTCCAAAGTACACGCACAAATCATTCAAAGAGTGATGTCTGTCTGATTTAACACCATGCCATAAAATTATTTAATTGTCCTTAATCTCTTATTTTTTCCAGCCTCTTGTAATATTAATGATCGCAAATGGATCCACTATTCATTAATATGTATGCTAAGTATGTACTGTATATACAGACTGCTTTATTCACCCACACTATCTATGTAACCACTTTTGTAAGAAAGCGCAGATTATTTCCCTGTAATTTTGCACTTCTGATTTCAGTCACTCTTTGTGTTCTCGCACCTGGAATATCACAAGTTATTATTCTTCGTTACCGCCGACCTCCCTCACCTGTGCACTCAGCTCATCATGACCTGAAGCTAAAACTGTTTTTATGAGTTGAAAAATAACAGATGGTGAGTGAGCGAATGAATTACAAATGTGTACGGAATCCATTCATGCTTCATTTGAAACTTGAATATGTATGAGTGGAGGAAGCAAGAACAACACGGACCACCTACACATCCGTAGGTCACATGAATATTATAGTCTATATGGACAAGTATGAGCTGATTGAAGAGATATATGGAGAATAGCTAATTAAGGTTTTCTTTTAGATACATGTGGATAAGGGAGTGCATAAAAATGTTATCCCTATAGACCTACAGAAGGCATTTGATAATGGTCCACAGAAATGTTTCTTTCAGCAAAAATGAAAGTGCATAGAATTAGATGTAATGTTGAGAATTGGATTGGATTGGATTTGTTTATTGTCACGTGTACCGAGGTACAGTGAAAAGTATTTTTCTGTGGGCAGTTCAACAGATCATTAAGTACATGAAAAGAAAAGGAAATAAAAGAAAATACATAATAGGGCAACACAAGGTACACAATGTAACTACGTAAGCACCAGCATCGGATGAAGCATACAGGGTGTAGTGTTAATGAGGTCAGTCCATAAGAGGATTGTTTAGGAGTCTGGTAACAGTGGGGAAGAAACTGTTTTTGAGTCTGTTCGTGTGTGTTCTCAGACTTCTGTATCTCCTGCCCGATGGAAGAAGTTGGAAGAGTGAGTAAGCCGGGTGGGAGGGGTCTTTGATTATGTTGCCCGCTTTCCCCAGGCAGCGGCAGGTGTGGATGGAGTCAATGGATGGGAGGCAGGTTTGTGTGACGGACTGGGCGTGTTCACTACTCTCTGAAGTTTCTTGCGGTCCTGGGCTGCGACGTTGCCATACCAGGCTGTGATGCAGCCGGATAGGATGCTTTCTATGGTGCATCTCTAGAAGTTGGTAAGCGTTAATGTGGACATGCCGAATTTCCTTAGTTTCCTGAGGAAATATAGGCGCTGTTGTGCTTCCTTGGTGGTAGCGTCGACGTGGGTGGACCAGGATTTTTGGAGATGTGCACCCCTAGGAATTTGAAACTACTAGCCATCCCCACCTCGGCCCTGCTGATGCTGACAGGGGTGTGTACAGTACTTTGCTTCCTGAAGTCAATGACCAGCTCTTCAGTTTTGCTGGCATTGAGGAAGTGATTGTTGTCGCTGCACCACTCCACTAGGTTCTCTATCTCCCTCCAGTATTCTGACTCGTCGTTATTTGAGATCCGGCCCACTATGGTGGTATCATCAGCAAACTTGTAGATGGAATTGGAACCAAATTTTGCCACGCAGTCATGTGTGTACAGGGAATAGAGTAGGGGGGTAAGTACGCTGCCTTGTGGGGCCCCGGTATTGAGTACTATTGTGGAGGAGGTGTTGCTGTTTATTCTCACTGATTGTGGTCTGTGGGTCAGAAAGTCGAGGATCCAATTGCAGAGTGAGGAGCCAAATCCTAGGTTTTGCAGCTTTGATATGAGCTTGGCTGGGATTATGGTGTTGAAGGCAGAGCTGTAGTCAATAGATAGGAGTCTGATGTCGGAATCCTTGTTGTCGAGATGCTCTAGGGAAGAGTGCAGGGCCAGGGAAATGGCGTGTGCTGTGGACCGGTTGCGGCGGTAACGGTATGCGAATTGCAGTGGACCAAGGCGTTCTGGGAGTATGGATCTGATGCGCTTCATGACCAACCTTTCGAAGCACTTCATTATGACTCAACTGAAGTCAGGACCACTGGACAGTAGTCAGAGGTAGTAGAGGGCCGGGTAGGTAATGAGTTAGGAGATAGAAAGTAGGAACATAAAATACTGTTTTCCAGTGGATCTGGTAAGTGATGTTTCGTAGGGACATAGGGACTTGTATGGGGCCTCGGCTTCTATCCTGCATGTTAATAATTTGGATGAAATAAGCAGATTTTGCACATGACATTAGTTAGAATCATAGAATCATAGAACTTACAGTGCAGAAGGAGGCTTAGAACTTAGAACAGTACAGCACAGAACAGGCCCTTCGGCCCTCAATGTTGTGCCGAGCAATGATCACCCTACTCAAACCCACGTATCCCCCTATACCCCTAACCCAACAACCCCCCCCCCCCTTAACCTTACTTTTTAGGACACTATGGGCAATTTATCACAGCCAATCCACCTAACCCGCACATCTTTGGCTGTGGGAGGAAACCGGAGCACCCGGAGGAAACCCACGCACACACGGGGAGGACGTGCAGACTCCGCACAGACAGTGACCCAGCCGGGAATCGAACCTGGGACCCTGGAGCTGTGAAGCATTTATGCTAACCACCATGCTACCGTGCTGGCTATTCAGCCAATCGAGTATGCACCGTTCCCTGGAAAGAGCACCCCAGCTAAGCCCCACGCCGCCATCCTATCCCCTTTATCCCCGTAACCCAGTAAGCCCACCTAACAATTTTGGACATGGGGGGGGCAATTTAGAATGGCCATTTCACCTAACCTTCACATCTTTAGACTGTGGGAGGAAACCGGAGCACCCGGAGGAAACCCACACACACACCGGGAGAACATGCAGACGCCACACGGACAGTGACCCAAGCCGGGAATCGAACCTGGGACTCTGGAGCTGTGAAGCAACAGTGCTACCCACTGAGCTACCATGCTACTTGTGTTAGGAGGCATGATAAGTTGAATGGAGAGGAGCAGAAAATTACAAAAGAATATTGGCAGAATAAGTGAATGGGCAAAGCTATTGCAGTGGTCTTCGATGTCGGGAAGAGTGAAGTCAGCATCTTTGGATCTGAAAAAGGTAAATCAGAACATGTTCTTAATGATTGAGAGAGTCGGAGCCATGGATCAGCAAAGGGATTTCACCATCTATGTACAGACATCATGAAAAGCAAGTGCACAGAGGCAAAATGTAATCAAAGGACAAAGAGAATGTTAGTCTTTCTCCAGAGGGAGTTGGAATGCAACAGTGAGAATGTAATGCTTCAATTGCACTCACGCCTTGGTCAGACCCCACTTGGAACAATGCATTTGGGCACTGAACCTTAGCTAAGGGATATTGGCTTTGGAAAAGGTACAATGCAAATTCATCAGAAGGTTATCAGGGTTTCGAAGGTTATATTGTGCAGATAAGGCACAAATTATCTTGAGTTCAGAAAGTTGAAAAGTAAACTAATTGATGTGTTTGAAATGATAAAGACGTTTGATAGGGTAAATGCAGACTGAGAAACTATTTGCTCTGGTGTGGGAATCCAGAGGATGTCACAATTGTTAAACAAGAAGTCATCATTGAAAATAATTACATAAATGGTGATGGAAACTTGTGGATGCGTTTCAGCACGCCAAAGTTAAAGTCCGGTTTTGGGCGAGATCGTATTCAATGGCACTTTGTGCCAAAATGTAACCCTCACGAGAACCTTGACATTACTGGCTCCCTTGCCATCTGACTCACCTGACCCATGCCTCAGCTGCTCGCCGCTGACAGGGGGGGAGCTGCTTTTAAGCACGCCCTCACTACTTACTCCCAGTCAACACACAAGCATGGCAGCGTGCAGAACTGCTCCTCGCTCTGAGGATGGCAATCTCACAAGGCTTCTCGACGCTGTTCCCCGGAGATGGTCCAAAAACAAGCAGCAGGGCCATCAGTGCTGCCTGGCAGGCAGTGGCAGCGACTGTCAGTTCAGGCAGCATGACCCGAAGAACCACAGTCCAATGTAGAAAGAAGACCAACAAACTCCAACAAGCAGCAAGGGTAAGTTACCGCCTCTCTCCTGGCATCAGTTCCGCCTGCCACACCTCAAATTTCCAAACCATCCCACCCCCGCAATTCACTGGCTGACACCTTACACCCTCCCCACATCCGATTTTTGTGCTTGTTCCTCAGAACCCTCAGCACAACCCTTTGATGTCAAAGTATGGTGCCCACACATGCCATTTGCTATGAACCGCCCTGACCCATCAAGCATGTGGCTTTGAGGGGTTGCCTGAGGAGAGAGCAGTCACCGAAAGCGAGGTTGGTATGCATCGCAGAGCTGAGGCTCACTGAGTTAAATCGCTAGTTTTTAAAGCAGACCAAGCAGGCCAGCAGCACGGTTCGATTCCCGTACCAGCCTCCCCAGACAGGTGCCGGAATGTGGCGACTAGGGGCTTTTCACAGTAACTTCATTGAAGCCTACTTGTGACAATAAGCGATTTTCATTTCATTTCATCCCATTGACTTGTCTCAAGTGAGTTGTTCATGTCAGATAAATGATCCTTCCCTCTCACTGACCACATGTCCATTGTCTCAGAGGATCTCCATCTGGTGAGGCTGGGCCATCCAGAGTCTTACACCCCTACCACCCAAGAGAAAACCTTGGAAGGGAGCTCCGAGGGGACCACTGGTGAAGTGTCACAGCTATCACCCGCACCTTCCAACAGCCCAGAGACACACACAGTGGTGGGCCATATTAGTGCACAGGCTTCTGGGGTAAAATCTGGTGAGCACCGCAGAGTTGCTGATGCACATAAGGTAGAGGCAGGAACATCCAAGGGAGACAGCAGTCGGAGATCTGCTGGATCCCAGATCACAGCTGGGCCACAGTCAGATGCCGCGCCTCTGGACAAGATTCTCCTTGAGCTGATGCAGATGATAGGATGTTGCCATGAAGTTCAGGATGGGGTGTCAGTCACATTTCAGTGACTGCAAGGCTGATTGGAGGAATCCCAAAGGCTTCAGGCACAACAGATGGTGCCGCCAATGTGGGCACCAAGGCCAACACTGCCAAGGTGGTGACTGCAGTGGAAAACCTGGAGCACAATGTCCGCATCTTGAGTGGTTGCAGCCAACGCATGGCTCTGTCTGTGATGACCATGGCTGAGGGCCTCGACATCATGTCCCAGTCACTGAGGAATGTGCCCCAGACACAGTGGACATTGCCGAGGCACTCCAGAACATGGCCCAGTCACTGAGGAGCGTCACTGAGGGTGTCAAAACCATGGTGCAGACAATGGGGAGCCTCCAGGACTGGCAGTGCCAGGTGACTCAAATGCTTCTGGAGCTCACTCCAGCTGGGATCCCATGGAGTCCCCCAGGGCTCTCCGGGCACCAGCAGGGAGGAGGAAGCGCTGGAGGCCAACCTGGGGCCTGCCACCAAGGAGACTACATGATCTTCAGTTTTCTGAATTCCCCCTCCTGACATCAGCGTATCTCAAGGGCAGCAGGCACAGCAGGGTCGCACAGCGACACATGTGACAGCAGTACATTTGCCAGGGCTGATGGACACCGCATCATCCTTTGAGAATTTGGTCCTACTCTCATGTCAGACCCTCATCACAACCTGTCCTCCATCCTTCAGCTCCTCCTTGGGCTTGTCATCCAGCTCCTCTTTGTCCACCTTCTTCATCTCAAACGAGGCCGCATGTCCCTCCGCTTTCCTCTCCTCCAGTATATTGCCTTGTTGCTGTGCCAGATTCTGGAGGGCGCAACAGACCACCACAAAGCGGGACATCCTCTGAGGGTGTATTGCAGGACACAGTCAGAGCGACCAAAGCAGCGGAACCGCATTTCCAGCAGGTCAGTGCATCGCTCAATGAAAGCATGGGTGGAAATGTGGTCCTCATTATGGCGGATCTCCGCCTCAATCTCAGGACTCTGCACTAGTGTCATCAGCCATGTCCTCACGAGCCAATCTGTCATCCTCGGGTGCTCCTCGAAAATATCCGGAATCTCCGAGTACCCCAGGATGTAGCTGGCATGCACCTTCCAGAATAACGGGCACACGTGTGCATGATCCTGAGTTAGTGGTCGCAGAAGATTTAAGCATTTAGGGAATGGAGCCCCTTCCTGTTAACATAGGGCATTCCCTGAGGCCCCGGTCCTTGCACTGCGACATGAGTGCCATCGATCGTCCCTTGGACATCCCGCCGATGGCAGCATATCCTGCAGCCTAGGCACCTTGGTGGGCCTGTCCAGCTCCAAGGTGATACAGTTGGATGCCCGGGCATCTGTGTGGAGTTTGCACTTTCTCCAGTTGCTCCGGTTTCCTACGACAATTCAAGGATGTGCAGGTAAGGTGTATTGACCGTGCTAAAAGATTGCCCCTTAATGTCCAAAGATGTGCTGGGTAGGTGGGGTTATGGGGTTACTGAGATACGATGAGGGATTGGGCTAAATGGCCTCCTTCTGCACTGCAGGTATTCTATGAATTCTATGAATATAGAGCATCCGTCATCCCCTTGGATTCACTTATGCGTGGAAGATTTGGATATGCCACAGGTCCCAGCTCAAGCCCTGTCTCTTTTAGCTAATATCCGCAGTTCAGGAATTTGGCTCTTTGAGATCATGGAAGTGTCTTCCTGTTCACTTGTTGGTGGTACATCTTGAGAAACTAACTCAGTATCTGTCTCTGTTGGTATGATGATTCTGTAGTGATAGATTCAGTAATTGCTGCAGTCGTAGATCTCAGTTCTGGTGTATCACTGTCCATACTCTCCAATGTGAATATTTCTGGTAAAGACCATGTACATTCACTTTGTGAAACAAATAACTGGTCAGCGCGTTAATGCCTAACTTGTTCATTGTCTGTTTGAACTGTGTAAGATATCGGAACTTTCTTGGCAAGAATGATGGTTGGAGTCCATTTTCCACTTGCAGTATAATTTCTATAATTTCTAGCCAGAACACGTTCCTTTACAGTTAAAGACTCCACTCTTGATAATTCTCCAGCCCTACAGATTTAACATGGCTGAAAGAACCCTGATAGAATTCCTGTCCAGGCTCAGGAAACTGGCGGAATACTATGAATATGGGAAATCCCTTCCTGAAATGCTACAAGACCAATTCGTATGCAGGATAAACAACGCCACGACACTGAGAAAGCTACTCGAAGAACCCACTCTCGGCCTTAAAAGAGCCAAACAGCTGGCGATGTCCCTGGATAATTTCGAGAAAGGAGCCCAGGACTTTCAAGGGTCAATGGACAGTTGCATGCTCAGTGTTAGGCAACCCCCATATAGAAGTACCAGTTTCCCCATCGAGAACACTCATATGCCTCACCTACCGCCTGTTCACCACTTAGTCATGACACCCAAGAATATGGATTGGCGGCCAAGAAATCCCAGAATATTAGGGAAGTTTCCAGAGGATTTCATGGCATTGCTGCAAAGCTGCTGTACATGTGGCTGGAGGACAGGCCTACGGCAAGGCTGCCAGAATCGACAGTATGCGTGCTGCCCAGGCCGGAAGCCAAAGCCACCTCAGTCCCAGGCCTTACAAATCCACCAGCCTGGACAGGACAAAATGACACAGTTGAACTGTATCACTGACCTTAACGTTTCCCCAAATAAAATCAAACTCCAGGTCAAAGGTCACTCCCTGGAAATGGAGGTGGACAGAGGAGCTGCAGTCTCCATTATTGGGGAATCAACATTCAGGTGCCTCTGAATGGGGATCGTACCCCTGGGTCTGTGCAGCATCAAGGTGGGTTGCCCACATATGGGGGGGGGGGAGAAATCTCTACGGATTGTAGGAGGAACTGTGGCCCCAGTTACCCATGGGCAATAAACAGTCCGACTCCCTCTGATAGTCATATGAGGACCAGGGCCTAGTCTTCTGGGCAGAGACTGACTCCAACGGACGCGCTTGGATTGGGGACATTTTCAAAATGGGGACTGGCGGTCTATAAGAGGTTATCGGAAAATGCCCCAAGGACGGCCTCAGAAAAATCATGGGAGCATGGGCAAAAATCTATGTCCTACCTAAATATTCAGGACATGACCAGTTCCCTATGCTTTGCTCACCAAGGTGGAGACCAATCTCAAGATGTCAAGAGAGTTTTGGCATCTACTCCTGGTGAAATTTGTGGAATGGCCCACAAGGCCACTCAGTCCTCAAGTCCGACAAGTCGATTCACCTTTGTGGAGGCTATAATTGTCAACAGAGCCTCCTGTCTGGACCGGCATCCCATCGAAGACCTCTATGCAAGACCACCTGGAGACCAAGCTTGTTATGAGCAACGCGCATCTTCAGCTAGAGCTCGATAAGGGGCTGGTTTAGCTCACAAGGCTAAATTGCTGGCTTTTAAAGCAGACCAAGCAGGCTAGCAGCACGGTTCGATTCCCGTACCAGCCTCCCCGGATAGGCGCCGGAATGTGGCGACTAGGGGCTTTTCACAGTAACTTCATTGAAGCCTACTCGTGACAATAAGCGATTTTCTATTTCTATTTCTATTTTTCTATAAGGCTTCCAGAAAATATGTAACTATCAATATCCATAAGGATTTGTATAAATACACCCGCCTGCCTTTTGGAGTCTTGTTGGCGTGCACCATTTTCCAGCAGAAAATGGAAAATATCTTTCAAGGGCTGCCTAAGATGGCAGTGTACAAAGATGATGAGTTAATCAGAGGAGCCATTTGGAATATTGTGTATAATTCTGGTCGCCACACTACCAGAAGGATGTGGATACTTTGGAGAGGATACCAAAGTGATTTACTCGGATGTTGCCTGGTATGGAGGGCATTAACTATGAGGAGAGGTTAGATAAACTCGGTTCGTTCTCACGTCTGTTCCCCACCTAACCTTTTGGAACAACGGAGTTTGAGAGGCAACCTGATAAAGGTTTACAAGATTATGAGTGACATGGACAGAATGGATAGTCAGATGCTCTTTCCTAGGGTAGGAGAGTCAAGTACTAGGGGACATAGGTTTAAAGTGCGTGGGAAAAGTTTGGAACAGATATGTGATGCACGTTTTTTACACAGGGTGGTAACTATATGGAGCACGCTGTCTGGGGAGGTAGTGGAAGCAGGAACAAATGCGGCATTTAAGATCATTTAGACAAATATATGAATAGGGTGGGAATGGAACGATACGGACTCCGTAAGTGCAGATGGTTTTAGTTCAGATACCATGGTGGGCGCAGGCTTGGAGGGCCGAAGGGCCTGCTCCTGTGCTGTATTGTTCTTTGTTCTTTGAGCCACCGATAAAAAAACAACTTGCACAACTGGAAGAGGTCCTTTGACCATTCTGTAACACGGGCGTCTACCTCAAGCAGAAAAAGTGTGTGATCTAGGCAGCCAAGGTAACATACATCAGGTACCACATTGATAAAGACAGCCTGCACCCTGTAGCTGACAAATGAAGGCCATAAAAGGGGCAGGTCTTGTACTGTGGGGGAAGGTAACTCTCCAAGGAACTTTGGATACAACTCCCTTAAAGAGTATTCACTTGGCTCACTGCAAGATCCACTGTGTCAAGGCCACGCTTTGTCAAGGAATGCACCAATTCTCATCCATGTGATGCCCAGCCCAGAAGACCAGAGAATCACGGGGGCCCAAGAATATGATGCTCGGCCCATTAATAGGATGCAAATGGATCTAAATTATCCATTTGCATCCTCCCACTGGCACGGGGTGCGAACCTTGATCCCAATGCCAGCAGGGGACCAATTCATCGGAAGGGGTTCGGTGCCGTTTTCTACCTGCTGCTGTTAGTGGAGTTTCCAATACAGGAGCGAATCCAACCCCTTATCTTTCTGAAATTTTGCTCATTGGCTTTTTGTGTGAGAACAAAATGGATATGTGGCCCCAAGTTCGGGCAAAGAACAAATAACAAAGAAAAGTGCAGCACAAGAACAAGCCCTTTGGCGTTCCGAGCCTGCGCTGACCATGCTGCCCGTCTAACCTAAAACATTTTATATTTCTGGGGCTCATATCCCTCTTTTACCATCCTATTCATGTATTTGTGAAGACAACCCTTAAACGTCACCATCGTACCTGCTTCCACCACCTTCTCTGACAGTACGTACCAGCCACTCAATACCCTCAGTGTAAACAAACTTCCCTCGCACATCTCCTCTAATTTTTGCCCCTCACACCTTAAATCTATGACACTTGTAATTGCATTATGTAGGGGGTACCATGGATAGATGATTGGTTAGTTAACAGGAAGCAAAGAATAGGGATTTATTGATCATTTTGGGGTAGGCAGGCTGTAACTAATGGAGTGTCAGAGGGATCAATGTTGGGTCCTCAACTATTTACAATCTTTATCAATGATGGGTAGAAAAGAATGTTGTGAAAAGGACATGGGAAGTTTCAAATAGATATAGATAGATTAAGTAAGTGGGTAAAAATTGGCAGATGAATATATTGTGGGATAATGTGACCTTATCTACTTTGGCAGGAAGAATAAAAGAGCTGCATATTATTTAAATGGAGAGAGAGTGCAGAACCTGCTCGTACAGAGGGGTTTGTCTACCCAGGTACATGAATCACAAAATGCGCGTATTTGGGTGCAGCAAGTAATTAGAAAGGTCAATGGAAAGGTGTCGTGTATTACAAGAGAATAGTATATAAAAGTAAGGATGCTTTACTGCAGTTGTACAGGGCATTGGTGACACTACATCTGGGGTACTGTGCACAGGTTTAGTCTCCTTACTTAAGAAAGGATATAATTGCACTCGAAGCAGTTCAGAGAAGATTCATTTCGCTGATTCCTGGGATGAAGGGGTTATCGTGTGAGGAAAAGTCAGACAAGTTAGGCTGGCATCCATTGGAGTTTGGAAGGATGGGAGGTGATCTTACTGAAATCTTAGTAAGGTCCTGAGCGGATTTGATGTTTCCCCTAATTGGAGAGACTAGAACACAGTTTAAAAATAAGGAGTCTCCTGTTTAATGTGTAGATGAGGAGAATTTATTTCTCTCAGAGCGTCATTAGTATATGAATTCTGTGCCCTGGAGAGTGGTAAAGGCAGGTTTATTGAATATTTTGAAGGCTGAATGAGATATTCCTTTATTGTTTGATAAAGGAGTCAAAGGGTATAGGGGGTAGGCAGGAAGGTTGAGTTGAGACCTAGAGCAGATCAGCCATGATTTTATTAAATGGAAGAGTAGGTTCAATGGGATGAGCGGTCTAGTTCTACTTCTGATATGTTTGTTTATATTGGTGCCTATGTTCAATTCACTCCAGGTAATATCAAGAAATAGCTAAAGGCATTGAATAAAGAAAAGGCTGTGGGCCTTGACAACATCTCAATTGTTGTAGAACTTGCAACCTAGAGAAAGTCATGTCCCAATTCTATGCTGTACCAGAAAAACTGCAACACTGGCATCTACCTGACAATGTAGAAAATTGCACAGGTAATTCCTGTCCTCTAAAAGATGGCCACTCCAATCAGAAAAATGCACTCTCGATCATCAGCAAAGTAATGGAATATGGTGTCGACAGTGCTATCAAAGAGCACTTACACCATGTACTCAGCAATAACATGCTCACTGATACTCAGTTTGTACTTTGACAGGGCCACTGGACTCCTTGTTATAGCCTTCGTCCAAACATTGAAGAAATAGCTGAATTCAGAGATGAGACGAGAGTAAGTACACTTGATATTAAGGCATCATTTGACCGAGTGCCAGCAGAACTGAAGCCAAAAGGAATTAGGGGAAAACTCTCCCCTGGTTGTAGTCATACCTAGCACAATGAAAGTTAGGTATGATTATTGGAGTCCAGTCATTTTAGCCCTATGACCTTGCTGCCAGAATTCTTCAGAATAGTGTCTTAGGCCCAACCACCTTAATAATAATAATCTTTATTAGTTTAGAAGTAGGCTTACATTAACACTGCAATGAAGTTACTGTGAAAATCCCCTAGTCGCCACACTCCAGCGCATGTTCGGATACTCTGAGGAAGAATTCAGAATTCGCCTAACAAGCACGTCTTTCGGGACTTGTGGGAGGAAACCCACGCAGACAGAGGGAAAACGTGAAGACTCCACACAAACAGTGACCCACGCCGGGAATCAAACCTGGGTCCCTGGCACTGTCAAAGCAACTGTGCTAACCACTGTGCTACTGTGCCGCCCCTCAGCTACTTCAGCAATGATCTTCCACCCCATATGTTGATGTCAAAAGCAGTCATTCTTATCTCACTTCTGGAGTTCAGTTTTTTTTGTCCATATTTGGAGGTCTGGATTTATATGGGCCCAGTGGAACACAAGCTGAGCATCAGTGAGCAGGTTATTGCTCAGTGAATGCCTCTTGATAGCACTGCAAATGATACCTTCCATCACTTTGCTGATGATCAAGATCAAACTGTTGGGCAGTAATTGTTGGATTTGATTTGTCCTGTTTTTTTTCAGACAGGGCAATTCTGGGTGATTTTCTACAATGTCAGGTAAATGCTAATGTTGCAGTTTGGCTAGGGGTACGGCTAGGTCTGGAATACACGTCTTCAGTATGACAACTGGAATGCTGTTTGGACCCATAGTCTTTCCCATATCCAGTACGTTCAGCCATTACTTGGTATCGCATGGACCAAATCAAATTGTCTGAAGACTGGTGTCTGTGATAATGGCTACCTCAGGACAAAATGATGATCCACTCAGCACCTCTGGCTGAAGGTGAGGAATGCACAGCTTTGATCGGCCTCACTGGTTGTGGGATCGCTGAACTCTGTTTATTGATTAACTATTATAACATTCATTTGGCATTTTTCTACAATGAAGGTGCTATATAACTAAAAATATGAATGGTTATAGTCGTTGTAATTATAGTTAGAAAAACAGTTGGCTAGAAATGCTTAACATTCCACTCCACTGTCAGAAACACAGGAGATGGGCGCCTATATCAACACCGGCAATCCAGAGGTAACCCCCTTCAAACATGGGGGCATTTTGATAACGTACCCTGCTCTCCATCAAGGAAAGCAAGCTTGTCTGCCCAAAGAGGTAATTATCTCAAATTTTCTTCCTTGCTACTCCTTTATTGGTGCTCTCAGTATCCATTTACTGCTTGAGTATTGGCAAAATGGGAACTCTGTAAGGCCCTGTATGGAAAGTATACTGCTTCAAGCAGGCTACTGGCCTTGACAGAAGGTATAACTGGCGAGATTTCTGGAGAAGCCTGGGATCCAATTCATCCTCCTCTCAAAGTGAGGTTACGCATGATGGAAGTAGGAGACATTTGCCCATTCCCTCTCCATCAAAATTTCTCCTGAGAGCGAGAAAGATGGGGAAACACTGCTGACGCGGGTTCCAGCTGAAATATCTTGCCTCTCCCCTCTCACGATACCAGATTTCTACCTTCAAAATGTTTGGCTTTCTAGACCACTGTGTGCAGCATGCACTTTCTGCCGATCACACTTCTTGCTAGTTATTGGATTTGCCTGTCACGCTTCAAGCATCACACTCAACTTTCAGTGCCACAACTCAAACAAGAAATATAAGAAACAAGAGTCACTTTACACAAGAACTAAAATAACTGTAACATCTGAATGGCCTTACCAGTCACATTTATAAAAAGACAGAGTTATGACCTGCAGCTTGAAGAATAATTAAGCAGTTACCTCATTCAGTATTTACTTAACAGTAATTAATATTTATGGCTGTAACATGTGACACAGTTTCACCTTAGCCTCAGGCCATCGCAGTTTGCATTACATGATATAATGTTCCTGTCATTATAAAACAGCATATCATCTGAAATAAGTAATGTGCATATTTACTTTTTCTGGGATTGAAAAAGGGGTGACCACTTGGTGCACACCCTGCAAGATTTGCCTCTCCATTGAGTCAAAGAGTTAAAATCTACTCAGGCAAGAATTTGGATAGCACGTGCCTGCTTATGAAAACAGGGAGCAGGCAACAATCCCTGCAATGAACAGCTAGGCCCAATTAGATTCAATGGAGAGCTGTGGAGACATGCTACGTGTGGCCTGGTAGTTTTCTGGCAAAGGGAACATCATTTCTGGTCACTGCAATGATGTCAGTCACCCTTAGGTAGGTCCTGTGATAGGAAGGAGTCTATCAGGGTGCAACAGGGTGCTGTCAAGGGCAGCACGGTAGCATGGTGGTTAGCATTGTGGCTTCAAAGCGCCTGGTTCGATTCCCCGCTGGGTCATTGTCTGTGCAGAGTCTGCACGTTCTCCCTGTGTCTGCGTGAGTTTTCTTCTGGTGCTCCGGTTTCCTCCCACAGTCCAAAGACATGCAGGTTAGGTGGATTGGCCATGCTAAATTGCCCTTAGTGTCCTAAACCATTAGGAGGGGTTATTGGGTTAGGGGAATAGGGTGGAAGTGAGGGCTTAACTGGGTTGGTGCAGATTCGATGGGCCAAATGTCCTCCTTCTGCACTGCATGTTCAATGTCTGCAGAGCTGCTTCTTTGGCTCAGATCGGAATTCTTTAAGAAGCTTATGTTTTTGGTGGTGTTCTCCAGGGGTCCCTTTAAAACCCATTGGTGAGGTTCCTTATAAACCTATTTATCCTAGAGCAGACTCAGAACCAGCAGTATTCAAGGCAACCCAGTTTCAGGGAGGAGTCCTAGAACAGGTATTATGTTTCCCATTAACAACCTAACAATTGCTCTCGGCACCTGTCTGCATTTCCTTAAAAATAAACAGGCTCCATGGTTTTAGCATGTGCTGATCGGATACAGGCCACCCCACTATTAATTTGCTATGCTTTATGCCAGCTTTAACCCTAAAATAGTGACATGTATATATCAATTCCTACCTTCATGCTCTAAGCATTTCATTTCAAACTAGTGACTTATGGTAGCATAATGTAGGAGCAAGATGGGCATGAGGTGGCTCTCACTAGGATACTCCACTTTTAGCCCTTCCCGCTTAGTTTCAGGGGATATTTTTGTTCAGAAAGCCACATATTTAATGGGATAAAGAACCTACATAGGGGAAATGTCCATATATCCCAGCGGAAAAAAGCTGAAAGTAGAAGTTTGTTGACCCAGTTGGAGACTCTCAGGGCTCGTTGGTGGTAAAAATGGTGGAAGGAGCCTCTAGGACTCTGGCCATTCCACTAACGGCAAAACTACTTACGAGCACCTTGGCACCAGAATTTGACAAACATGGCGGGTTCTACTGGGGGGCTTCTGCAAATCAGTGGAAGAGTCCTTGGCTGCCATCCTCTTGATGTTGGAGAGGACCAACCAAATGGGAAAGGTGCATAGAGTCACGATACAAGGCATGGAGGTGGCCCTTTTGAGGCATTGTAACCAGATTTCCTCTCTGGAAGCAGAGATATCTCTGATGGCCAATGCAAATAATGCGCTGAAGACCAAAGCGAATGATTTGGAAAATCGTTCCTCAGGCACAACATCCGAAATGTGTGGCTGCCGGAGGGGGTTGAAGGCCCAACTACCAGAGTATTTTACAAAGATGTTTGTGTAGGTGGTGGGGGAGGGTGGACTCACGCCCCCTCCCGAGTTGGACAAAACCCTCCGGATACTCCAACAGAAGCCTCCTCCTGACGAACCATTGCGAGCAGTAACCATGACGTTTCACAGCTTCAAAGAAAAAGAGCAAGTCCTGAGATGAGCAAGGGAGCATTGCGACTATAAATGGGAAGGCTGCTCCATTAGGTTTTGCTAGGATGTGTGAGCTGGTGAAGAAGCTGGCTGCATCCAACAAATCCAAGATCACTCTGTACAAAAGCAGAGTCCAGTTTGGGGTGGTGAACCCAGTGCGGCTAAGAGTGACTTTTGAGGGAAAATACTTTTTTTTTAAATTTAGAGTACCCAATTCATTTTTTTTCCAATTAAGGGACAATTTCGCATGGCCAATCCACCTACCCTGAACATCTTTGGGTTTAGGGGGTGAAACCCATGCAAACATGGGGAGAATGTGCAAACTCCACATGGACAGTGACCCAGAGCAGGGATTGAACCTGGGACCTTGGCACCGTGAGGCAAAAAGGTTAACCCACTGCACCACTGTGCTGCCCCCGGAAAATACTTTTTTAATGCACCGGGGGAGGAGATTTCTTTAATGAAGAAGCATGTGTTGGGCATGAGGTGATTGAGGTATATTTGGACATTGGGGCTGGACATGTTGGATATGTGGGGGTGGCACCTTTTTACCTTGCCAGATCTAGATTTTGCTATCTGGGAATGCGGATGGCCCACGACTGGGCCTTTCTTCATAAACTAAATTATACTCGTCTGGTTAATGGGGTCAAATCTGACTTGCTGAAGTGCGATAACCTGACCCTGTCCTTAGCGAGCTGGGTTCAGACTATTAAAATGAATGTGCTTCTGAGAGTTTTGTTTCTTTTTCAATGTCTCCCCACTTTTCTCCTCAAGTCCGCCTTTGTAAAAGTTAACAAATTAGTTTCCCTCATTTATTTGGGTGGGTAAGACCCCAAGGACCAAAAGGTCATTCTTCTGGAGACATAGGCAATTAGGAGGCTTGGCTTTGCCCAATTTATTGTTTTACTATTGGGAAGCCAATATTCAGAGGGTACTGTTGTGGTTCAGTGATCTGGGTTCCATATGGGGACAAATGGAGGCGCGTTCCTGTAAAGGTTCTAACCTTGGCACCACATTGCTACCCATTCTCTCTGGTCAGCTTTTCCCTGAATCTGGTAGTGGTGTCAACTATGAGAATGCAGTTCAGACAGCATTTTAAACTCAGTTCCATGTCTTTGCTGGCTCCTATCTGCAGCAATCACCTTTTTTTGACAGCAGGTTTGGACTCGATATTTAGGTCATGGGAGGGGAAGGGTTTGGAGAGACTTGGAGATCTGTTCATAGCGGGAAGGTTTGCCAGCTTTAAGGAGCTGTCGGAGAAATGTCAACTCCCTTGTTCCAGTCTTTTCAGATAATTTCAGATTCACAATTTTTCACATAATGCTTTTCCCTCTTTCTCCTTGGCACCGCCGTCCTCCCTGTTGAAGAGGATTTTGTCTTTGGCCGGGTCTGGTGGGGGGGCTGCTTTGTGCATATATGGCCAGATCCTATCAGTGAGGTTGACTCTGTTAAATGGGGTAAATGTGAAATGGGAGGTTGAGTTGGATCTTATTCTGGATGATGAGGTATGGAGCGAGGCACTTCACAGGACTCCACATATGCTCGGCTTAGACTCATCCAATTCAACGTGGTGCACAGGTTTCATCTGATTAAAGTGAGGATGAGCTGCTTCTTCTCTGGGGTGGAGGACAGGTGCGAGAGTTGTTCTTAGGTCCGGCTAACGACACCTGGTCTTGTCCCAAGTTAATAAGCTTTTGGGTCACTTTCTTCACCACCATAACAGAGATACTCAATGTTGATTTGGAACCATGTCCGCTGGTAACAAGACTTGCCGGTGGTCCAGGCGTGAATGAAGGCGGATGTCCTTGCTTTTGCCTCCTTAATAGCCCGTAAAGGGATTCTGCTTGGGTGGAGGAATCCTAAGGAGCTAGTCACCATCAGTTATTAAGGGATGTAGTTAAGTTCTGTGGGGTTACGTTAATTTGTGTATTTGTTTGTTTGTCTTCCTCTTTGATATTGTAACTTGGTTAATTGTTTTATATTATTTTATTTATCATGAAAATAACTTAATAAACATATTTTGAAGAAAAACATTGCATTTCAAACTGTCACAATTTGCCACAGAGGCAAAAACATCTTCAAATGTTTAATTCTTTAGATCTACAGCCAGAAATGTTCATCCCTTTAATTGACCTCTGGAGTTTCGGAGACACTACATGTGCCGACACCTCTGCACACGAGCACCGGAACGGACAGTAGTTCAACTCAAATTCATCTTCACAGCTAAACATCACAACTGCATTCCAGATTGCCCATCAGTAATGTTACAAGAGCTCTGCCAATGTCTCGTGAAAGATATGTATGAACGATTTCCAGATTTGGCTTCCGATAATGATTAGAAACTGTCTGAATTTCGCTGTTTCGCTGGCTGACGATTTCACCTGAAACCCATAGGTATCTCCGCACAGCCTGAGATCTGTTCTAAGGATTCCCTTTCATTTTGATTAAAGTCTTTGCCTCCTTTACTGACTCGTGAAAATGACATGAGACTCGGCCGCTTGGGTACAAACAGATCTCTGGTACAGGATTCAAATAATTATAATTATTCTTTTATACCTGAGCATAAGTGGTGAGAATCAGCAGAAAAAACAACCAGGAGGGGCGGGGGGGGGGGGGGGGGGTGCATGCAGCACAGCCAACATGATCTTGCCTCAATGTGATGTCCGCACTCATTGACTTTCCAGCAGGGGTCACTGGATGTCAATCAGGACTGGAAATCCTGGCTGACATTGTTTTCCCCCTTCCCACCAGATGTTGGGAGGCAGGGACTTTTATTGCTGTTTGACTGAGGGAAGTGAGCACAACCCAGGAATCTAACGGGCCGCCCCTGTGCTAGCCCAACGCTGGGTTAGTCCATTTACAGGGCGATTCATCAGTGAGGGCCTAAATATTCGCTACATGTCTACATGCTTTGCACAACACGCATTGGTAATGTAGATACCCTGCATAACAGGATGTATTATCATGCTTAGACTGTCACAACACACTCCGATTTCGTTACTAAAATCATGCCAAAATATATGTCTAATCTACACACACACACACAACAACATCTATGAAAATAAACGAATCCAAAGCTATTTGTATAGATTTCCCATCAAGCCGGGATCACATCCTAGACCACATCTGGCATTATTTGTATCAATAGTTACGCCCTGTCTTTCTCCCCCTCCATATTTATTTATTTGTATCCGACTGTGTTTAATGTACACGCCTCAATGCAAATACACACTCAGCATAAACTCTGCTTGGATTAATTACTGAGGCAGCAGCGAAACTTGTTGCGTAATGGGTTTTTTTAATGCTCTGTTCGTGGCTGCGAGTGGTTTATTAATGTTTAACATACATGTCATCTGTGGGACAAATAAACAAATCTCCAGCTACGGCTATTTTGCGGGGAGGAGGGGGAGTCGATGGCCATTTCGCTCTTGCGTTGGTTTCTGTCAGAGAAAGCCATCTGCTTTCTCTATTTATGAACTGTCTGGATGTTTGATGTTTAAATATCTCAGCCCCCTTCACCCAGCGATCTCGCACTTTACAAGTTCCAACCTCACCCAATGCTCTCGGTGTAAGTTTCCCATATGGTGAGGGATCAATAGGTCTTGCGGCTGTCACAACACAGTGACTTCCCCACTCTCCCCTCCATCGACACTCCCATAAATATATATATGTTCACTATCAGTCTTCCTGGGTCTCCTATCTCAGGGGCAGCCTATGTATAGAAAATCTATAATGAGGGTCCAACATTAAAGGAGTCCAACTCTCGCGGTGCTCATTTCTACCCTTGCCATAGGCTGTTGTCCACATCGTTTTAAATAAAACCGGGGCGTGGAGGGGGAGAGATTGTTCTTTAGGCTCCTTTTCCAGTATGACTCTTCTTCTACTTTCGACAGACAGTCCTTACTTTATCTGGTGTCAAGTTTGTGCGGAACCATTATCACCTCTGAATAGGGGCAGTTGCACATCCGCTGAATTGACCACACCAAAACAACAACAACAACACAAGAAATAAAACTCCACATTGAATCTGTGCGGATTCCAGGGATACCTGAGGTTTCCTGTCCACTGGGATAGGGGAGGGAGAGAGGTGTGTCCACACTGGAGGTGGGAGCCCGGGTGGCAATGCAACCTCCTCCCCCCTCCCCCCCCCCCCGCCGCAACTCACTGTGTTAGACTGCTGTCTATTCTATTTATCAACAAATTGACGTCTATTTAGCAAATGGGAGCAGAGGTCTGCCTCTGTCAGACCAGGTTACGCAAGCGCCCCAGCGCTTTCGAGCCACTTGTTGCAATTCCAGGGCGATATTTAATGGGTTGGCAGTAAATATGCGTGTGTGATATCTGCCCAGCTGTATGTTTCGATGCATGTTGCATGTTGTGAAAGGAAGGCAGCGAGTCCCCAGCGGGATTGGATCGGGAATATCGAAATCAAAAAGGCAAATCTGGACTGTGCGAAGGGAATGACTCATGTGGATTACGAGCGAGGAAAGTAAAGCATTGCAAGAAACACACACACACACAAAAAGAAATAGATCATGGTTGACAACGCGACTATAGTGGCTAAAGCAACATTGGTGAGGGTGCTTTTTTTAAAAGAATAATTTCTATGTAATATATACATTTTCTCTCTCTCTCTCTCTCTCTCGTTCTCTGGTCTCAGGTCGCCTGGAGGCGTAACTCGGCAGCCCTCCCTCTCTCTGTAAATATTTTAATCAGGTTTGGCGGTGGGGGGAAGCGATTTTTACAGAGATAAAGTGTTGCTAAACAGGAGTCGTGACAGGATCTGCAACTCGTCAAAGAAGGGGAGAGAGACACAGAGAGAGAGAGCAAGAAAATGAAAGGGGAGATTGTTTAATCTGGGAAAAGAACAAGCGATTGGATTTTTAAAAAATAGATAAATACAGATAAAACAGGAGGCAGGACTTCAGAAAAATAAGCACTAAAGCCGATCGACAGATAAAAGACGGGCGATTGTTGGGGTTTGCTCCGTGTGTTGAGTTTTGTTTCTCTCGCGAAGGTAAATTCTACATTCTTAAAAGAAACATTTTTTAAAAAGTCAGCGACGATAAAAACTTGTGATGAAAGATCGCTGGACACAGAGTGAGAAAGTGTGGACACGGTGGGCAGCGAGCTGAATAAATGAATGAATGAATGAAAGAAAGAAAGAGGGGAAAGTGCATGTTTGCCCCCTCAAAAGAATCATTAACCCCCCCAGGCACATGTTAAAAGGAAGTTTTCAGGGGATCCAACTAATCCGACCTTTATCCGGTTTTGTTTTTCGAACCAGGAGGTGGATGGGCTTCGATTAAGTTATAGGAAATGCATTAAATGTAACGTGGAGGGCTGGCTGGGTGGGTAGGAGGGAGGGGGCAGGCTAGCCTTTGACTATTTGGCAAGAATCGCAACAGCTTTTGCTGAGGCTATGTCTGCTGGTTGCAAAAAGATCACCGGGGGAGATCTAGCAGTTTGGTAAGAGTTTTTGTTTTGGGAAAAAAAAGGGAATGATACTTCCTGTAGCCGGGGAGAGCGAAATCCCAATGTAACCCCATTCTGGGATTCGGAGATCGGACCTTCCATTTCCAAACGACGATCTGTATCCTGTAATTCATTAGTGAGACACTGTGGTCTGTAGTTTCTGCAGAGCTCAGTCCTGGAAGTGTGTTTTTTTTTGGGGGGGGGGGGGGGGGGGGGGAGGGAGCAGGTTGCAATATGCTGGAGTCACTGTTTTTGAAGACCATGTTCATTGAGGCGTTAGGATCAGGTAATATTTAATTGAGTTTATTACGAAGAGTATTGGTTTTCGTTGCAGAGTGCGTACCAGCGAATAACAGTCAAACACACTCAATCGTTTACCATCAAATATTTGGGGCTACTTTTGGAACCCCCGCCTTCCACCTCCCCCCCCCCCCCCCCCCCCCCCCCAAAAAAAATAAATGAACTCTTTCTTTGCCAGAAGAAATCACAGCCATAACGATTGGGAATCGATTGTCCGCGAGTTGCGTTCAGAGAATGAATTGGTCTTATTTCGTGTTGGATTGAAGGGAGTGATCTGCCGGCGTTTGCATGCAATCTTTTCCACAACTGAGATTGATATGTAAGAACGTGTGACCCTGGGAGAACGCCACCGGTTTGGGTTTTCTTCAACACAAAAATGGTGCATATTAAAGTTTTATCGAACGCTTGAGGATTTTTGAAAGTGTATTTATGGAATAACTCTTTGAGATTTTAGTTTCCAATCTCAGAGATAAATGCAATCGAGTTCTGCCATTCTGATAAGTTAACTATTCATTAAAGTTCAACTTAGTTTCCTTTCTTTGAGTGTATTGCAGTTTGGGGTTTAAAAAGAAAATTAAAAAAACAGCAGGGGTTGCTGTGAATTGCTTTTAAATACAGGTTGCGGGCGAAGTTTGGTGAAAGTTGTGTGCATGACTTTTGTTTTTGTTTTACTTTGTACCAGCACCAGGGTTTAGGAGCCTCTAATGGACTCAGCCTGATCTCTTCTGGAAGTGCACACTACCAGGCTCCTCAGGGCATGAAGCTGGAAGCGGTGATGGAAAACCTGCAGAGGCAACAGCAGGCCAGGCTGGAGCTGGAGGAGAGGCAGAGGAAAGAGAGGGAGAGAGATGTGATCCGAGCCGGAGGTGACAGCCAGCAGCAGCAACAAGCCATGACCGCAGCCGTCCACCAGCACCTGGCAGCAGCCCAGCAAGCAGCCGCCCTGGCAGCGGTCCGAGCCGCCGCCATGGCCGGATTAGGAGACGCCGGCCTCGGGTCGAGCGGGGCCCACCGGCCGCTGATCGCAGCGCAGCGCCGCCGCCTCCCGTCCGCCCTCTCCGACTCCGAGGAGGAGGAGCTGCGGCGCGATCCGGAGCCCGGGGTGGACATGGGGGGAGAGCTGGCAGAGGAGGGGGACGAAGAGGAGGAGGAGGAGGAAGAGGAGGAGGAGGAGGAAGAAGAGGAGGAAGGGATGGAGGACAGTCAGCTCCACCGCCCTGCCGGGATGCCAGCCCCCGGGCACACTCTCAAAGGGACCCCAGTCCAGCTCTCCAGGTTCGGCCAACATCACTACCACCTCCCCGGCCAATCTCACTCCCCAGCCGGGATCCCCCAGCAGGCGCAGTCCCAGCAGCAGGAATGGACCTATGAGGAGCAGTTCAAACAGGTAGGCGAACCTTTGCCCTCCACTTTGTGCTGTGTTTTGACCTGTGAGTCGCCTCATGCAAGGGGCACGAGTGTCTGTGGGCACCGAGGATCCACCTCAACTGGCAACTTCCTGGAATGTGACTGGCTGTTGGGGTGTGTTTGTATTGGGCCATTGCCGGGATCTATATATGCACCCCAACACCCTCCTTATTCGAGATTATATCGTGTTTTATTGTGGGTGAACTGGCCCTCGAGTAAGCGAATATCTAAGCTCGTGCTTTTTGCTGACAGTATTTTTGATACAAGTCATATCCCAATTTTGGACAATTTAGTTTTAAAGTGGTGTATCTGCAATTGGAAGAGATGGACAAACGTTGACATGTAGATATAACAATTAAAGTGTGTATATTAATTGCACTTGTAGACTGGGAGTGCAGACCAATGACTTTAAACTGCCTGTAGTTTGTGCTGTATCATGTTACTTTATACCAAAGCTAATAGAGGCTAATAGAGTACAGGTAAAATGTCTGTATCATGTACTTGCAACAGGCATTTTCCCTTTATTTCATGTTTCCTTTCACTTGAACCAGCTTATATCATTGAATGTTTGCTATTGAGGACAGTGTCAAAAGAATGTTATGCCCTCCAAAATAAAGCTCATTGTCAAATGCAAACATTTTTCACTGAAAAGTCAAACTAAGTTGCAGTTAATTTTCTGCCTTTGAGTTTCTGTCACCAGAAGTCCATAGTGCACATTGCAAAAAACATTCCCTCTCTTCTGTGCCGCCGTGTTGATCAAGTGGGAGATCTGTGGCAATAAGAACGTGCCACTTCTACCATGATAGTTTCAATGTTATTTGTGGTGACTTCACATTCAATCTTTAACACTTTACCTCCTGCACATTAGAACAGGAATCAACATTTTCATCTTTTGCTACTGCTCAGGGGAGTGGGGATATTGCAGACTTACTGTTAAAACAAACCATTTGATTTATGATGCATAACAGTCAGGTTATCTGAAAGTGATACCCCCAAGTTCAACCTGAGTTTGGTCAAGAAAGGTGAGGGTCACTTCTGACTGAATTGGAAGGAAGTCTGAAGGAAGTGACTCAGATATCCATTGTTATTTCATAACAGTGAAAGTGTGAATTCACCAGACAGTTTGTGTCAATTTGTTGAAGCTTCCTTGATGGCCCAGCAAATTTATTCAGAGCAAGAGGGCTCCAGGTCTTTGCTAAATTTGTTTGTCTCAGCCATTGTGCAGTTTAGTGTGTTACATTCTTTACAGTAACCCTCAGCTAAGAAAGGGATGATTGGCCAGGAATCCAGGAAACTGTTGATGGAATTATACATACGTGGACATTGTATGAGGACAGAATAGGGTGGCTGTCATGCTTTACTCAGCCAAGTGGACTACCAACAGTGTCAATGCTTGCACATGAATATTACAACTTGAATGAGGTGCCAGAGGGTGATGATGTCGGTGGAACTCTTGCACAACAAAGAATCATCATTTACAGAGGAGTAGGGAAGGGATGGCATTATCTTTTAAAAAACACAAATGTATTTTTCTCGATCTTAATCTTGTAGTTTTGAATTTCATTCAGCATTTTAAACAAAATGTTTCATGTTGTGGACAAATCCAAGGTGGTTTAATGTTACATTACATAAAGCCTGTGCCTGGATTACTGCTTGCGGTCTATAAAACATGTTAAAGGAGATTGTATCCTAATATTATGATGGAATCAGTTCAACCAGACCTTCAACTACTTGCAACATTTTCATCCATACAGTACAGCCCAGTAAGCTGGAATATGCTAACCTTTCAGAATGGATGCATGCTGAAGCCCAAATGTGTGCAACCTGAATATATATAAATCACTTTTGTCCGTCGGATTTTATCATTCCCTGACTCCTTTGCATTTCTGCATGTCAGCCTATTTTATACACAAGTATAGCTAGATGCTACCTTTGTTCTTGTTTGTACAACGCAGCTTTACGTAATTCTCAACAGTTTTCTGATGATTCTGCTACTTCCACATAATACATATTACCCAGTAATCGTGATGTAAGTTAGTCACCTGTAAACCAACCGAAGTTCACTGAAAATAGTGGTGTGGTTGAGAAACTTAAATACACGGGCATATATGCCAAATATCAAAGAATGTCTGTGTGCCAAGTAATAACACCCCAATCTATTAGTTGTGATCGCTGAGAAAACAAAGCAGTTCCAGCAGGTCACCAATTGTGGTTCGTCACGTCAGAAGCAAAATGTAGATTTTGGAAAGCTGAAATCAAAAAAAAGAAAAGTAAATGCTAGTAATAATCAGAAGATCAGTGGAGAGAGGAACATAATTAACATTTCAGGTCAATTACTTTTCATCAGAATTTATACTGTAGTCTGTATGTATTAATGAAACAGATGCATTTCAATAACTTTTGAGTGTACTTGTTATCAGTCAATGTTAATGCAGTTAACTTACAAGAGATTTACTGCATTAAGGAGTTAAGTTAAATTAAGAACAATTGGCGTGAATTTTTTATTTGCATTTTGTGACACCAGTCCAGATCAGCTTCAAAGCAAGACTAGATTGGAAGTGAGATGATCTCAAATGAATTTCAAATGAGAAGTGAAAATTTCCTTTGACCAATTCATTCAGTTCGAGGTGCTTTGTAAAAATATGTTATACTTGCAGGAAAGTGTTACCCAATCATATATATAAACGTGATTCATAATAGTATATGTGAAATCCCTGCTATTTTATTCAAATTTGCTTTAATTCATCTTTGCATTCATTTTTGTATATCTCAATTTATAATGTAAAATCGGAATTTTTATGATCTTCAAAAGTACTTCACTTGGATAAGACAAAACAGTAACCCATAATACCATAAATGGATGTTGTGGCAATTATACAAGTTGCCAGTGGCTACATAGAACACACACATGCTTGGGATTGAAGGAGTCAATTGAAAAATTACATACATCTAACAAAAACAGCAGTCTGGCTCTGTGTCTGCTTACTGCACCTTGTGCTCTTAAGCCTTATGCATCAGAAAGTCAAAGCTTTGATTCTCGGTCTGCACCATGATAGGTGAAGCTTAAGTGCAGCAAATGTCTTCAGTGGGCTGTTGGGGGGAAATATCCAGGGTTTCTGTTTCTGATCGCTATCCAGTGACCCATACTGCAAAACAATGATTGGACACCAGATCAAGAAAGGGTTGGAATCGGTTGTAGTAGCCCCCCCAGCCCATAAACAAATTGGGTGCTGAAGCTGTCACAAGTGATCTGTAGAGATGGCAACATGAACAAGGTATCTGAGGATGCTTGAACTATAGCTCAGTGAGAGTCTCGGGCAGCACGGTGGCACAGTGGCTTAGCCCTGTAGCCTCACGGCGCCAAGGTCCCAGGTTCGATCCCAGCTCTGGGTCACTGTCCGTGTGGAGTTTGCACAATCTCCCTGTGTTTGCATGGGTTTTGCCCCCACAACCCAAAGATGTGCAGTAGGCTAGGTGGATTGGCCACGCTAAATTGCCCCTTAATTGAAAAAATGAATTGGGCACACTAAATTTATTTTATAAATAAATAAGTGAGAGTCTCTAGGACAACGGGGGTGAAAAGCCAATAAAATAACATTAGGTAAATAAAAACAATTCCACTTTACCTTGCATGTTTCGGGGCTACGAGGACCAATGATTTAAAGGGGATTGTGATTTTAAAAAATGCGACACAAAGATTTAAATAAATATGCATTTGAATTAATTACGGGTTTCCCATTTCATCTTTTATATTACTAGGCAAATAAAGAATGACGACTAAGGCCGTTAACCATAGCCATCAAAAAATGGTTTCCAGCAGTGTGGAACTACTTTCCCATCTGCTTCTAATTTGCAAAGTACCAGGTATCAATTATAGGCTGAGCTTAATTTGACATGGAAAATGGAAGCACTAACAATCTCTGATCATTAGTATTATTTTGCAATACTTTTCCTCCTGACCTCTCCTTAGTATGCATTGTTCATCAGGCTCATTTGGAATTGCTTAAGATTACATGTGAACTGTTGCTTAAAAGTGAGCATAGCAAGAGGGTAATTGTTAACAGAAGTTTGGCTTTTGCGCACACGTATCTACTCCTTGTATTGGGAACAAGATTTTACATTCAGTGTTGGGTGTTGGGTCTGCAGAGTACAAGATAAGGACTGTTTGTAAATTACACATTATAAGTAATTGACCCAAGGGAAGTAGGAGAAGAAAGTGGATTGATTGTATTGTATTCATTCCCTTTTTATTGGGCAACACAGTTAGTGCTTAGAGATATCAGTACATGTATATATATTATATATATATATTGAACAAAATTACAAGTTCTGGATTGAAGTCAGTCACATTGATGGAGCAAGCCCAGTGTCACGATGTGTTGGCTCGGTGATTTTATTCCCTTACGTTTTGTCCCTCCTTTCTTAAAAGTACTGAAATTCGATGGACCATTCTCCATCGGCTGCAGTTGCATTATGTTACCTTGCCCAAGTGACCATTCTTATTGTGTGAGCCTTAATTGTGCATGTTGGTAAACAAATTGACTGTGTGGGTGTAGAGGATAGAGAGGAGGGGGTGCTGCGCAACCAGAAGAATGTAAGCAGCTCCACATCAAATTTCATCGCATATCCAAATACATCAAATAGTAAGCAAGGTGTCATTTCTGGAAATCATGAAATAAAAGCTGAAAAAGCCAAAAAACTCGCAGCAGGTTATTGGGCTTCTTTGAACAGAACAGACAAGTAGAGGTCCTGTGGCTGATATTTCCTCTTCCTAGCCCGGGGTCGCTGTGGCCCATTATGATTTTCGAACGGATACCCAACTGAGAAAAATGAATTGCAAGGCCTTTCTACTCCAAGCTGAGTCTGTGAGCAATTAAAGTGCACTTGAAGAAGTTGACTGTTTCTGATTCAAACAGGGTAAAATGGCATAGAGATGTTGTGACAAAGGCATTATGTTACATTAATTTTGACAGTGGATGCATCACCCACAGAGCGGCTATTGCTGATATTGTGGCTGCAGTTTAATCACTTCACCATTGGTGGCCATGGTTTCAGTTGTCTGGGCCCTAAACTCGGGAATTAGATCCCAAAGCCTCGCCACCTCTCTTTCCTCCTTTTAAGACATTCCTTAAAACCTACTTCTTTGACAAAGCTTTTGGTCATTTCCCTCATGGCTCCTTCTGTTGCTTGGTGTAATTTTATTATTTTCATCCAACTTTATCAATGCAAATTGCTGTTATTGTAAGAAATAAGGTAAGAAATAAGAGCAGGAGCAGTCGATTCAGTCCCTCGACCCAGCCCTGCCATTCGATAAGATCATGGCTGATTGCATAGTGGCCTCAACAGCACTTTCCGCACCAACCCTCTTAACCCCTGACTCCCTTGTAGATTAAAACTCTGCCTCATTCAGAACTGAATACATTTATTGACCCAACCTCCACTGCTCTCTGAGGTAGAGAATTTCTAAGATTAACAACACCCTGAGAGAGGAAATTTCTCCTGATCTCTGTCTTAAATGAGAGACCCCTTATCCTGAAATTGTGCCCCCCAGTACTTGATTCCTCCATGGTGAGAAACATTTTCTCAGCAACCACTTTGTCAGCCCTCTCAGAATCTTATACAATTAATCGGCCTTTTATCTTGTTATGAATGCTTTGTGCATTCAGATTTTAAAAACCCCAGCTTAAAAATCCCTGAACAGGACCTCTATCTTGATATGGCCTATGTCATTGGTAATCACATGGGTTAAGTCAATTGGACCCTTCCCTTCCTACTCCAAGTTCCTCTCCAACACTGAGAAGACATCTTCCTGCGGGCATCGGCTAGGCGGCACAGCCTTCAGGACTCAATGCTGTAGAGAACAGTATCAATGCCCTGAACTGTACAGTCCCTTACAACCACTATATTCCTTTTACTCCCCAAACTTGAATGGCCACATCCCATGGTGTTGTGGTCAGTTTCCACCTCCTCCTTGCAATCCCAGCTCTCGTCCACACAAGCTGCATAAACTTCATACCTATTGGACAACTGCAAGGGTCGGGGTGCCTCCAGCATTGCCTTCTAGACCCCCATACCTGTCCCTGACCACGGACTAAATCCGATGTGTCTATCTGCAGGGGAATGACTGCCTCCTGGAACAAGGTGTCCAGGTAACCTTCCCCCTCACTGATGCATCACAGTATCCAAAGCTCAGACTCTGGGCAGAAATCCCTCAAGCTGCAGACATTTACTGCAAATGTGGTTACTGTGGATCAAACTAACGTCCACCAGATCCCACATGTTACTGCTGCAGCACATTGCCTGCCTTGCCATGTCTATTTTATTCTGCTTAACTAATTAGAGTTTCACATTTTAATATAATATTTATGATTATTTGTAGTTATAATTCATTGTTTCATTTTTAAGCTACAACTATAATCTCCTCAGCCCTAGTTTATACTACTGTCCCAGTTCAGAGAAACAAAAGTATAAATCTCAACAACATAGTGGTGGCACAGTGGTTAGCACTGCTGCCTCACAGCACCAGGGACCCAGGTTCAATTCTGACTTCATGTGACTGTGTGAAGTTTGCACTTTCTCCCCATGTCAGCAAGGTTTTGCCCCGGGTGTTCTGGTTTCTTCCCACAATCCAAAGGTGTACACGTTAGGTGGATTTGCCGTGCTAAATTGCCCCTTAAGTGTCCAATGGTTCGGTGGGGATAGGGCACGGGATTGGGTCTAGGTAGGGTGCTCTTTCAGAGGGTCGGTGCAGATGCGATGGGCCAAATGGCCTCCTTCTGCACTGTAGGAATTCTATGATTCTATACCTGTTCACCTACTTGCTGCCTCAAGACCACACCTCTCAGGTCTCGCTGTCCCCCATTATCCCACTCAGACTGTTCCTTGTCTTGTTAAAAGCCAGAACAGCACCTCTTCCTTCAACACATGTAGTCTCTCACTCACCAAAATCCCGGCTTAAATGCTGTATTGAAGTTGATTTGGCCTCCATGCTACCTCCTCTGAATGGGATATGCAGCATCTTCAGTGTACACTGGGATGAAGCACTTCAGCAAGGCCCTTGCTATTCATCGCTTCCTGCTGAACTATGGGTATTCTCTCATTGCTTTTGAAAGAGGAGACAGGGACAAAAGTTGGCACAAAACTCAAAATGAAAATAGATAATAAGAATATTGGAATAAATTGGGGTTTGGCACCAACAGTGTGTTGTTTAAATTAAAACTGCTCCCATAACACAGCTACAAATACATATTTGTCCTGAATTTAGTCTCAATCCAATGTTTTCCTAGCTGACCTCGCTTCTTCCATCATCTATAAATATCAGGTCATCCAAAATTCTGCTACCATTATCCTATCCCACACCAAGCCCTATTTATCCATCACAATAATGCTGCTGAGCTGAGAGGCTGCCGTTACTTCTGACCAATTTCAGGGAATTGTAGGGAGCTGATGTCTGTGACTGAAGCTTCTTATTCTCCAGCTGAGTCCAGTGTTACTGACATCCGGTTTTGTGTCTGAGTATCAGGATGCGGATGACCAAATGAAGATTTTCTTTTAAGCCATTTACAAAGCCCTCGCAGCCAGAAAATGGCCATAAATGGTGACTCCTAGGCAACTGTGCATAAATGTGCCCAGTTCCATATCTGTTTAGTGGTGAATCGACCTCGCAGTATCAAAGCGATTCCATTTAATTCTACCAGCAGACTTTGGCATTGCTGCAGAACCAATTTAGAAAGCAGTTGTGCAACATGTTGTAAGAAAGATTGACCCATCTCTGATCAATAAATATAAAAAAGGTATTAAATCTGAGTAATCTACCTCTGTTTTGAATGCTGGTGTAAACATACTTCGGAAGTTACACGCAGATTTAAACAGTTTCATTCCGTTAACGGAGATTTTTAGTGAGATGTTTTTAACATTTTCAAATAGTACTCTCTTTAATTCCAGAAAAGCAGCAGACTTAACCAATCTGTCTTGACTGGGCTATGCTGAGCTTTGTTTTCTTTCAAATCGTACTTGGAGAGTAAACACATGCAACTAGTTCTCTGTGCCCACATAACTAAAACTTACTGTGAAATTGTGGTACCATATTTTTGTGTGTGATTGATTCCGCTGTCAGTCCTGGTTCAGGGATCTGCTGCTATTTGCCCTCCTCTAGCATTTCTCACAGATATCTCTATCTCAGTGTTTTATATCACAGGAGAAAAGAACTAGAAAAGAATAAAATGGAGAGGGTCGGGATGGATGGATGAAACAAAAGCCATGGTTGGACAGCTTATAGGGGGCACCAAAAACATGACTGAGGTGGAGGGTCCAAAGGCTTGTTTATGGAAATGTTGGGATATAGGCAGATAGAACATGGTCAAGATGGGGGTGACAAAAGCCAAAGCTGAGTGCTTTTTTGTTAGCTATAGCAAAAAGTCTGAAAGTGGAGAGAGTTATCAATATTGCTTCACAGTACAGAAGTGGCTGAAGAGATTGCCTCCAATGATGGAATGGAAGATGTGGTGGTAAGGAGAAGCCCAGTGTTAAAGCCAACGGATAATTTCTTTGGCCACATAAGATCGGAGATGATCGCTCAGGTTGGGTGGGGTGTGAGGCCATAATAAAATTTGAATATCAGGGTGAGATTTCAAAGTTAACTTGCTGGGACATGGGTAGCCACTGGAGCTCCGGTAACATTGGAATGAGGGAAGTTGAGGGGATCGTGTGCAGTGCGGCACATGGGATGAGACATTTTGAATGTGTAGAAGCTTGTGTAGGGAACCCAGTTTGGGAACATGAGAAAAGTTGAGTGTTGAGGTAACGAAGGCGTGGACTTTTATTTCAATGGATGGGGTAGTGGTGGTGGCAGGGGGGTAACAGTGAAAATTGCAGTCTTACAAATGGAACACTGTTGGAAAATGAGCGGAACACAAGTTTCCTTGTCTCACGGTCAACCTGATTTGGCAGATGAAGGTAAATGGAGTCAAGAACAGTGATGTTGGTGGCAGTCAAGAACTGGCTCCAGTTTCAGCAATATTAGGTTAGACAAAATGTTTGTGCATTCAGGTCTTGATGGACAGGCAGTTGAAGAATATAGCAGGAGCTTTTGGATGCATGGAGGAGGCATATAGAGATATTCTTGCCAGCTGCAATAAATGATGTTGTCCATAGCTAGTGTATAAACAATGAAGAGAAGAGACCCAAGGATAAACCACTGATCAGATGGTGCTTGTGACATAGAGCGTAATGCCTTCAACTTCAGAGAAAGGAAGTTATTTTGAAAGGCCCTGTAAATATGGTGGGGTCTGCACTGGAGGGAAACCATTTGGGGGCCAACTGCTGGGATTTCTGCATGTAAGTGTTGGGGCCTATATAATATTTAGTGCACCAATGATTTGTAAGCCCCTTTCGATAATAAAAATAATATGTGATCCTCTTTGTGGTAGCAAAGAGAGTCAGTCATCCTTGATTGATCTTCTGTGCACACACAGGGAGGGGGCCACAGATAGAGCAAGTGACATGTTTTCCTAAAGATGACATCCCAAACGATTCCCAAGGATGAAAGATGACGGTCTGGATTCTCCGCCCCGCTGTGCCACATTTCTGTTTCAGCACGCCAGCGGGATGCTCCATTACGCCGGCTGTTCAATGGGATTTCCCATTGTGGGGCAGCACCACGCTGTCGGGAAACCCCTGGGCTACTAGCAAAACGGAGAATACCGCTGGCGGAGAATCCAGCCCAGGATCTTTCACCAAAGGTAGAGGAGTCTAGAACTAGAGGGCATAGGTTTAAGGTGAAAGGGGAGAGATACAGAAGAGGCCAGAGGGGAAATTTCTTCATACAGAGGGTGGTGAGCATTTGGAATGGTCTGCCAGAGGCAGTGGTAGAGGGGGGTACAATCTTTTCTTTTAAAAAGCAGTTACATGGGCAGGGTGGGTCTCGAGGGATATGGGGCAAATGCAGTCATGTGGGACTAGCTTAGTGATAGAAACTGGGTGATATGGAAAAGCTTACTTATTCTAAGTAAAGTGAAGGGTCATCAAGGAAATCAACAATAAGTGTTGGATGGTGACTGGGTGGGGGCGCATGTCACAAACAAACACAATTTTCACCTTGTACCTACAAACTCTGCCTTTTATGGTAGATGATCAGGGTTGGGACTGCTGAATGTTTTTCTTCACACTCAGAGACACTAAAACCAATTGTATTGAGCCCCCTATGACCATCAGAAGCAATTGTACTGGTGCCTCACCAGTCTTTACAGCTTGGTTCTATATCAGACATTTACCACTGATCTGACTTGATTCGTAGCACGGTAGCACAAGTGGCTAGCACTGTGGCTTCACAGCACCAGGGTCACAGGTTCAATTCCCCACTGGGTCACTGTCTGTGCAGAGTCTGCACGTTCTCCCCATGTCTGCGTGGGTTTCCTCCGGGTGCCCCGGTTTCCTCCCATAGTCCAAAGATGTGCAGGTTAGGTGGATTGGCCATGCTAAATTGCCCTTGGTGTCCAAAAGGTTAGGAGGGGTTATTGGGTTACGGGGATAGGGTGGAAGTGAGGGCTTAAGTGGGTCGGTGCAGACTCAATGGGCCGAATGGCCTCCTTCTGCACTGTATGTTCTATGTTGGCAGATTTTGGCTTTGTTTAAATGGCACTGCAGCTCCTTACCCAAAATGGCTGTTGTCAAGCAGCTTTCCGGATTCGAGCTGGCCTCAATAACGAGCTACAGAGGCTGCCGGGCCAGCAGTATAGAAAGTGCGTTGGGTTGGCAGGGATGGTGAAGACAGGGTGGTAATGGGCCCGATTGTTTTTGTGGACCTGGAGTCTTCTGCTCCTCTCCTGCCCAAAGAAAATATAATTTAACACTGATCTTTTTAGGACCTCAGTGACTTCATTACCAGTGAGACTGATCAGAGTGCATTCAACACAGGCCCCATCCTATTCTGGCCAGAAATTAGGAGAGTCCGATATCTCGTTACACGTCTTTGTGTCAAATTTTGTATTAAATTGCTTCTCAAAAATGCCTTGGGATGTTTTATTATGTTAAAGACACTTAATAAGTGCAAGATGTCATTAATTGTTTTTGATATATATCACAGGACTCCAGTTTCAATATTAAAAGGGACCTAACACTTGAAACAGGCGGGTATGTCAGCCACCCAGCGGTAGGCCCCCGTTAAAGTGTCAGTGGGCAGAATGTCAATGTTAATGTAGCGATAAACCCACAAATTCCAGACCATTACTGCCCTATTAAGTGCTGACATCAGCAAGTTATACTTGACCCCAGCCATCAAGGGGACTGTACCCAAGATATTCAAAGGATCTGTGTGGTCAGGAATTTTGTTTGTAAAACAAAGGCCTGAGTTCATAACCGTGCCAACATGATGACATCCTCACTGAGTGTTGATATCTTCAGTTCAACCAATTCCCATGTGCTGAAGCAAAGCTTCTGAGGAACCGAGAATTACAGGGAACAGGAAAAACAGCAATTTGATCTCTATTGACAAAATTTGATGCCAGATATTCCAGGCTGGTGTAAACACCAACACTTCCAGCTGCTGAATGATTGCAGGGGTTGCATTAGAACTTGGTTAGAGTTTTGATTCAGGTTGGGACACATGCACTTTTCGTGTTGTGATGTCCTCAATGGTTAACAATAGCGAGTCGTAAGAGATTAGAAGCAGTAAATGAAAGCACTGAAATGACCTGGGAAATGAATTTGGACAGAATCACTCCACCGTGAGAAGATTCAGACAAGCACTACTTATTGGCAAGAAAATAGGAAATAGGGTTGGGAAATGTTCTGATCCGGCTCGCAGCCAAAAAAATTAGATCTCAAGATGTCTTATTTTTATTACTTTCTGATAAGAGGGCAGTAATAGAAATAACATATGCTTACATAAACATACGAACTTAAGAACTAGAAGCAGGGGAGTAGGCAATTGAGCCCCTTGAGCCTGCTCTGCCATTCAATACGAACATGGTTGATCTCACCACATATGCACATACCTGCCCGCTCCCCATAACCACTCATCTGCTACTAATTAGAAACCTGTTTGGGGGGGGGCTCACGTGATGTGAGCGTAGGAATGGGGTCGCTCATCTGTTAATCCTTTTTTTGTCCTGGTGCACAATGTATAATTGTTTAACCCCGGTATGCATGATCTGTGCTATGTTCCTGGAAGATCCTGGCTAGACTTTGGTGATGGGGAGCAGAGTTAAGGCAAGAAAATCCTTGTTCGATTGGAGTGGTTGGAGGAGGCCAGCGTGGGTCCCAGATCGCAGTGGCCATTTCGCTGATGGGGGGGGGCCTATACCATGGCGATTGAGATGATGATGTGGAGATGCCGGCGTTGGACTGGGGTGGGCACAGTAAGAAGTCTTACAACACCAGATTAAAGTCCAACAGGTTTGTTTCAAACACTAGCTTTCGGAGCACTGCACACCTGAGGTTTGAGATGATGGCTGCCATCATCTAAATATGTGGTGTAATCCTTGCCTTTACAATGAAGGAGTACTTCTTTTTCGGCACCCTTCGCTATAGTGAGGGTGGAGGGTGTAGTGGGGGAAATGGGGGTGGTGGGTGTAGTGGCGGCAGTGGGGGTAGTGGGTCTGGTGGGTGTAGTGGGGGCAGTGGGGTGGTGGATGGAGTGGGGGCAGTGGGGGTGGTAGGTGTAGTGGGGGCAGTGGGGTGGTGGGTGTAGTGGGGGCAGTGGGGGTGGTAGGTGTAGTGGGGTAGTGGGGTGGTGGGGGTGGTGGGTGTAGTGGGTGCAGTGGGGGTGGTGGGTGTATTGGGGGTAGTGGGGGTGGTAGGGGCAGTGGGGGTGGTGGGTGTAGTGGGGGCCGTGGGGGTGGTGGGGGCAGTGGGGGTGGTGGCGGCAGTGGGGTAGTGGGTGTAGTGGGGGCAGTGGGGGCAGTGAGGGTGGTGGGCGCAGTGGGGGTGGTGGGTGTAGTGGGGACAGTGGGGGTAGTGGGTGTACTGGGGCAGTGGGGTGGTGGGTGTACTGGGGCAGTGGAGTGGTGGGTGTAGTGGGGGCAGTGGGTGTACTGGGGAAGTGGGGGTGGTGGGTGTAGTGGGGACAGTAGGGGTGGTGGGTGTAGTGGGGTAGTGGGGGTAGTAGGTGTACTGGGGCAGTGGAGTGGTGGGTGTAGTGGGGTAGTGGGTGTAGTGGGGCAGTGGGAGTGGTGGGTGCAGAGGGGACAGTGGGAGTGGTGGGTGTAGTGGGGGCAGTGAGGGTTGTGGGCGCAGTGGGGGTGGTGGGTGTAGTGGGGGCAGTGGTGGTGGTGGGTGTAGTGGGGGCAGTGGGGTGGTTGGTGTAGTGAGGTGGTGGGTGTAGTGGGGGTGGTGGGTGTAGTGGGGTGGTGGGTGTAGTGGAGGCAGGTTTAGGCTGTTTTAGCTCACTGGGCTAAATCGCTGGCTTTTAAAGCAGACCAAGCAGGCCAGCAGCACGGTTCGATTCCCGTACCAGCCTCCCTGGACAGGTGCTGGAATGTGGCAACTAGGGGCTTTTCACAGTAACTTCATTGAAGCCTACTCGTGACAATAAGCGATTTTCATTTCATGGTGTACTGGGGACAATGGGGTGGTGGGTGTAGTGGGGGCAGTGGTGGATTGCAGATGTTTCCCAGGGAATCCACAAATTAATGTGAAAGTCATGATGAACTGGGCTTGGTGTGAGTCCTGAGTGAAGTGCAAAGTTCGCCAAACGTTATATTATGGTTAGGCCAACTGTGCAATGAGAAGCACAACGTTTCTGTTATCAGTTAATAATCACTTTCTTCATTAAAGCACCATTGACATGCAGTGCTTTTAGATACTGTTATGATTTAGATGGGGGAGTGTGGCTGTGACCCGAATCAATTTGAAAAAGGGTCCTCCAACCAAAATACTTTGAGAACTACTGTCTTAGAGAAGTGTAGCATTGGAGAAATGGGGAACCTAACCTCTGATGGACAGTATAAGAGGACGGTGTGTTCTTATGACCAAAACATTTTGTGAGAACCTATCAGTTAAAACCCAACAGTTCTGGAATAACAGGATGCATTGCTTAATGGAAGGCGCAGAAGTCTTTACACGGAGCCTGGTTCATGTGTGGAATTCTCTGTTGCAAGCAGTCGTTAGATAGAGTTCGTAAATTCTTTTCAATGTGGATCAGTTGCTTGAGAAAGAGAAATATTAAAGGAAATGGGAAGACGCAGGAGATTGGAATGAGCCTATTAGAACCACAAATGTGGAGGCTATTTGTTTCATCTCCTCTGTGCTGCCTCTTTTCTCGCACCATCCAAATGAATGCCACTGCCTTGTTCTCTTTCCTTCTTCAAATGTTCATCCACTTTTCCAAGTGTCCTGCGCACATTTCATGCTGGAACATTCCTCTGCAGAAAGAAACTCCTCATACTTCTCACTCCCCTACAGGAAAGGGATTCAATGTCAGTGGGACAACCTTCACGAAGGCCAGGGGGGGAAAATCACTGATTGATCTCCCCATGGACTTCGTAGAATATGAGTTCCTATGGTGAGTGATGGAGGCCTGCCCAATTGGGGCTCACCAACCGGGCCTTAAATATTGACCCCCAGACCTGAACATGCAGTTCCCGATAGTCCTGGGCTGGAACATTTGTTTTGTACACCATGGCTGCGTGCTGAGAAAGTGTGGAGTGAAGGCTTGTGCTCGCACCTGTAATACATACGCAACAATTATTGATTAATAAAGGGATCAGGGGTTATGGGGAGAAGGCAGGAGAATGGGGATTAGAAAATATCAGCCATGGTTGAATGGCAGAGCAGACTCAATGGGCCGAGTGGCCTAATTCTGCTCCTGTGTCTTATGGTCTTTAGGTCTTATAGTATGTAAATAATGCCACTGAGTGCTGGGGTCTATGGCTGCAGAGTTTAAGTTGAGCAGGTGCTATTTTTTAATCTCTGTGCTACTGGAGGCACAGTGTCAGTGCTGGAAAATAATATGATTGCTGGAGCGAGCTGCCAAAGCCAACTGTTTGTTTGGCTGAGTGGAGGATGAGCATCTTACTTGCTCTCATGACTCACCACTACAGATTTTGTATTCCTGACGTGCATTCTCTACCAACACTGGGACAATCCGTGGTTGCCCTTGTGCTTGTTTATGGGATGTGCTAGTGACCTGGAAACAGCCCCTGCAATGTAAATGGGGTGAATTCCACAGCCTCAGTGAGTTGAAGCCTACTGAACAAAGTGAATCTGAATGGTAGAGGCTGGTCAGTATTGTTCAGTTATATCTGAGAAAGTAATGGGCTGATTGTGAGGGTGTTGTCGAAATTTCTTTCTGTTTAACTTCACTGTTGTACTCTCTCACTCATGGCCTCTCTAATTGTCCGAAAGCAGCAAAGAATGACCCTTTGTCAGATGTAATTAGCCCCACGCTGTGATGCTACGTGGTGGAGCCCTGTTGAAATTGTACCGAAGTAAATAATCACATTAGGACCCCTCCCCCTTTCTGACTTGCCTTTGACATAGATCCTAATATCTCAGGTATCAGCCATCAGTCACTGCATGCCCACATCAAGAAGAGCTTCATCTTGGTACATATGTTTTGGGGCACTATTTTCTCATATATCAAGATTACCGGACAAGCTTAATCTCAGTACATATGTTCAGTAGCTAACATTTTCTCAGATGCAGCATCCTTAGTTACCAAGGTCAGAACCCACAGTGAGATTTTAGGCCTCAATAGTTCTGCTTGTCCTTTATTCAGTTTGGAACACAATATACAAATTAACTAACATGAGAACTGTATGCAGATTTAAAACTTCAACTATTTGGTTGGGTGTTGAAAATGGGGGTGTGTGTTGCCTTTTTTTATTTGTTCTTAGGACAGGGATGATGTTGGCAAAGCTACATTTACTGTTCAGCCCTAGTTTCCTGGAGAAGGTGGTGTAAGCCTTCCTCTTGAACTGGTGTAATCTTTATTCACATTGTATTCCTACAATGGTGTCACATAGGAAATTTGATGAACCTTCCCCAAATGGGGAAATATTTCCCATAGAGTGTTAGAATGGTGGCAGCTTTCATTGTAACTACCTGTACCACAGATAATTGCTACATGTGCATCTGATTCCACCAGCCAACCTATCTAAATAATGTTCTTGAGGGTATTCATGTTTGCAAATGGTTTTTATCTTGAACAAGTTTCTTCCTTTGCAAAGATACTGATCCTTTCAATATAAGGATGTTGTATTACACCCTGCTGAATGGAAAGGGAGTTTTTTTAAGGTTTATGTGGGAGTAATGTGACCATTTATAAAAGTGATGTGAAATTGGAACTCTTGATAATCCACTATTGATTATCACTTGTGGAGAGATTACCTCACAATCCGTAACCCCTCATTGTGGATATCAGTGCTCATTTATCACACAGGCCATCACTGTCAGTCACGGCTCCTGCTTTAAAAAAAAGTCACAAAGGAAATTAAATCTGCCTCAGAACGTATTTCATTTAACTTCTACTCGAAATGCATGCTCTTCAATATGAGTTCCGTAAGCAGTTGGTTTCAGTTTCCAGTTTCATTCTAACACACTTCCAGGGAGAGGGATAATATAGAAGCTGGGTATAGCTCTATCTCCTACACCTCCACAACTTCACTCAGCTCAACCTCAGGAGAATACCCCTTTACACCAACGTGACAGTTTTCCATCTTTCACTCGGGTCATCTTCAGAGACGTTGATCATTTATTAACAATATTATTTATGTTGTGGATTCATGAAAATTTAGAACTGGATTGAAGCTGCCAAGCTTATTCCATACAAAAGCCATGAAAGCAGCAAATTAGCTACAATTTGGACTGGATATGACTTAGATCCTGCAGGTGAAAGGCCCGCCATTTGTATTTTATAAAATGTTTCCAGTTGATTGGGTGATTTGAATATTGTAATGCTGTGCTGAAGTTTGTGACCTTGAATTTAAAGTTTGATTTTCAGGTCTGTGTCCTGGAAGGGGAGAGGGGCACATACCTTCTGGTCCAATCATCCGGGAGGTGTGCCAATTAAGAACTCATCTCACAGTCAATTAAGGGGGGTGGTTGGCTGCGGAGGTGGGAATGCAATGCAAAGAGAAGCCTTTGCTTCATCTGCAATGACAGTATTGCGGGGGTGAATGACACCCATGAGGGTGCAATAAAATGAATGCAAAAGGAAGCCCACCCCCCACCACCACCGATCGTAGGATTCTGATGGTAAATGCGACCATTCTCGTTTCACTCTGGGGGGTATGCTATTTTCAGTACTTATTGATAAGATTAGCATCCTGTAAACATTCGCAAGTATATATTATTACAATTCCATCCTTAGGTTACAGCTGTCATGGAATTAAAATTCCTTACTCTATCAGATGTGTTACTGAGTCCTCATTTTGTTCTATACATTGACAGTAATTGTATAGCTGCTGTACTAAATGCCTGTTCATGTGCATCTGTCATGTTCAAAGTGGTTTCCACTTAAGTTGCATAAAATAATGCAATAGAAGGCTTATCAATAGATTGATTATCCTCAGTAACAAATACATTGCTATTTCAATTTAAAAACTTGCACATGGTTACTTTACTGCAATGAAGTAATATTTACAGTGTGGTTGAAAAGGTTGGAGTTCAACCATTGGCTCAATATATTTACAGTGCATGAAATTGTGTGGTGAAAAGAAGGTAAGGACATGCATCTGATTTGTTGAAAGGAGAGAATCTGAATCTTGACGCACAGCACGTAGTGTATTTTACCTCACAGTTTCAGAGTTTTAACTCTCTCCACAGCCCCACCAGGCCAGCTGCACTGTTCCAAATTATATTTAGGGTGGCACGGTGGCACAATGGTTAGCACTACTGTCTCACAGCGTCAGGGACCTGGATTCGATTCCAGGTTTGGGTGACTGCCTGTGTGGAGTTTGTACTTTCTCCCCATGTCTGCACGGGTTTCCTCCGGATGCTTCGATTTCCTCCCACCGTCCAAAGGCTTGCGGGTTAGGTGGATTGGCCATGATAAATTGCACCTTAGTGTCCAGGGATGTGCAACTTAGATTATGAGGATACGGCGGGGTGGACGGGGGAGTGGGCCTGGTGGGGTGTTCCTTCGGAGGATCGGTGCAAACTCTGTGGACCGAATGGCTCCCTTCTGCACTGTAGGGATTCTATGATTTAAGGTGTCAATGTTCAGATATTTTCAGTGAATTATGGCAAAGAAGCAGCATCATTCCCAGCTCTCTATCTGTGGAATTCTATTATTCTGTGTTTGGGATCAAGCTATTGCCTATGCTGTTCATCAATTTACTTCAAGGCTCCATGAGTACTTTTTTGATATTTAATTCCGCATTGTGCATGCGACCAAGACTGGGCCATGACTATTTGTTCTATTCTGCATTACCATTAGAGGAGGGCTGAGCAGTTTGTTTCCGTGGCGTGGTGCAGCCTGAGCTGGGTCTTAACTGTATAATGTGATCCTGTACCTGTGACTTATATTTTCTGGCCACAGACCATCCCCATTGGCAGAGGAGGTCCATGTAGACTTGCAATTTGACGGATAACGTATTGGAGGCTCTGAGTGAATGGGTTGACTGCCGGAAAAAATGGTATCAGGGCACCTATAATGTTTGTTATTGGTGCTGCAGCACCACATATGGTGAAATGAAACATCGTGATCTTTAAAGGCACCAGGGACATCAGGAAAATCTATCCTGAGGCCTGGGATATTTATCTAGGGAGTATCTGATGAAAAAATGAAAAATGAAAAATGAAAATCGCTTATTGTCACGAGTAGGCTTCAATGAAGTTACTGTGAAAAGTCACCACATTCCGGCGCCTGTCCGGGGAGGCTGGTACGGCAATCGAACCGTGCTGCTGCCCTGCCATGGTCTGCTTTAAAAGCCAGCGATTTAGCCCAGTGAGCTAAGCCAGCCCCTGGTCTTTACAGTACGGAAAGATCCCAGGTTTGAGAACTGCGGTACCCTTGGAATAAGGAGGGGAAGGGCCAGCCAGTTTTTCCCAGCCAGTTCACTGTTTGGCACGCTGCTTTGGAAACATGGGTTCATGTGCATGTGAGTGTGAGTGTGAGTGTGCAAAGTATTTCTGGGACCAAGTTTAGTTTTGGTGTCTGCTGAAGTCGAATAGCCTGTCAATATTTACTGTCAAGCCTTACACATAAGTGATTGTCATTTGAGTGAGGTACCAGAAAGGTGCCTGACACCCATGCAGCTGTAGCTCTGCAAGTTGTCAAGGGGGGACAGATGAGAGACGGCAATGGCATTTGAAATGTTTTAAGAGAATCACTAAATATGTTTAATCAAGACCATATGATACATTATAGGTGTTAACATTTCTCTCTCCCTTTATATGGCACTGTGCCATATAATATGTGGCATAGTTTTATCACCACTATTAATAAAAGTTGTAAATAAAAATACCACTTGGAAAAAGATATGGAGTAATAATCAACGAAAGATATTAATTTCATTATTGCAACATTAAAACGTTTCATATTCCTCAATGGGTCAGCATATTTAATGTAATTAAATGTCAAATTGCTGATTAGAACATAACATTACGGGGTACCTTAAATTGGAACTGAGATCAGAATCGTTTTACAAGCTGGAAATGATGCCATCTGATACTACTTGCATCTGCTAGATACCAGATGCTTGGTGTCTAATATCCTCTATCTTAAACAGAGTTGACAGATACACGGTCCTACAGCACATTTAGAATGAAGCAACTCAGAATGCACTCTGATTTGTGTTTGGGGTATTTACTCACTTCCTCAGTGTGTTAGCAAACGTCCTTACCATTTGCAATCTCTTGCTTCCGTGGCTGCACCTTTTAGATTGTGAGCTGCAAACCAACTACAAACGACAAGTCAGCAAGTACATGTCTGCTTAATATGAACTGCTGGCCAGAAATACTACGGGAAACTGAGTGAAATGGGATTCAAAATTGGGGCGGCATGGTGGCATAGTGGTTAGCACTGCTGCCTCACAGGGAGACGGATTCAATTCCAGCTTTGGATGACTGTGTGAAGTTTGCACATTCTTCCAGTGTCTGCGTTGGGTTTAATCCGGGTGCTCCAGTTTCCTCCCACAGTTCAAAGATGTGCCGTTGAGGTGGAGTGGCTATGGTAAATTGTCCTTTATTGTCGAAAGATGTGCAGGTTAGGTGGGTGCGGGGTTATAGGAATAGTGCAGGGAAGTGGGTCTAGGTCAGATGATCTTTCAGAGGGTTGGTGCAGACTCAATGGGCTGAATGGCCTCATTCCACACTGTAGGAATTCTATGAAAATTGAGCACCTTTGTCTGCCATTGCATTCCCGTTCTGCAGCTGGTATAACCCAGCCGGTAGTTGCCTGATGCAGTTAGGAAGCTCATTAACATACGATTATGTAGCACAATGGTTAGCACAGTTGCTTCACAGCTCCAGGGTCCCAGGTTCGATTCCCGGCTTGGGTCACGGTCTGTGCGGAGTCTACACGTTCTCCCCGTGTCTGCATGGGTTTCCTCCGGGTGCTCCGGTTTCCTCCCATAGTCCAATAATGTGCTGTTAGGTGGATTGACCGTGCTAAATTGCGTTCAGTGTCCAAAAAGGTTGGGTGGGGTTACTGGGTTACGGGATAGGGTGGTGGTGTGGGCTTTGGTGGGGTGCTATTTCCAAGGACCAGTGCAGACGCGATGGGCCGAATGGCATTCTTCGAGACTGTAAAATCTATGATTCTATGATGAAGATTATAGCCCTATGACTTACAGATGAAAATAGCATTTTAATGTCCTCTTCAGCAGAGTTCCCATTATGGATACCCTGCTCAGTAAAATCTGATGGACAAGAAGCTGAGGCCCTAAAAGTAAACTTACCTTTGTGGGGCCAGGAAAAGCAGGATCGCACAGACTTTGGGTCTCTGCTGCCCCTTTCCCATCTTATCTAGATGCCAGTCACAGGCATCAGGCTAGTTGACTTTCTAATGCCTGTTTTGGGAATAAGAAAAAGTTTTCTGGTAGGTAGTAAATGAGACAGCATCAAACATATCTTCCACGGAGACAGGTAGTCTGTGTGATGCCATCGGTTTCCTGCACACTCCTGTTGCCCCGGCAAAGGTTTTAACTTTTGAGCAGGATTATATTAAGTAATATTGAGTTTAAGGTCATCAGTCCGTGTCATCTGCACTGTTCCCAAAGAAGCCAGAATGAGTTGATGACTAGCGAAATGATTAAGAGCCACTGGAAAGTAAATAATCAGAAAAAAGTGTTGTTGAAGTCAAATAACATTTCTGAAATCAAATTGTACGTTCCTGATCAGAAACAAAGTACCAGATAGAATGTGGCCACTGCCACACAGAGTAGGAGAGAATGGCACCCCAGGCATCCACTGCGCATCTCCTACTGTTGACTTAATTATATTGCTTGGAGCGTAGAAGTGGGCTCCCACCTGCCCTCTTAAGCTGCGGCTTTCTTTAGCAAGGGAAGGTTAAATATGAATGGTGAAAAATAAACTTGCAACATTAATAAAAAAGCTGCAGTCAGGGAAGTATTGCGAGACAGAGAGCTGGAATGTGGAAGCTTAGTTAAAAATAGCCCAACAGCTTTTGATAAAATAATAGCCCTGGTGAAAAAAAACTCAATGGGAAACCTCCATGGTGAATTGTAGACAACTGAACAGAGTTTGGGAAAGTTGTGAATTTTCTAAGGAGTAAATCGCAAACATCTGTTCGATCTTAAAAGGCTGTCATTTTCTTTCCACCGATTTTCATCTAACTTTGTTTCTTCCCTTTCATTTTGGTTTCTCTTATCTTGTTTTCTCTTAATTTACCTAGCGATAAGGCTTCTAACCTTACCTCTGAAAGCATTAGTGAGTTACTTGACAAAAAAGGACATTGCAGCCAAGCTCTCTCATGTCTTCGCCCAACTTCTACACTTTTGCAACGGATGGTCTGTTCTTTTTCTCGTTTAGCCCAAACATTGAGGTCAAATTACACCAGAACACTTCCAGGACATAGGCAGTGTTAATTTAAATGAATAACTCAGCTCAGACTAATGCCTTCATCTGTTTGGCCCACACTAAATGACCAAGCCATCAGGAACATAAGCTTTTAATTGTCTTTGAAGCTTCAGCCAACTTTTGAAAAGATTATTTTATTAAAATTATTCATACACAAGCCTTGCGAAGCCTGCGACTGCCCGGTTGCAGTATTTCTGATAGGAATTCTAATTCCTGTCGCTCCAATGGGAATTCTAATTTTGTTTCTCCCAAAAGTAACAACCCAGCTGCCCTTTAGATGTCAAATCAGGACCAATGGAGTAATGCATTCCAAGTGCATCCTAATGGTACATTTTTCCAAAATGACATACAAAGGCAGCATATTAACAGATGTGATCTATAAGAGAACTGGAGGCCTGTACCTCATAAACATGATCATCTTACCAGGCAGAGCTTGGAAATCTCAATGTATTATGCCACCCGTGAGCTGCATACTATTAACTCTTTAGGGTCTCTAATGTGACATTTATTGGCAGTTCAGGATTTAATTTCTTGACAAGATTTTAGTCAGCAGTTTCTTTTTTTACCCACTTGGTTACAGCACTGACCAAGTGGGACTGTTGGTCCTCAGCGGAAGCTCGAGAGGTTCCCCTTTGCTATTCTGCACCTCTGAAAGTCTTCAACTTGCTAATTCTGAAGAACTGTCTAGCCTACGAAACCATGACTAATAATCCTACAGCACAGAAGGAGGCCATTTAGCCCATCATGCCTGCGCTGGTTTCCTGAAAGCGCTATCCATTTAGACCCAATCCCCTTCTCTTTCTCCATAGCCTTGCACATTAGTCCTTTTCAAGTATTTATAACTGTCCCTTTGAATCTGATTTCACAATCCTTTCAGCCAATGCATTCCAGATCATCAGAATTCACTGCATAAAGGAAACTCTCATTTGGTTGGAATTTAAGTCCTCTGGTTGCTGACACTTCTTCAGTGTATTATTCTGTTCTTATTTATTCTATCTAAAGCTACCATAATTTTGAAGCCCTTTATTTAATCGCACCTTAACCTTCTCTACTCCAAGGAGAACAATTCCAGCTTCTCTCTTCCTTCCTCAGAACTGATATAATTCTGGTAAATTTATTTTGCACCATCTCCTGGTGAAGGGATTTTCAGGGAGTGTTTGGAAGCAATGGGATGCTCATTCATGGATTTAAATCTCTTTATTTTCTGTTTTTTATCATCAGACCAGGAAGAGCATAGCTTTTACATCAAGGAGTATCTCTTTGTAACTATTTGACTTTCAATGTGATGCATCAGGAAAGACAAAATGATAACTCGCAAAGAAATACACATGGAGTAACAGGTGCCAGGAAATCTGTTTGAAGAATGCACCAACCAAGGAGTGCAGATGATATCATAAATCACAAAAGTGTAACTTGAGCAGGGCACCAATGTCATCGGAAACCCAAGAGCCTGTTATAGTCTTGCACATAGAACTATTTTTCAAAAAAATAATATATGCATTTTTTCTCCCTCTCTCAGCATTCATTTATAATATTTTACAGAGTTGTGATAGTGTTAACGTTTTTATCTAACTGTGTGCAAATGTCAATATTAGGCTCTCAGTATTGTACAATCGATTGTGAAAATGATTGAGTATATTGTGTATTTGCAGTGCTAAGTGTCTTGGGGTATTTTTCTACATGAAAGGCAGGATATAAATATAAATTGTAATTGTTATTGTAGAAGTGACTCAAATACATTATGGGATTGATCCAATGTATTGTGAGATTGGATCAGTGTATTGTTGGATTGATTTCAACATTGTAGAATTGACTCAGTGTATGATTGTTTCATTTTAGTGCTGGATTGCCTCAGTATATTCTTGCAATAATGAGAGGGTTTTATTCATTAGTAAGATTAACAATGTAGGAAATAAACTTGAAACATTTAATTTTTCCCACCCAAGATTGTATTACAGCACCATATTTGTTCTCAGGACATTGTCAATTAATATACTGCCATTGAAGTATTTCTGTAGAGCAGTCATTATTGTAGCATACAAAATGCAGTGGGCAATTGCCATACCAAGGTGTGTTGCAGCCGGATAGGATGCTCTCTGGAGACATCTGTGAGAGTCGATGCAGACATGCCAAATTTCTTTAGCTTCCGTAGGAAGTCGAGGCATTGTTGGGCTTTCTTAACTGTTGCATCAATGTGAGTGGACGAGGACAGTCTGTTGGTGATGGTGATCCCCAGGAACTTAAAGCTATCAACCATCTTCACTTCAGAGCCATTGATGCAGACAGGGGAGTGTGTCATACTACACTTCCTGAAGTCGATGATCAGTTCCTTGGTTTTGCTGACATTGAGGGAGAGGATGTTTTCGGTACACAATGCAACCAAGTGATCTATCTGTAGTCTGACTCACTGTTGTTTGAGATACAGTCCACCATAGTCATATCATCCACAAACTTACAGATGGAATTGGAGTTATATCTTTTCACACAGTCGTGTGTATAGAGAGTATAGTAGAGGACTGAGCACACGACCTTGCGGGGCCCCGATGTTGATGATTATTGTGGAAGAGGTGCTGTTACCTATCCTGACAGATTGAGGTCTGTTGGTGAGGAAGTCAAGGATCCAACTACACAATGAGAGGCCAAGTGCAAGATTGCAGTTTGGTTATTAGTCTTGTCGGGATAATGGTGTTCAAGGTGGAGCTATCATCGATAAACAGCAGTCTGACGTAGGTGTCCTTGTTGTCGTTGTGTTCGAGTGTTGATTGTAGAGCCAGGGAGATAGAACCTGCTATGGACCTGTTGCGGCAATAGGCAAACTGTAAAGGATCGAGACCGCCTGGGAAGCTGGTGTTGATCTGTCTCATGACTAGCCGCACAAAGTATTTCATGATGACAGATTCAGGGCCACCGGTCGGTAGTCGTTGAGGCAGGCTACCTTGTTCTTCTTTGGTACTGGTATTATGATGGTCTTCTTGAAGGAGGTGGGAACCTCAGAGCGGAGAAGTGAGGTGTTGAAGATCTCTGTGAATACTCGCCAGCTGATCTGCGCAGGCACTGAGTGCTCACCCAGGGACTCTGTCGGGTCCTGTCACTTTCCACAGGTTCACTTTCTTTTTAAAAAAATTTAGAATACCCAATTATTTTTTTCCCAATTAAGGCACAATTTTAGCATGACCAATCCACCTAACCTGCACATCTTTGGATTGTGTGAAACCCATGCAGACATGGGGAGAATGTGCAAACTCCACATGGACAGTGATCCAGGGCCGTGATTCGAACCCGGGTCCTCAGCGCCACAGTCCCAGTGCTATCCACTGTGCCAAATGCTGCCCTGGCATGTTCACTTTCAAGAACACAGCTCTTACCTCTGAGGCTGTAATAGTGGATATGCATGTATCCAGGGCTGTTGGGGTGGTGGCACTGATGTATTGGTTGACTGTTCAAGCAGGCATAGAACTTGTTCAGTTTATTGGGGAGGGATGCTCCAGCGCCAGAGATTCTGCCTGGCCTTGCTTTGTAGCCTGTGATCTTGTGTAAGCCTTGCCATAGACGTTGTGGGTTTGTGTCATTGGCCTGGAACTCTAGTTTGGTCCGGTATTGTCTTTTAGCATCCCTGATGGCACCTAATTGAGGCGCCCTCAAGATGTGGGTATGAATCTTACTTAATGTAGCCAGGCACAATGCAGGTGGGAGGTGACCGCCTTGGACCATGAAGCAACCAGAAAAGAAGCCCAGCCTCCACCCAAAAAGCCATTGGAGGCAGGTACTGTTTCGCTGGCGATGGGAGTACGGGGGCATGGGTTGGGGGGTGGGGGGTGCAATCCTGCCAACACCATTAAAATTCCTGCATTGTGGTTGAAATAGCTATTGGCTAATTTATGGAATTAATTGGTTTCCCCCCTTCCCAGTCAGCAGGCCACTACCGTTCCTGCTTCGGGGGACATTCATGCGTGCCATGGTGGTGAGAAGATATTGAACTTCCTTCCCAATATTTTCTGCTAACCATTTACCAGTCCTCCTGCCTCCTCACTCATCTCCTGAGGGCTGCTAAATTTCAACCTCCACCAATGAGGCACTCCCTCCGTACTGTACTGAAATATCAGCATAGACAAGATGATGTGTGGGACTTTCTGGCCATTATCACCAGCGGGACGTTCCAATGCTGCCGAAGGTGCAGCCCACCGAGGGGTGGATTCAATGGAAAATCCCATCGACAGCACTGGGACCAGAAGATCCTGTCGCCGACCAACGTGGCCTGCCTCCTGGCACTGAGAAGTACAGCATGGAGTGAGGGGGGGGGTACAAAAATTGCCCCCCCCCGCCGCATCCTGAAATCTCTGACAGTGCTGTACTCGCTTAGCACTGAAATGCTAGTCTACATGATGTGATTAGGTCTAGGATCCATGACTTTCTTACTAAATGCTATGATTGAACCAAAGTTGATGAACTTAAAGCTGCTCTAAGTTATTTCTTGCTTTTATTGAGAATTATTTCCACTAGTTAGCAGGAAATTACCAGTTTACTGCATGGTTATCCAATGTGGTTGCACTAAATTGGACAATCTCGTTAAATGTGAAAAGTGTTCCAAATTTCAATATCTTTTGCATGTTGCAGTGTTTGCATGTTGCAGGGGCTGTTTAGCACACTTGGCTAAATCGCTGGCTTTGAAAGCAGACCAAGCAGGCCAGCAGCACGGTTCGATTCCTGTAACAGCCTCCCCGAACAGGCACCGGAATGTGGCGACTAGGGGCTTTTCACAGTAACTTCATTGAAGTCTACTCGTGACAATAAGCGATTTTCATTTTCATTTCATTCTTAACTTCAGTCCTGAAAGGTTTGGCTCTAATATTTAGGCTGTTCTCTAGTCCTGGATTCCCGAGCGAACTCATTGAGGTCAGGATTTTCCAGCATTTCACGCTGGCAGGATCTTCCACTTCTACTGACAGTGCACCCGAGCCATGGGATTCCAGGTGCCATGGGGAGCATTCAACGGGAAATCCCATTGACAACAGTGGGACCAGAAGATCTTGGCGCCAGCCAATTTTGGGCCACTTTCGCGAAATACACGAGTTGCATGGAAAATTCCTCCCAGAATTTCAATCTAGAATGATCATTTCCCTCAATATGTTGGAAACTTCAATCTATTCAGCTCCTAATCATCTAAATTCTGGGGAATACAACCCGATTCTGTGTAATTTTTCTTCATTATATAACCCTCTGAGTCCAGCTATCATTCTGCTAAATCTATGCTTCAGTCCCTTCAAAGCCATCTTCCTAAGGTGCGGTTCCCAGACCTGAATTAAATACTCCAGATGTGGTGTAACCAGGGGTTTATGTAGCTAAATAATTACTTATCTCCCCTTATATTCTAGTTGTCTAGATATAAAGGCCAATATTCCATTCGCATTTTGATTTTTTTTCCATTCCTGTCCATTTCATTTTAATAGGCCCCTATGTCTCTGTTGGCCTTCACTGCTTCTTGTTTTTCAACATTTAAAATCTGTTTTATTCTTCTTGGGTTCAAACTGCATGACCTTGCACAAGGCTGAATTTTGTAATTTCATACTTTCATCTACGCGCTTACAATGCCACCTATCTTTGTGTCATCTGCAAACTTCGACATCCTGCCATCTAAGTTATTAATAAATATACTGAATAGCTGAGGTCTCAAACACAGATCCTGGTGGGACACCACTAGTTACATCTGGCCAATTAGAGTGCCCTCCCTATTATCCCTACGCTCTGTTTCCCAGCCAGGACAATAGGTTGTCTGCACTTCCATGAGATTCAACTGTAGCTAGTATTCTCTTATGAGAGGCTTTATCAAATGCCTCCTAAAAGTCCACATAAATAAAATCCAAAGGTATTGCCTTGCCCACTACTGCAGCCATCTATTCAAAGAATTGTCAGGATTGTCAGGAATTACCTACCCTTTTCAAAGATTGGTAAGACTTGTGGGACCTGTTTATTAACCACTCAAAACCCACACACTTGCACAGTTAAAATCTGGCCCAGTAATTGCTGACAGTCTCAATACAGGTAATCTTCCCATTGTCATCATCAGGGAATGTATGCATCATTGACGGGATAGATTAAAAAAAAGTGGGTAAAGGGAAAAAGTTTAATTGAGTATCAATTCATCTATAGATTTTGTAGAATGTTTTTGCCATTTCCCTTTATCAACAAGTCCAAAAATGAAAAAAAGTATTTTTATGTTCTTCTACATTGCAACAGTGACTTCACTTCAAAAGTTCTCCTTTGGTTTTTGAAGCGCTTTGGGACATTCTGAAACCATAAGAGGGGCTATATAAGTGCAAGTTTTTGTTTTTTCCTTCATAATTTCATCAGAGTGGTGTAATGTCACCATGACTTTCACGTGAAGCAATTTTAGTCACTTCAAAGTATTCATTTTCATATCCTCAGTGATTTCTATTTATCACATTTTCACATCAATTGTGGTACAATTGTCAGCACTGTTATCATTTGCCAAACAAAACTGAAATTATGCGCACATTTTAATGAAAATAAATGAAACGTTTTGAATGATAGAGGAACTATTTATTTTAATTGTGAGCAAAGGGGTTTGTTAAAATGTTGCATCTATTGCAGTACTATAAACACTGGAGTAAGTTGCTTCTATGCAGAGACAACAGATTTATTTTATGAGTGGGCCTATCCTTGCAAGACAAAGAATAATGGGACTACTCAATCTAGACTTCTTTAAATGTTCAGTTTTAAAAATAAAGCTCGAATGAAGGTGCGATGATAGTTACCTGAGTCTCTTCAGCAACATTCAGCTTATTTATTCTTAGTAGCTCCAGAATCTAGCAGTAAAGCATTGGGGCTCCATCCTGGGAAATGTGCCTGATCTCCGTAGCTCTAGCGTAAAGTACTAGACTTCTATCCAGAGGAATCAAGTATTAATCCCTGAGCAGCCTGAGGCTTAAACTTGGAGATGTTTATGGCAAAGATTTTGACATCCTTTTCTAAAATCCTTATCCAGAAGTGAATTAAAAGACAACTCTTCATTGGGCCAACTCCCATTCCCACTCAGCTAACCTGTAAGCACCTTTTTATTTTGTTTTCACAATGATGTCAGCCGAGGAGCAGTTCATTCTGTTAACATTCTTTTAAATGTTTGTTTTAAGTCATTTCCTCTTTTCTCTCCTGGAAGTGCTGACTCTGCTAGGGTGGGTGGGGGAAATGTGGTAACCTGAGACCAGGTCAACTCTGATTCCTTGCCCAAGTGTTCAATCCAGACAGTGAGCAACAGCAAATGTTTGAGGTCTCACAGCCAAGCATGAGAATGTCCTCACCTGATATCCTGTCAATTATTGCAAATAGAATCGGCAACCTTGGGTGATATCTCCCCTCAATAGCCAAAGGTGCTGAGGTCAGTTGTTGTCTCCTGCCCGGCCCATTTGGTGAAGGTTACACAGTAGGGAACTTGGAACCTTTCTGACCTCCATGCTTCAGTTTCACAATGAACAATTGGGAGTACAGTAATAACATTGCTTTTAAAGAATTTTAAAGGGACAATCTTCATACAATAGGAAACAAACTGCTGCCATGAAAGGGTATACTTCATGAATGTACATTGCTCAATGTCCAGTACTCCAAAAGGTGTTCCTAGGATGTGCTGCTTCATGGTCTGGTAACATATAATGGAGATTTGAGCAAGGTAGTCATAAAATCGTTCATCAAATCTGGCCTTTACAATTCAGCCACGATACGAAGGCAGTTGTAGTTTGTGCAGCATAGTTAGTTAAATCCCAGAATTGCACAAGATGTCAACACAGCAAAATTATGGACCGGATTTTTAAAAAATTCATTTATGAGATGTGGGCATCACTGGTTAGACCAGCATTTATTGCCTTTCCCTAGTTGCCCTTCAGAAGGTGGTGGTGAGTTGCCTTCTTGAACCGCTGAACTCATTGAGGCGTAGATACACCCACTGTGCAGTTAGGAAGAGAGTTTCAGGATTTTACCCATCGACGGGGAAGGAACGGCAGCGATATATTTCCAAGTCAGGGTGGTGTGGTTCCCAGGTATCTTCTGCTCTTGCGCTTCTAAATGGTAGTGGCCATGGTGTTTGGATTCTCTGTTCCTGAGTCTAAATGCTCCCACCAACGGAGAATCAGGACATTATTGTACTGCCGCTAGGAGCTCCAGGGAGGTGTGATTCAATCAATGCAAATGGGCCAGCACGCTGCCCACGTGCATCCCACCCGAGTCTGAATTCCCCAGGCATGTAATTTGCTGGGGCCGGGATCCCCATTGTGAGCATGCCAAGCTGGAGCAGCCCTTCAGCTCTCTACTCACCCCAGACTCTCATTCCTGCCAAGGAGACAGCTACTAAAGGACCTGCACCACACTTCCATGATGCAGACATCCATAGGATGTTGGACGCCATTGAGGAGAGGACGGACACTCTTTCTCAGGGTGGGGTAGAGACTATTGTTGTGAATAAAGCCTGGATGAAGTGGGAGGTGCAGTGAGTGCTGGCACCTTCACCAAGAGGACCGGCATGTAATGCAGGAAGAAGATGAATAACCTCTTTGGAATGGTTTGGGCGAGTAACCACCTGGATGACCCTGCTATCATTCCTGTCCTTGACCCCTTATATCTGCCCCCAAACCCTTCTCTGCCTGGAGCACTCCGCCTATCAGCATGCCCTCAGAAACCCACCTCGATTGATTGATTGATATTTATTGTCACATGCACTGAAGTACAGTGAAAAGTATGTTTCTGCAGCCAAGGTAACGTACACAATCCGTATATAGTAGACAAAAGAATAATTGACTGAGTACATTGACAAATGGTGCATCAAAAAATAGTGATTGGTTACAATGCGGAACAAGGGCTAAACAAGCAATACATGAGCAAGTAACCACATTCAGTAACCCCTAAAACATGCCAGGCCCTCTGGCCAGATTCCTTACTCACATACGCCACTAGCTAGAAACACCTCCCATAAAACTGGCATGCTGGCAATGCACTATGTCCTTTCTGTGTCTCCAAGAATATATGGGCCTCAATTGAAGGGAGCGCTGGAAGATAGGCGGGAGCATACCCGACATACGGTCCAGACCCCCTTTGAAGGGAAAGTCGTGGAACCCATGGGGGAGGCTGAGGAGTGAGCAGTGGCTGGCATGGAGTATGGCATGTGCCGAAGAAGTGAGAGTCCAGTGCAACTTTATCCCGATGTTCTTTCTCAAGTAAGTCTTTCATCTCCCACAGCTCGGACCTTCCAAGAGTTGACCCATGTCCTTCGTCTTCCAGGATGCCTATCAGATGAGAACTGGCTGCCCGGGGTCATGGCCCTCCCCTCCAGACCTTCAGAACAACCCTGGAGCAGACGTCTGGGTAACCACCACCAGTCTGATTTGCCTTGTACTGTTGTCCCACCGGTCGGAAGGTTGTGCTATGGCTGGGTCTTGAGCTGGTACAATTGGAGGTGGAGGGGGTTCAGGGCATTGGACCCATGGATGCCCCAGAGGTATCCACCCTGATCGAGAAGTCACAGGCCAAGGGAGACGCAGTGTGAGACTCCTAGTATGGCAGCATGCCCAGTCTATGAGCCCAAAGCTTGCTCCATCATGCCCTGCTGCCCCCCCCCTGCCAAATAATGAGGTGTCCCACTTTACCGCCAGGGATCACCTGGGCAGATGTATCAAAAAGACAGGAGTCAGACTTTGTCACACAATGAGGAGCACCAGAGCTTATCTCACAGAGGATGGTCATCACCATCCTCTGTCCTGTAGACAAAACTCCCTGATACGGCCAACCTATGCCCAAAATCCTGTTGTAATGCTGAGATGACCCTGGGAGGGGAGAGCGGGAAGGGGGAGTTCTGGTCGTGGGAAGGAGTGAAAGACTAAGGGGAAGTTGGGGTGAATGGCTCAGGGGAAGATAGAGTGAAATGTTGAGGTGAAGGTGGGGTGAAAGGCTAAGGGGAAAATGGGGTGAAAGGCTAAGCGAAAGGTGTGGGTCAAAGGGTAAAGGGAAGATGGAGTGAAATGCTAAGGGGAAGATGGGGTAAAAGACTATGCGGACGGTGGGGTGAAAGGCATTGGGGAGGATGGGTGAAAGGTTGAGGTGAAGGTGGGGTGAAAGGCTAAAGTGAAGATGGGTTGAAAGGCTAAGGTGTGGGTGGGGGGGGGGGGGTCATGGGACAGAAGGGACTGAAGGCAAGGGGGTGGGAGCAATGGCAATGGAGCTGCTGGTATTTTGGTCTCCTAGTAGGTGAATCGGGAGCTGATCAGATTCTTCCTGGTTCGATGGCTCTAAAGGACTTGTTCGAAGGCCCGTTGAGTCAGCTCCCGGCCCTCTCCTGACTCATCCTGAACATCGTCCTCGTCTTCCTTGTCTGACAAGGCCTGCCATTCTTTACCCTCCTCCAGGATGCCTCCCCATTGCTGTTTAATGTTGTGCAGACAGTGCAGGCCACCATGATGTGCGTAACTCTCTGGGGCTGTATTGAAGAGCCCCGTCAGAGTGCTCCAGGCAGCAGAAGTACATCTTCAACAGCCTGATGCACCGCTTAATGATGCTCCTGATTGATGAGTGAGCATTGTGAATATGCCTCTCTGCCTCGGTCTGCTGCATCTGCACGGATGTCATCAGCCATGACCTCAGTGCCTTGTCACCGACTAGCCAACCCCTCACCCGAGGGAGGCGCCTCAAACTTGCTTGACATCCACCAAGTGCACTAAGATGTATGTATCATGTATGCTGTCTGGGTATCATACACAGACATGCATGATGTGAAGATGGTGATCACCAAAATAAATAATTAAAGAGCCCCAAAAAAGCAAAAAGGAACCAACAAAAACAGCAAACAGGAAAAAAGGATACCAGGGAGGACAATGCCTCCGGACAGTGTACATCAGTCCCCAGCCCCCCCAGTCCTCAGTTCGAGTCCAGCTTCTCTGCCTGGACGAAGGCCCAGGCATCCTCCGGGGAGTCAAAGTAGAGCTGGCGATCTTTATAAGTGACCCAGAGGCGTGCCGGCTGTAACAGGCCGAACTTCACCCCCTTCTTGTGAAGCACTGCCTTTGTCCGATTAAAACCAGCCCTTCTCTTCGCCACCTCCGCACTCCAGTCCTGATAAATCCGGATCTCTGCATTCTCCCACCTGCTGCTCCTCTCCTTCTTCGCCCATCTCAGCACACACTCACGGTCAACGAAGCGGTGAAAACGGACCAGCACCGCCCTTGGCGGCTCGTTCAGCCTGGGCTTCCTCAGCAGCACTCGATGGGCACCCTCCAGCTCCAAGGGCCCTTGGAAGGACCCCGCGCCCATTAACGAATTCAGCATCAAGGCCACATAGGCCCCCAAGTCCGAACCTTCCAGCCCCATCCGGGAGGCCCAGGATCCACAAGTTCTTCCGGCGGAAGCGGTTCTCCATCTCCTCCATCCTCGCTTGCCATTTCTTGTGAAGTGCCTCGTGCGACTCCACCTTCACTGCCAGGCCTAGGATTTCATCCTCGTTTTCCGAGGCCTTTTGCCGTACCTCGCGGATCTCTGCGCCCTGAGCCGTCTGAGTCGGCATAAGCTTGTCCAATGAGGCCTTAAGCGGTTCCAGGAGCTCAGCTTTCAGCTCTCTGAAACAGCGCTGAAGCAGCTCCTGCTGCTCCTGCGCCCACTGTTGCCACGCTGCCGGTTCCCCGCCCGCCGCCATCTTGTTTTTCCTGCCTTGCACCTTTCTCTGCTCCAAAGCCGATTGTTTTGACCGCCCCGCTCCTGGTCCAGTCCATCCACCGGCAGATGATCGCAGCAAATGTGTTCCCCCACCGGGAACAGTCCAACCAGCGCCGCTACGGGCCCTTAAAAGAGCCCAAAAGACCGAAAAAATCGGGAGCCACCGAACGTGCGGCTTAGCTCCGCATCACAGCAACCGGAAGTCGAAGATGGTGATCACACACCAACTGCATATTCTGGGAGTGGAACCCTTCCTGTTAATGAAGGGCACGCCCTGTCGAGCTGGTGCTCTGAGGGCTAATAACTCACTGGACCTGGGGCATGCCAACTTTGGCAGAAAATCCAGTAGCCCGGGTATCCTGATGAGCCTAGTCCAGGTTAAAATGGATGTACAATAAGAAGTCTTACAACACCTGGTTAAAGTTCACCTGTTGGACTTTAACCTGGTGTTGGAAGACTTCAAACTGTGCTCACCCCCAGTTCAACGCCGGCATCTCCACATCAAAGTGGATGCAGGTAGCTGCCTGGATGCATATGGCATCCATCACATCTCGGATCCATCTGTGCGCAGACATTTGCGAAATCCCACACATGTCCGCGCTCAAGCCCGGAAACGAGTCAGAGGCATAGGAGTTGAGGGCAGCTGTCAATGTGACGACCACTGGGAGTGGGTTTCCTCCTCCTAGACCCCGCTCTGCCAGGTCCGTAACCATCTGGTGGCAAACGGTATCCTTGGTGAGGTGGAATCAACAGCAGCTTATATGATCCGGCAACGTCTTGAAGGACCAGCGCCAACAGTACCCTCTCCCTCGGCCTGGTGGGCGACCGACACTTGAGCCTCACTGGCTGCTGTTCCGGGACAGGCTCCTTTCCTACAAGGTCTTCCCTGGGTTGGCCCTGGCACTCTTCCCACCCTGTATCCGCACAGCAACAGCGGCCAGGTCGAGAGCTAGCATGGCAGGCTAAGTTCCAAATTCCATTCTGTGCAGGGGAAGAGACAGAGACAGTCAGCAAGGTGAGGCTTCCCCTGACCATCCAAATCCCCCAAATTACATCGCCACCTGAGTTTGACTGCTTAGCTTCCCCACCATTACACCCCTTTCCCTTCTGGATCATAGACTTGACTCTGCAGCCTTGTCGCCATCAGTGCCTTGCACCCAATCCTTGATGTGGAAGTCTCTATCCTCATCACTCATCCCTGCCAACTGGGGTGCCTTGGCTGCCACAACAGGTGTTAGCATTGGGTTCTGTGGGCCCTATCCTGGTTCTCCTTGTGGGGTCCACTGTGGGTGTCCTCATTGAGTGAGCCTTGTGCCTTCCTGCCTGAACACTGGCAGCTGATAGTGTGGTGGAGACGTTCACTCTGTTTTACGGCAGGTTTACGGCTCTATGCTATGAGACTGATGTATAGGCACATCCTACAGATGGGAGTCACTGAGGGTCCCTTTGCTGGGAGCTTGGCTGCAGTCCCTAACCCCCTGCTCCCACTCAAAGGCCATGGTGCCAGGATACTGTTTGTAATCAAGTCCTACCCATGTGAGTCCCGGCTGGGAGGGGTGGAGCATAATGGGGGGGCGGGGCGTTGAAGATTCAGTCTTCCTGCCCGTTAATCGCATTCAAATGAATACAGAGGAGATGTTTACATATTCCCTCTGGCATGGACATGGATTCTGCTGTGGCCAGCAGGGCAGGATGCCGCCCCATGCCAATCTCATTATGGGCCGATGTGGAATTCCCCCCCCAATCGTGATTCCCGATCTTAGCAGCAGGGAATGGAGAATATAATAATTATAATCATTATTATTGTCACAAGTAGGTTTACATTAACACTGCAATGAAGTTACTGTGAAAATTGCCGACTCGCCACATTCCGGCGCCTGTTTGAGTACAAAGAGGGAGAAATCAGAATGTCCAATTCACCTAACAGCACGTCTTTCGAGACTTGTGGGAGGAAACCGGAGCACCTGGAGGAAACCCATGCAGACACGGGGAGAACGTGCAGACTCTGCACAGACAGTGACCCAAGCCGGGAATCGAACCTGGGGCCCTAGTGCTGTGAAGCAACAGTGCTACCCACTGTGCTACCATGCTATCGGCCTATATGTCTCAGAGAGCGTTCTTGCACAAATAAAAGTTTAATATCCCCCTTGGACCAAACATGATGAATGCACTTTAATAAATTGAGGAAAGAAGCAGTGGGTTCTCAGTGTCTCAGGTTTGTAAACTCACGTCAGCAGCCAGTTGACAGTTTCTATTTAGGAGCTGAATGAGAAGTATCAGGGTCTGTCATGTATAATTTAATTCACAGATGTACACAAGTGCATTTGGCGTTAAGATCAGATTTCTGGCCTTTAGATTCCTGACCTGTGTTGTCATTTATAGAAAATCTCTCTGTTCACCCTAACCCACAGATCATTGTTCCATGCAGGAATGAAAGCGCCTTTAATTTCCTTCATGGCCTTAAATTAGCTGAGAATGGCAGCTTGTAACTGTGGCTGGAAAAAGCTTAAATAATAAAAAACTTGCCATGTTAATCTTCACCTCACAAAGCAAAATGCTATTTCGCTTTACAGCAATTTGAGTTCCGTTTTCCCTCAGTTTCAGGTTTACCGCAGGGAGTTCTGTCCAATGTCAAGTGAGTAAACAATGGGTTTCCTTGGTACCAGAGAACCATACCGGGCCTTGGATTCCTCTGTGTTTCCAGAGACAAATCGGGAGCATAGATAAATGTTTGCCGCCAGTGTCACATATGTTGCATTTGCCATTTTAGTTCTGCTCACATACTGCACCCCCCCCCCCCCCCCCCCTCCATGACCCCATCTCCTGTGACCTTTTCTCATCAGTAGAACATGCTGAACTTCCCTCTGATATCAGGAATGGCCCATGACCAGAAGCAGAAAACTGTAAGCACGTGCTTGCGCAGCGGCGCTAAAATCTGCCCTGAGGTAGAAACAGGGCAACTTTGATGTCAAAGGAACTGTTACATATTATTGGACTGTGTGTATTGGACGGGTGAACATTGTGGAATGTATCTTCCTTTAAACAAGTGTTTGCTGCTATGTTTTCTATGCAGGTGATCATACAGCGCAAAGTCTTCAAGAACGTTTACAATACTGTTGGCAGAGTTAATACCATTTTGTTGTAAAATAAGCCATTGCATGACTGGGAATTTGTTTTGATTCTTCATGAAGCTAGTATGGTACTTTATTGCTTATAACTATATGCACTATTTTATAACTTTGATCAGTCATGAAAAGGGTAAAAACTCAGACATGAACCAACAATCAAGCATATCATGTAATGTAAAATGCAACAGGAACATTTGGACATAGAACATAGGACTTAGGAGCAGGACCCTTCAAACCTGCTCCTCCATTCGAGAAGATTATGCCTGATCCATTCGATAAGATTATGGTTGATCTGACTGTAGTCACAACTCCACCTCCCTGACTGCGTCCCCCCTCCCTCCCCAATAACCCTCTCTTGTCTATCAAAAATCTATCTAACTCAATCTGAAAGATAGAAAATAGGAGTAGGATTAGGTCATTTGGCCTTTGAGCGTGCTCAGCTATTCATTATGGTCATGGTTGATCATTCAACTCAATAACCTGTTCTTGCTTCCCCCCGCGCCGCCCCAGCCCCCACAATATCCTTTGATTCCCTTTGCCCAAGAGCCGTATTTAACTGTTTCTGGTGCGGCGCCCCCCTGTCGGCAGCAGGATCCTCCATCGCGCCAGCCAGCCAATGGAGTTTCCCATTGCGGGCACCCCCACGCCACCAGGAAATTTGCGGGCGTGAATGTTCTGCCAGCGAAGCGGAGGATCCCACCGACAGAGTATCCAGCCCACAATGTTTTGGCCTCAACTGCTTTCTCTAGAACATAGAACAGTACAGCACAGAACAGGCCCTTGAATTCCACTGGCTCACCTCTCTGCGTGAAGAAATTTCTCCTTATCTCAGTCTTAAATGGATTAGCCCGTATCCTTAGATTGTGGCCCTTGGTTCTGGACTCCTTCGCCATCGGGAACATCCTTCCTGCATCTATCCTCTCTAGTCCTGTTAGAATTTTATAGGTTTCTATGAGATCCCCACTCATTCTTACAAACTCCAGCAAATATAATCCTAATCGACTCAATCTCTCCTTACTCATCAGTCTCACCCTCACCATCACAGGAATCAGTCAAGTAAACTTCAGTGTACACCCTTTAAATCAAGAGCATCCTTCCTTAGATAAGGAGATCAAAAGTGCTCATGATATTCCCGTACCAGCCTCCCCGGACAGGTGCCAGAATGTGGCGACTAGGGGCTTTTCACAGTAACTTCATTGAAGCCTACTCGTGACAATAAGCGATTTTCATTTCATTTCATATTCCAGGTGTGGTCTCGCCAAGGCCTTGTATAATTGCAGCAAGCCATCCTTACATTTGTACTCGAATCCTCTCACTATAAAGGCCAACATACCATTTGCCTTCTTTACCGCCTGCTGCACCTGCATGCTTACCTTCAGCGGCTGGTATACGTGGACTCCCAGGTCTTGTTGCACATTCCCCTCTCTCAATTGATAACCATTCAGATAATAATCTGCCTTCTTGTTTTAGCTTGGAAAAAGACCCATTTATTGCTACTCTTTGGTTTCTGTCTGTCAACCAGTTTTCTATCCACCTCAATACACTACCCCCAAACTCATACGCTTTAATTTTTCATGCTAATCTCTTATGTGGGTTTTTATTGAAAGTCTTCTGAAAGTCCAAATAAACCACGTTCACTAGCTCCCCATATCAACTCTACTGGTTACATCCTCGAAGAATTCTCATAGATTTCCCTTTTGTAAATCTATGCTGACTCCATCTGATCCTGCCACTGTTTTCCAAGTGCTCTGCCATGAAATCTTTTATAATGGGCTCCAACATTTTCTTCGCTAGCGACGCCAGGTTGACTGGGCTATAATTCCCGGTTTTCTCTCTACTTCCTTTTTAAAATAGTGGGCTTACATTAGCTACCCTCCAGAATCTATAGAATCTTAGAAGATGACCAAGTTTACTTTCATGCTTTGTTTTCATCTTCTTTTGTCCATAAGACCATAAACTCCAATTGGTAAAAACCCAACCAGTTCAACATTTCTTCATTAGATAACCCCTTCATCCCAGGAACTAGTCCAGTGAACCTTTTCTGAACTGCTTCTAATGCAGTATATCCTTTTTCAAATAAGGAGACCAAAACTACCCATGGTATTCCAGATGTGGTCCCAGCAAGGCCCTACACAGTCCAGCTGCAGTAAAACCTCCTCCCTATTTTTATATTCCATTCCCCTCACATTAAATGTCAACATTCCACTTGCCTACCTAATCACTTGCTGCAGCTGCATACTAACTTTTTGTGATCCATATACAAGGACACCCAGATCCCTCTGTACCAACAGGGTTTGCAATCTGTCTCTCTTTAAATAGTATACTGCTTTTCTGTTCTCCCTACCAAAGTGGACAAGTTCACATTTTCTCACATTATACTCTCCATATGCTAATTTCCCTCCCACTCATTCAACCTATCTATATCCCTTTGCAGACATTTTTGGCAGAATTCTCCCATTTTGATATGAAGTGCCATGGCCAGGGTGGGAACGTGGAGTGTTTCCTGTTGTGGTGACCGGGGGGAAAACATGCCAAATTGTATGGCCCAACCTCATTAATTATGCAACTTAATTAAGTGGCAGAGCAGTCCTGGATGACGTGTCGTCTGTCGTTGTGTCCAGGTGCCATATTGAAAAGGCACCCAACATCACTAACCCACTATTGAAGAAAGAAGGTTGGCTTCTTAACACTGAAGATGGGTCTCCAGGATCATTCTGAGGCTGGAAATGGACCCCCTCCAGGACGCCGAATCTAGAAGGTCCACCTGCAGGTGCACCTGCCTATCAACCGCTTTGGTGTTCCGGGATTGCCAGAGGCCTCCATCCTGAACTCTGGAGGCAGCCCGAAGCATTGTTCAGATGAATCCCAACATCTGCACTCCACATTGTATCAAATGTGTTTCACACCAGTGTGTTTCCCGCTGACATTGTGGAGAATCCGCCTGGATTCTCCCTTCTGGGGACTAAGTCCTCACGCCAGTGGGAAAACTGGCTCCAACCACTCCGGCGTCAACAGCCACCAAAAGTAAGGAATTCTCTGAACTTCCAAATTCTCTGAACCTTTGAACTAGGCGGATGCCAGAGGGGTTGGCGGCGCTCTAGTCGGCGCCGAAGGGACAGTGCGAGTTTGCGCATGTGCGGACCGGCCAGCGTATTTCTGCGCATGCGTAGGGGTTCCCTTCTCCGCGCCAGCTCCGGGCAATATGGCGGAGCCCTACAGGAGCCCGGCGCGGAGGAAAGAAGCCCTCCCACGGAACAAGCCTGCCCGCAGATCGGTGGGCCCTGATCGTGGACCAGGCCACCGTGGGGACCCCCCCCCCAGGGTCAGATCCCCCCGCACCCTCTGAGGACCGCCCCCGCATACTCACCTGCTAGGTCCCGCCGTGGTGAGGTGAGTAATTCACGCCGGCGGGACTGGCCAAAAATGGACGGCCGCTCGGCCCATTGAGGTCCAGAGAATCCCAAGTCATTGTTATATATTTTAAATAATTGAGGTCCCACTCCATTGGTCACAGCTTACAAACCTGAAAAAGACCTGTTTATCCATATTCTCTATTTCCTGTCAGCTCACTAATTCTTTATCGCTATGAATATGTTAACCCTGACACCATGAACTCTTATTTGGTGTAGTAAGCTATGACATGGCACCTTATCAAATTCCTTCTGGAAATCCAAGTACCCACCACATCTACAGGTTCCCCTTTAACCAACTTGCCTGTTCCTTGACTTTTTCTGATCCCATTATGATTTTCTAAGTATCCTGTTAGAAGCTCTTTAATAATGGATTCCAGAATTTTCCCTCCGTCAGGCTAACTGAACTATAGATTTCTGCATTCTGTTTCCCTCCTTTCTTGAATAAAGGTGTTACATTTGCTACTTTTCAATCCGCTGGGATCTTTCCAGAATCCAAGGAATTTTGGAATATGATAACCAATACTTTATTATCTCTGCTGCCACATCTTTTAAGACCCTAGGATGCAAGCATTATCTGCCGACAGATCTAACGGTTTTTCCAGTAGCTTTTCCTTGGCATTGTTGATTGTTTTAAGTTCAACCCTTCCTTTCACCTCTTGATTTTCAACTATCTTTCAGAAGTTTTTTACAGTGAAGACAGACCAAGCTCTGACATTTCCTTGTTTCCATATCAATTCCTTTGACCCACTCTCTGGTGGACCAACACTAACTTAGTTAATTTTGTCTGGTTGAGTACTTGTAGAAACTCTTACTTTTTATATTTTGTGTTCGCTTCCTCTCCTATTCTAATTTCTCCTCCTTTATTTAGTTTTCAGTTATTCTTTGCTGGTTCTTTAATTTGCTCAATCCCTTGAACAACCATTAACCGTTGCCAATTTGTTTAATGTTTCAATTTGATTTTGCTTTTCTTATCTTCCTTATTTAACCACAGATGATGCTTTCTTCTCCGAACATTTTTCTTTCTCACTGGGATAAATCCTTGCTGAGAGTTATTAAATATCTCCTGTCAATTATGCCACTATTTTCCTCGTCCACTTTAGTCCAATCTATCTTCATATCCTTATAATTACCTTTCATTAGGTTTAAAACTTTAGTCTTAGACCCACACCTCACACTTTCAAATTCTATCATTTTATGATTGTTATCACCAAGTGGCTCCTTTACTATGAAGCTATGGATTAACCTTGTATCATTGCACATTACTTGGTCTCGAACAACCTGCTCTCTGTTGGTGCTGGTGCATATTTATCGATGGAATTGGCCCGAACATACTTTATGAATTAATTTTTCAGGCTGCCTTTGCCAATCTTGATTTGCCCAGTACCTTTTTTACCCATCCTGTTTATTTCTTCACGTATCTACTGCGAACAGGCCGACAAACTGCCTCTGCAAGAGTCCTCTTAACTTTCCTATTTCTTATCTCTACCCAAACTGATTCTACACCTTGCTCTTTCAAGCTCACATCACCGCTCATTACTGTACTAAGTCATCCTTAATTAACAGGCTATACCACCACCTTTTCCTTGCTTCCTATATTTTTGAAATGCCAAATACCATTTGTATTCAGGTCCAAGCCTTGGTCATCCTACAACCATGTCACTGTGATGGCTATCAGGTCATACATAGTTATTTCCATTAGTGTTAATAATTCAACCTTTAACTCTGACATTTTACCATTTTTATAATTTCTCGCCTTATTTGCTGTTGCTCTCTAAGTTGTACTCTCTGTCCTTTCCTGCCACACTCTAGTTATCACTACCCAAACCACTACCCTACTATATTACTTTGTCATTTCTGCTTATTTACTGCATCGCCCTTCACATGATCTCTTCCCCTCACCGTTTAGTTTAAAACCCTCTCTACTGCCCTATTTATACAACTCACCATAACACTGGCTCCAGCATGGTTCAGGTAGCTCCCACTTTCCCAATATTGGTGCCAGTGCCCCATGAATCAAAAACAATTTATTCCACACTAGGCCATCTCCCCAATTTTATTTGCCCTATGCCAATTTGCTTGTGGCTCAGGTAGTAATCCAGATATTATTATCTTTGAGGTTCTATGTTCTTTCAACGATCTGTCTGGACTGGATGCAGAACAATACTTTTCATTGTACCTCTGTACATGTGACAATAAACCCAAATCCAAATCCAAATCCAATCTCCTTTTTAACTTGGTCCCTGGCTGCACATCATCCCAAAGCAGAATCCCTTTTGTAGTCCTATCTACGTAATTGGTATCCACGAGAACCACGACAACTGGATCAATGAGAACAAAGAACAATACAGCACAGGAACAGACCCTTCGGCCCTCCAAGCCTGCACAGACCATGATACCTGCCTAAACTAAAACTGTATGCACTTACCGAGTCCGTATCCTTCCATTCCCACCCTATTCATATATTTGTCTAGGTGCCCCTAGAATGCCCCTATCGTACCTGCTCCCACCACCTTCCAGGCAGGGTTCCATATATTCACCTCTGTGTAAAAAAACCTGCCTCGCACATCTGTTTTAAACTTTTCCCCACGCACTTTAAACCTATGTCCCCCTCGTACTTGACTCTCCTACCCGAGGAAAGAGCATCTGACTATCCACTCTGTCCATGCCACTTATAACCTTATAGACCTCTATCAGGTCGCCTCTCAACCTCCGTCGTTCCAGTGAGAACAGACCGAGTTTAAATAAACTCTCCTGATAGCTAATTCCCTCCATACCAGGCAACATCCTCGTAAACCGCTTCTGTACCCTCTCCAAAGCATCCACATCCTTCTGGTAGTGTGGCGACCAGAATTGTACACAATATTCCTAATGAGGCCTAACTAAGGTCCTGTACAGCTGCAACATGAATTGCCAATTTTGATATTTAATGCCCCGACTGATGAAGGCCATCATGCCGCATGCCTTCTTGACCATATGCGTTGTCACTTTCAGTGATCGGACATGCATGCCCAGATCTCTCTGCCTGTCAGTCCTTTTAGAGTTCTACCAATAATTGCATAATTCCTACATGCATTGGGCCTTCTAAAGTGCATTACCTCACACTTGTCCGGATTGAACTCCATCTACTATTTCTCCACTCAAGACTCCAACCAGTTTACATCCTACTGTATCCTCTGACAATCCTCTTCACTATACGCAACTCCACCAATTTTTGTATCGTCTGCGAACTTACTAATTAGACCAGCTACAATTTCTTCCAAATCATTTATATACTCCACGAACAACGAAGGCCCCAGAACATCGTGGGCCGAAGGGCCTGTTCTGTGCTGTATTTCTCTATCTAACTGATCCCTGTGGAACACCGCTAGTTACAGCCTTCCATTCAGAAAACATCCTTCTACTGCTACCCTCTGACTTTTGTGCCCAAGCCAGTTCTGTATCCCACTTGCCAGCTCTCCTCTGATCCCAAGTGACTTCACCTTTTGTACCAATCTACCAGGAGGTACCTTGTCAAAGGTTTTTCTGCAGTCCATGTAGACAACATCTACTGCCTTTCCCTCATCTATCATATTTGTTAATTCCTCGAAAAACGCGATCAAATTAGTGAGGCACGACTCCCACTGCAAGTTCCTTTCCATCCCTAAGCAGGCGTCCTGAACTCTGGCACCGGGCAGGCAACACAGCCATCTGGACTCCTGCTGTAAGCTGCAGAGAGCTGTGCATATCCTCTTGACTATACCACCCCTTACTGCCATTACATTCTATTCACTCCCCCAACTTGAATGGCTACTTGTACCACAGTACCATGGTCAGTTTGTTCATTCAATTTGCAATCTTAATCTTAACATGTTTTTAGTCACTTCAAATCAGTGAGCAGTCATGATCGTTGCAGTAAAAAGCACATGGTTACTTTGAGTGGTGCACATGGAACACAAGGCTGTTTAAAGTCTTGTCTTCTATAATGAGAACAGGAATAATCATTTATCTGATGGTAAGGGATCCACTGGGGAAGAGTAATTGTAACATGATTGAATTTCGCATTGAGTTTGAGAGTGACATACTTAAGTCTGAAATTTAATTATTAAACTGAAATAAACCAGTTACATAGGTACGAAGCTGAGTAGGCTAAGGCAGATTGTGAAATTCATAATTATCAATATATATACCATTGAGAAGGAAAATAGCAAGGAAGTCTTGTACAGTCGCACATGGTTTTGCTGAGACTGTACCTGGTGACTGGTCCACAGTTTTGCTTTCTGTATCTCAGGAAGGATATACAGGGTGTAACTAGATGCAGCAACGTTCAGTAGATTGACTTCAGGGATGAGATGGTTGTCTTATGAGGAGAGATTTAGTGGAATTGGTCACTATCTGTGCGGAGTCTGCACAATCTCCCCATGCCTGCGTGGGTTTCCTCCGGGTGCTCCGGTTTCCTCTCACATGTCCCAAAAGACGTTCTGTTAGGTCATTTGAACATTCTGAATTTTACCTCTGTGTACACGAACAGGTGCTGGAAAATGGTGACTAGGGGATTTTCACAGTAACTTCATTGCAGTGTTAATGTAAGCCTACTTGTGACAATAAAGATTATTATTATATTATCTGGAGTTAAGAAGAATAAGAGTGTATCTCATGAAACATGTAAGGTTCTGAAAGGGCTTAACAGAGTAAATGCTGGGAGTTTGTTTCCCCTGACTGGTGAGTTTAGTGCTATGGGGCATAGTCGCAGCAGAAAGTCCCGTGCTCATAATTGCCAAAGCAGTTAAAATGTCATGTAACAACATAGGAAATACAACCATGAGTTGGCCACATGTCCCCGAGAGCATGCGGCACAATTCAATAAGGACATGACTAATCTTTGAACTAAACTCACTGTGCCATCATATCTATATCCTTTGATGACCTTTGGGGCCAGACGTTTATCGATCTCAACAACTGAGGATCCACAGTTATCTGTAGTCCAAAATTCCAAAGATTCAGTCATGTAAATGTAGAAATTTCTCGTAATCTCTGTCCGACATTACTGCTGTTGAAAAGTCCATGAGAACTCCAATTATCCAGACCAAGCCCATTATTTGTATCTCACTGTTCCCACTCCTCGCTTGCCAAGGCCCCTTTATCCTCTCCCCTGCCAGGTATTTTGCTATCCTTAAATCTTTCAGTCTCTTTATCTCCCACCCATCATTTGAAAGCATACTGACAACCCATCTCTTTGACCAAATATTTATTTAAATTTAGATTTATTTATCATGAATGTATTTTATTACAAACATGTATCAAAACAGGTTACAGTGAATAAACGCCCCGGGAAACATACTTCCCAACAATCAACTTTACAGTCTGCACAGTATTCTCCCTCCCCCCCCCCCCCCCCCCCCCCCCCCCCCCCCCTCCTCGCCCTGTAACAAACAGCCCCTCAAGCACGGTCACAAACATCCCCCACCTTTCCTCAAATCCCCCTGAAGAGCCCCTTAACTCATACTTAATCTTCTCTAACCGCAGGAAGGCGTGAATACAGATCACCCAACCAAGCCGCTACCCCCGGTGGCGATACTGACCGCCATGCCAGCAAAATTTGCTGCCGTGCAATCAGAGAGCAGAAGGCCACAGCATCAGTTTTCCTCCTCTCCATGAGCTCCGGCTTTTCTGAAACCCCAAATATCACCACCAAAGGGTGCGGGTCCACTCCCTCCTCCACTATCCTGGCTAAGACCATGAACACTCACGCCCAGAACCTTCCCAATTTTTCGCAACCCCAAAACATGTGCCCTTGATTCGTTGGCCCCCACCCACACCTCTCACACTCATCTGCTACCCCCTGAAAGAACCCACTCATTCTCGCCCACATCATATGCACCCTGTGCACCACCATAAACTGTATCAGGCTCATCCTTATACAAGAGAGGTCCCATTGCATATTCCCCAATTGATCTCCACTCCCAACTCTGCTTCCCATTTCTCCTTGATCTTCACCACCTGCTCACCTCCCTGCTCCCCCAGCCACTTGTATATAGCCCCAATTCTTCTCTCCCCTCCTACATCCGGAAGCAGCAGTCGCTCCAGACCTGGCAACCGAGGGATCCCCCTCCAGACATTTCGCGCAATGTCCACAACCTGCAGATACCTGAACTCACACCCCCTCGGCAGCTCTACCCTCTCCCTTAGCTCCTCCAAACTGGCGAACCCTTCCTCCAAAGACAGCTCCCTCACCTTGACCAGCCCCCCTTCCCTCCACCTCCTGCATACACTATCCATCCCCTCCGGCTCAAACCCATGATTCTCATACAGTGGCTTTAGCACCGACATCCCTTATCCCTGATTCCATATCTTCACCGTGGACCTACTCGGAGCTATTGGCAATGCTGCCGTTATCATAGCCCTCAAACTAGACCCCTTACAAGATTACTCCTCCAACCTAACCCACTCTACCCCTTCAACCTAACCTACTCTACGCAGAGGGTGGTGGGTGCCTGGGACGCATTGCCGGTGGAGGTGGTAGAGGCGGGCACGATAGCATCATTTAAGATGTATCTAGACAGATACAGGAATGGGCAGGGAGCAGAGGGATACAGATCCGTCGAAAATAGGCGACAGTTTTAGATAGAGGATCTGGATCGGTGCAGGCTTGGAGGGCCGAAGGGTCTGTTCCTGTGCTGTCATTTTTCTTTGTTCTTTGTTCTCCTTCCCACCACCACTGCACCTTTTCCACATTCGCCGCCCAATAATAATGAAGCAAGTTAAGCAACACCAATCCCCCCCCTGCTGCCTCTGCCTCTGCAGCAGGAATATTCATTTTCACCACTTGGACCCTTCCCGCCAACGTTACGTGCAGTGTATCCCACCTCTTAAGATTGTCCCTGGCCTCCTTCACCAGCTTCGTTAAGTTCCACGTATGGAGCCCCGTCTATTCCCTCGCTACCTGAATCCCCAAGTACCTAAACCTATCCCTCGCTACCATAAATGGCATCGCCCCTAAGTTAGCCCGCTGTGCCTGCTCATTCACCGGGAAAACCTTGCTTTCCCCAACAATCAGTTTGTGCCCCAAGAACCCTCCAAACCTCCCAGCAGGCCCATAATCCTTTCCCATACTCTCCAACGGATCTGAAACATACAGCAAGAGGTCACCAACATAGAGTGATACCCAATGCTCCCTCTGTCCCCTCACAATCCCCACCCACTCCGCCCACCCCCTGAGAGCCATCGCCAATGGCTCTATGATTTAAATTTATTTATTGTCACATATGCTGAGGTACAGTGAAAAGTATTGTTCTGCGTACAGTCCAGGCAGATCATTCCATACATGAAAAACATAGACATATGATAAATACACAATGTAAATACATGGACATAATAATAATCTTACAAGTAGACTTACATTAACACTACAATGACGTTAATGTGAAAATCCCCTAGTGGCCACACTCTGGCGCTTGTTCGGGTACACTGAAGTAGAACATAGAACAGTAGAACATAGAACAGTAGAACATAGAACAGTACAGCACAGAACAGAACAGGCCCTTCGGCCCTCAATGTTGTGCCAAGCCATGATCACCCTACTCAAACCCACGTATCCACCCTATACCCGTAACCCAACAACCCCCCCCTCCCTTAACCTTACTTTTATTAGGACACTACGGGCAATTTAGCATGGCCAATCCACCTAACCCGCACATCTTTGGACTGCGGGAGGAAACCGGAGCACCCGAAGGAAACCCACGCACACAGGGGGAGGACGTGCAGACTCCACACAGACAGTGACCCAGCCGGGAATCGAACCTGGGACCCTGGAGCTGTGAAGCATTTATGCTAACCACCATGCTACCCTGCTGCCCCGTAGAATTCAGAATCTCCAATTTACCTAACAGCATATCTTTCGGGTCTTGTGGGAGGAAACTGGAGAAAATCCATGCAAACACGGGGAGAACGTGCAGACTTCATACAGACAGTGACCCAAGCCGGGAATTGAACCTGGGACCCTGGTGCTGTGAAGCAATGGTGCAGCTACCATGCTGCATAGGCATCGGGTGAAGCGTACGGAGTATAGTGCTTCAGCAGTAGAAAAGATGCGTAGAGAGACCAGTTCAGTCCATAAGATGGCCATGCAGGAGTCTGGTAACAGTGGGGAAGAAGTTGTTTTTGAATCTGTTGATGCATGTTCTCAGACTTTTGTATCTTCTACCCAATGGAAGAGGTTGATAGAGAGAATAACCTGAGCAGGAGGAATCTTTGATTATGCTGCCCTCTTTACCAAGGCAGTGGGAGGTGCAGACAGAGTCAATGGATGGGAGATGGGTTTGTGTGATGGATTGGGATGTGTTCATGACTCTGTAATTTCTTACGGTCTTGGGCCGAGCAGTTGCCATACCAGGCTCTGGTGTAGCCGGAAAGGATGCTTTCTATGGTGCATCTGTAAAAGTTGGTAAGAATCAATGTGGACATGCTGAATTTCCTTAGTTTCCTGAGGATATATAGGCGCTGTTTTGCTTTCTAGGTTGTAGCAACGACATGGGTGGACAAGGACTGATTGTTGGTGATGCGTACACCTCGGAATTTTAAGCGGTCAACCATCTCCACCTCAGCACCATTGATGCAGACAGGGGTGTGGACGATACTTCTCTTCCTGAAGTCAATGACCAGGGGCAGGATTCTCCGACCCTCCCGCCGGGTTGGAGAATCGCCGGGGACCAGCGTGAATCCCACCCCCGCCAGCTGCCGAATTCTCCGGCACGGGTATTTGGCGGGGGCGGAAATCGCACCCGGCTAGTCGGTGGCCGCTGGCAGCCCCCCCCCCCCCCCCCCCCCCGGCAATTCTCCGGCCCACGATGGGTGGAGTGTCCGCCCGTTCTATGCCGGTCCCGCCGGCGTAAATTGGAGTTGGTCCCTTACAGGCGGGACCTGGCAGCGCGGTCGGGCTCTGGGATTCTTGGGTGGTCGCGAAGGGATCTTGTCCCGGGAGGTGCCCCCACAGTGGCCTGCCTCTGCAATGGCCGGCGTGAAGATGAACCCCCTGCGCATGCACAGGGATGACGTCAGCAGCCACTGACGCTTCTGCGTATGTGCGGACGCGCGGCGGCCGGCGGAGTCCCTTCGGCCCCGGCTGGCGGGGCGCCAGAGGCCTTCCACGCCGGCCGGCAGGGCGCAAACCACTCAGGCGCTGTCCTAGCCCCTGAAGGTGCGGATGATTTCGCACCTTTGGGGTGGCCCAACGCCGGAGTGGTTCCCGCCACTCCACTGCACCGTTTCTGCCCGCCCCGCCGATTCCTGGAGAATCCTGCCCCTTATCTGCCCTATTCCTGACTCAGCATACCTTTTCCTATTGCCTTACTGTCTGGGTCCTTAAATGTTTGTTTACATTGAAGGTATATGTTACTATGTAAATGCAAGTTCCCAAACTGGACCTGGGCCCTCGGGAGACTATATTCGGGGTGTCGGACCAGCCGGGGTTGGAAACAGGAAACATGTTGTAGCCTTCGCCTTGTTGATCGCCCGAAGGCGGATCAACCTCTCCACCCTGTGCCCTGGCGTGGTGGGGGGACCTGCTGGAATTCTTGACTATTGAAAAGGTCAAATTTTACCCCGCAAGTCTGGGGTAAGACCAGAACATGTGGTCATGGTTGGCCGGGCCTCCTTGGCACCATTCTCATCTCTCCTCCACCTCCGCGAAGAACCTACTCATACGAGTTCTTGTTAAGTGGGCTCTTGTGCGCTGATGTGCCAAATACATCTGTCTGGACAATCCTCAGCTTGGAATGTAAAAGTCACCATAGACCCAGATGACCACAGGCTGCATTCCCCTTTGAGATTTAACCCCCTTTGTTGGTTTAACCTGAGGATCACCACAGCTCAGGCGAGGATGAGAAGGTGGAGCCTTCATGAATATCCACATTCAGTACGTGAACTGAACCCACCCTGCTGGCCTCACTGCATCATGAAAGAGCTATCCAGCTAACTGAGCTAAACTGGCCAATTGAACTAAACTCAGCTTGTAGATGGTTTGTGGGTTCAATATCTTGGGCTGGATTCTCCGTTTTTGGGACGAAGTCCCCACGCCGTTGTGAAAGCTGTGGTCTTTTATGCAAAGAAAGCTGGTGTCAAAAGGCCACAGATTCACCATTTTGTTGGGGGCTAGCAGGCAGCAGTCATAGAGATCGCAGCTCCAGCTGCCGATACGGCCCCCAGCACGTCCGGGTCAGAGGCTGCGCAATGTGCACAGTGGCATCCTGCAGCGGCCAGGCCGTGCTCCATAGCGGACTCAGCCCATCGACCTGGACCGGCAAAATAGTTCCCCGCATCGGTCACCGCATGCCCCGGACCGCCCGCCCACATTGTGCCCAGTCCCGAATGAAGCTCCCCTCTGCCTGCTAATCGGCCCTCCCCCAACTGTGGTGGCCCTGATCTGAGTCCGCAGTTGCCATGCGAGCGTCCCGGACGGTGAGACCACAGGAGTCCCACGCTGTCGGGAATTTGGCCGGTCGGCAACGGAGCATTGCGGGGCGGGCCTCAGGCAACGGCCTGAGGCAGTGGATACTAGTGAGTACACCGATATTTGCGGCCGGAGAATTTAATAACTGCCGCCGCTCCTGATTTCGGTGCCAAAACGGTTATCCGCCCCGTCGCCGAATGCGATTTCAGCGTCGGGGAGCGGAGAATCCAGCCCCCTGTCTTTCAATAATAATCAACATAAGTAAGGAGCGGGCCAAATCATGTTCATATAGTCATGCACAATCCCATCTAGACATACAGTTTGAAAAGAATAAACATGATTTGGAACAATTTAAAAATGGCCAAAAATGAACAGAAAAGCATTTTGCTTCATGATAATGAAAGACTCAAATAGTGGGAGACACCAGTTAGAAATGAGGAAGGAAGTCAAGCAGAACCGTTTCACCAAAAGTTAATATGGTTGTGGTATAAATTACAGGAAAGGCCTGGAGTAGGCAATGTAAATGGATTGTACAAAGAATCAAATCTAATTCTGTAGGAAAGCAATTGAGGGACATGGTGAGGAGTTACATAATATTGCATAGTATTTACAGCATAATAACCAGGCCTTTGGCCCATGCCAGTAATTATACTCCTCATGAGCTTTCTCCCACCTTTATTCATCTAAATATCCTTTTGTTTTCTTCTCCTCTCATGCATTAATCTAGCTTCCCCTAAATGCATCCATGCTTCTCACCTCAGCTAGTCATGTGGTGGCGAGTTCCACGTACTAAATCAAGACATTTCTCCTGAATTCCCTGTTGGAATTATGAGGAACTTCTATCCATGGCTCTGGTTGGCAATGGTTTCATGGTTATCATTAATTCCAGATTTTTATTGAATTCAAATTTCACCATCTGCAGTGGCAGGATTTGAACCTGGGTCCCCAGAACATTGTCCAAGCTCTCTGACTTACTAGCCGAGTGGCTGTAACACTACACCACCAGCTCTCCTAATCTAATGGCTGCAGTCCAAGACGAACTACACACATGGAGATCATGAATTAAAAACTCAACTGTACCAAGTTGTGAAATTGAATTCAAACAATGAGGAAATTTGTGGCTCAACACCAAAAGAGTGTTTTCTTGAAAGCTGTTGGATTTTTACAAAAAACTGTAGACTCATTAATGTTCTTTTAGACAAGGGAAGTTCTCACTCTGCCTGGTTTAACTTTCATGCGGTTTCAGTCCTGCACGATGCAGTCATCCTCAACTCTCCTCCATGAGAAATAAATTCTGACTTGCCAGTATTACATACATCTCAGGAGCAAATAGAAATTGAAATTCTGTCTTTGCAGAAGCTCCTCACAGAAGGCGCTTCCTGTTTCTAATTAGACCAATTCAGATCTGGTCTGATTTATCTCTTTTACCAAGTTGCAATCAATCCCTGACTTCATACAAATGCTCTGCCTACAAGTGAAGCTGATAGCAGACACAGAACAGACAATGGAAGATAGCTCATCCTTCAGGAGTTAGAGCTCCTGAACCCATGGATTGAGCTGGTCACATTGGCTGGTGGGGGGGGGGAAGAATGTGTAAAATTGGGCGCCAATGAATGGCCACTCAACAGCCACCTCCCACCGTTACTGGAAACATACCCATAGCAGTGGTGGCTGGCATCAAGTGTCCAAGAGACCAGGTAAAAAGCTGGGCTCAGCCGAAAGCAAGAAGCTAAACATTCCAAAGCTTAATGTTACTAAGTCATTCAGCTGAAAAGATCCTAATTTGATGACTGAATGCTCATCTGCACCTGCTTTAATGAGACTAGAACAGGAATTAATAACATGAAGCAAGTGGCAATTTATAGCTGGGAGAGGTTACAATGTAGGCCCTCATCTATTACTGATTTCCTTCAAGCAGATCTTATTTCTAAGCATTTTGTGATTCTCAGGAACCTTCCTGTTCTGCATGATTCCCTGATATGATGGCTCGGTGGTTAGCACTGCTGCTTCACAGCACCAGGGATCCGAGCTTGGGTGCCTGACTGTGTGGAGTTTGCATGTTCTCTCCGTGTTTGCATGGTTTTCCTTCAGGTGTTCCGGTTTCCTCCCACAGTCCAAAGATGTGCAGGTTTGGTAGATTGGACATGCTAAATTGCTCCTTAATGTTCAAAGATGTGCAGGTTCGGTGGGGTTTCGGGGATAGGGGCGGGGGTTGGGTGGGGCAGTGGATAAGGGTAGAGTGCTCTTTCAGAGGGTCGGTGCAGATTTGATGGGCCATATGGTCTCCTCCTGCACTGTAGGGATTCTATGATATTGAAGAATCATTTTGTGCTCTAGTATATAAATGGGGCCTCTTTCCAATCTTAAATGTTTCATTTTTATTTGGCTTGATGGGACAGACTGAATTTTTGACCTGTGGATCCTAGCTGACCAAATACAGACATGCAAATACAAAGTGTACATCATTCATAAACACGACACCCAGAAATGTTTGGGCTTTCACACTAAAATGTGACTATTTAATTTTAAAATTCTAGCAACAAAAAGAGTGGTGAGGGACTATTCCAGAAAATTGTAACCTTAGATGTTCCCAATAGTACTGAAATTCAAATTGTAAAAATGTCCAGACTTTACTGAGAGGCAACTCGACTGTGCAACTTTTAATGTACATATGAAGATATAACTAATATATGGGGCTCTGAGGCATTGGGGTTTCTGCAAGGGAGGTGCGTTATACTTAAAGGTAATGATGACGGTAAGGGTGCTGTAAGTGTGCTGATAGTGAGTGTGTGCATTGATGATAAGAGTGTGTGTGTGTATATATGCGTGTGTATCTTTGGGAGAGTGTGGGGACGCGATTCCCCGCTCCCCACGAGGCGTGGGAGAATCGCGGGAGGGCCCCCCCGACAGAATTCACGCCCCCCTAGCGCCCCCCGCGATTCTCCCCCCCCCCCCCCCCCCGCCGGCTCGGAAGAATTGCCGCTCGCCGTTTTTCACGGCGAACAGCGATTCTCCGACCCGGATGGGCCGAGCGGCCTGCCGTTCGCGAGCGTTTCAAGACGGCGGCAACCACACCTGGTCGCTGCTGTTGTGAAACGGGTGAGAAATGCCGTTTGTGGCTTGTGGGGGGGAGTACAGGGGAAAGAGCACCACGACTGTGCTCGGGAGGGGACAGGCCCATGATCGGTGCCCACTGATCGTCGGGCCGGCGTCTCAATTGGACGCACTATTTCCCCTCCGCCACCCCGCAAGATCAAGCCGCCATGTCTTGCAGGGCGGCTGAGGGGAAAGACGGTCACCGCGCATGCGCGGGTTCGAGCTGTCAGCGTTGTGACGCCAGCCGCGCATGCACGGGTTGGAGCCGGACAACCTGCGCATGTGCGGCTGACGTCATTAGGTGCTCCGGCCACGTCATTCTCAGCGCGACGCCCCCGCGGGTGAGATTTACGGAGCGCCGCTCCTAGCCCTGCTGGGAGGGGAGAATAGGGGGCGAGGAGCGGCCTCCGAGGCCGTCGTGAAACTCGGCCGAGTTCACGATGGCCCTCTCGATTTTTCCCGGGAGCGGAGAATTCCGCACTATATCTTTGTACAGATGGTGGATGAGTCTGTGTGTGCATCTGTGGGAGATAGTGTATTTACATGTGTGCGTTTGTATATGTGCTGACACTCAGAGAAGGTATATGCTTATGCGGAGTGCGTAATCTTGTATGTGTTGCTGTTGGGAGTACTGTATATGAGTGATGGTGGGAGTACTATGTGTGTGTTGATGTTCGGAGTACTTTGTGTCTGTGTTGGTAGTAATGTGAGTGTTTTGATGTTGGGAGTACTGTGTGTTGCTGTTGGGAGTATTGTGTGTGTTGCTGTTGGGAGTATTGTGTGTGTTGCTGTTGGGAGTATTGTGTGTGTTGATATTGGGGTACTGTGGCTGTGTGTGTTGATGTTGGGAGTACTGTGTGTGTGTGTTGATGTTGGGAGTAATTTGTGTGTGTTGCTGTTCGGAGTACATTGTGTGTGTTGCTGTTGGGAGTACTGTGTGCGTATGTTGATATTGGGAATACAGTGTGTGTGTGTGTATGTGTGTGTTAACGTTGGGAGCATGTGTGTGTGTATTGCTGTATGGAACTACTATGTGTGTGTTAATGTTGGGAGTAGTGTGGCTGTGTGTGTTGATGTTGGGGTACTGTGGGTGTCTGTTGATATTGGGGTACTGTGGCTGTGTGTGTTGATGTTGGGAGTACTGTGGGTGTTGCTGTTGGGAGTATTGTGTGTGTTGATGTTGGGAGTACTGTGTGTGTGTGTGTTGATGTTGGGAGTAATTTGTGTGCGTTGCTGTTCGGAGTACATTGTGTGTGTTGCTGTTGGGAGTACTGTGTGTGTGTGTTGATGTTGGGAATACAGTGTGTGTGTGTGTATGTGTGTGTTAATGTTGGGAGTATGTGTGTGTGTATTGCTGTATGGAACTATTATGTGTGTGTTGATGTTGGGGTACTGTGGGTGTGTGTTGGGGTACTGTGGCTGTGTGTGTTGATGTTGGGAGTACTGTATGTGTATTGATGAGGGGAGTACTATGTGTGTGTGTTGATATTAGGAGTGTTGTGGGTGTGTGTTGATGTTCAAAGTACTATGTGTGTGTTGATGTTGGGAGTGTTATGTGACCGTGTGTGTTGGTGGTATTGTGTGTGTGTGTGTGTGTGTTGGTGTTGGGAGTATGTGTGTGTGGCTTTTGGGAGTACTATGGGTGTGTGTTGATGTTGGGGTACTGTGGGTGTGCATGTTGATGTTGGGAATACTGTGCGTGTATTTTGCTGTTGGGAGTACTGTGTGTGTGTTGCTGTTGGGAGTACTGTGTGTGTGTTGATGTTGGGAGTACTGTGAGTGTGTTGATGTTGGGAGTACTGTGGGTGGGTGTGTTGATGTTGGGAGTACTGTGGGTGGGTGTGTTGATGTTGGGAGTGCTGTGGGTGGGTGTGTTGATGTTGGGAGTACTGTGGGTGGGTGTGTTGATGTTGGAAGTACTGTGGGTGGGTGTGTTGATGTTAGGAGTACTGTGGGTGGGTGTGTTGATGTTGGGAGTACTGTGGGTGGGTGTGTTGATGTTGGGAGTACTGTGGGTGGGTGTGTTGATGTTGGAAGTACTGTGAGTGTATTTTGCTGTTGGGAGCACTGTGTGTGTGTTGATGTTGGGAGTACTGCGGATGTGTGTGTGTGTTGATGTTGGGAGTATTGAGAGTGCGATTTGTTGTTGGGAGTACTATGTGTGTGTTGATATTGGGAGTACTGTGTGTGTGTTGATGGGAGTATTGTGAATGTATATTAATGTTGGAGTACTATGTGTATTGATGTTGGGAGTACTGTGTGTGTGTGTGTTGATGCTGGGAGTACTGTGAGTGTATTTTGCTGTTGGGAGTACTGTGTTTGTGTGTTGATATTGGGAGTACTGTGGGTGCGTGTGTGTGTTGATGCTGTGAGTACTGTGAATATGTTTTGTTGTTGGGAGTACTGTGTGTGTGTTGGTGTTAGGAGTACTGTGAGTGCATTTTGCTGTTGGGAGTACTATGGGTGTGATTTGATGTTGGGAGTACTGTGTGTGTGTTGGTGTTAGGAGTACTGTGTGTTGTGTTGATGTTGCGTGTACTGTGTATGTGTTGATATTGGGAGTACTTCATGTGTGTGTTGATTTCGGGAGTACTGTGCTGTGTGCGTGTGTGTGTTGATGTTGGGAATACTGTGTGTGTTCCTTTTAGGAGTATTGTGGGTGTATGTGTTGATGTCGGGGTACTGTGGGTATGTGTGTTGATGTTGGGAATACGATGTGTGTTGATGTTGGGAGTATTGTGTGTGATTGTGTGTGTGTTGATGCTAGGAGTACTATGAGTGTATTTTCCTGTTGGGAGTACATTTTGTGTGTGTTGATGTTGGGAGTACTGTGGGTGGGTGTGCTGATGTTAAAAGTACTGTGGGTGTGTGTGTGTGTGTTGATGTTGGGAGTATTGAGAGTGCGATTTGTTGTTGGGAGTACTGTGTGTGTGCGTTGATGTTAGGGATACTGTGAGTGCATTTTGCTGTTGGGAGTACTGTGGATGTGTGTTGATATTGGGAGTACTGTGTGTGTGTTGATGGAAGTATTGTGAATGTATATTAATGTTGGAGTACTGTGTGAGTGTGTGTGCTGATGTTGGGAGTACTGTCGATGTGTGTGTGTGTGTTGATGTTGGGAGGACTGTGGGTGGGTGTGTTGATGTCAGAAGTACTGTGGGTGCCTTTTGCTGTTGCGAGTACAATGAGTGTGTTGATGTTAGGAATACTCTGTGTGTTTGTTGATGGGAGTACTGCGAATGTATATTAATGTTGGCGTACTGTGTGTGTGTTGATATTGGGAGTACTTTGTGTGTGTTCCTGTTGGGAGTACTATGGGTGTGTGTGTTGATGTTGGGAGTACTGTGTGTGTTGATGTTGGGTGTATTGTGTGTGAGTACTGTGAGTGTATTTTGCTGTTGGGAGTACTGTGGGTGGGTGTGTTTGATTGGGAGTACTGTGGGTGTGGGTTGATGTTGGGAGTACTGTGTGTGTGTTGATGTTGAGAGTACTGTGTGTTGTGTTGATGTTGGGAGTACTGTGGGTGTATTTTGCTGTTGGGAGTATTGAGAGTGGGTGTGTTTGGTTGGGAGTACTGTGGGTGTGTGTTGATGTTGGGAGTACTGTGTGTGTGTTGATGTTGAGAGTACTATGTGTTGTGTTGATGTTTCAAGTACTGTGTGTGTTGATGTTGAGAGTACTGTGTGTTGTGTTGATGTTTAAAGTACTGTGTGTGTTGATGTTGGGAGTACTGTTGGTGTGTGTGTTTATGTTGGGAGTACTGTGTGTGTGTTGATACTGGGAGTATTTCATGTGTGTGTTGATGTTGGGAGTACTTTGTGTGTGTTGATGTTGGGAGTACTGTGAATGTGTGTTAATGTGAGTACTGTGTGTGCTGATGTTGGGAGTACTCTGTGAGTGATGATGTTGGAAGTACTGAGCATTTGTTAATGTTGGGAGTACTGTGTGTGTGTTGCTGTTGGGAGTACTGTGTGTGTTGATATTGGGAGTACTTTGTGTGTGCTATTGTAGGATGTATTGTGTGTTTGCTGATCATAGAAGAGTGCATATGTGTTGATGGTGGATGTGTTATGATGGCAGGCAAGTGCAGACATTTGTGCTGATAGTGGACTATGCATGCATGCCTGTGTGTGTGCATATGTTTGTTGATGGTGAAATAGTTTATGAGCAGGATTTTCCTTGCCTCTGTGGCATGTCAATGGGATTTCCCGTTGATCAACCCTCTGCTGCTGTGGAAGTGCGGGGATGGGGGGGGTGTCATAGTCGGCGGTTCGGAATCCCACCGGCGCAAATGGCCGAAAAATCCCGCCCTATATGTTTGTGCTGACATGTGGTAGGTGTGTTTTGTGTGTGTGTGTGCAGGTAGGGGGAGCAGTGTGTGTGCAGTTTAAGCAATTATCACTGGTCACTGCCTCTGGATCATGAAGAGTAAGAGATGTTTCTGTTGTCATTTTGAAACTAGATGATGCCAAAATTGGGAAGTGTTCCTGTTTCCAAATGACATATCATAAAGATATTCTCACACCCGTAACCTGTCAAACCAGAGAAAATTTGAATGAAGTACAAGTTGTGCCCTGGGTTATTGGGTAACCAAATGCTGTAAACAAGAAACAAGAATGTTGAATTTTGTTATTTGAATGCCATTTAAACAGTTGAAATCATGAAATATTTTTTATCTTTTAAGTTACACTCATTTTCTATTTCATATAACATCTGGGGAGAGGTAAGTGGCTGATGGGGTGGGGCAGAGGGTCAGGTCAAGATCAGGTTTGACCCTGGTGCTCTCCTAGCAGTGAATAATCTCCCTAAATTCAAGAGAGGATTTGCTCCTTGACCGTGGTGATGAGGGCAATCGCTAATGCAACACCAACAACTTGCATTTATAACACGCCTTTAATGTCATAAAATGTTCTGACACACTTCACAGGAGAGATTGTCAAGCCACCCCAATTCCCTGTAAAACCATGACAATACATCCCTACTTTTTATTCTATTCCTCTTGGATTAAATTACAACATTCCATTTACCTTTTTAACCAGCACGTTATTTTGTGTTTAAGTCAGAAATGACGACATTTGCAGTCCTTTCAGTTATTTATTCATGAAATTTCTGTGTCACTGGCTAAGCCAGCATTTATTGTTTATCTCTAATTGCTCTCCAGAAGGTGATGCCAAGCTGAGTTCTGAATGGCTGCAGTTCATTTAGTGTACATACATCCACAGTATTGATAGGTACGGAGCTCTGCTTCTGCTGCATTGGAAGCCGAGACATTAGCCTTTAAACATGGTCAGTTCCATAAATGATGGTGAGCAACAGTTCCATGCTGGAAGTAATTGGTTCAAAGCTTTGCAGAAAGCCATGTGCTAGTTAGATGCTGGGACTCTTCCACTCTTCTTGACTCTCTGGCAGGTTTCCCAATGCATCAAGCATTTCATTCTGCATGCCAACCAGCCTTCTACTACTGCAGGCTCCCCCACTGAAGTACTCTGCTGCAGAGCACGTGAAATGTTGCCCTTTGGCACGCAGGCAGCTGCTGTAACCCTGCCCTGGCTGCAGTCAACTTATGCCCAATGCCTCACCAGATGCAGACCCTGCCTCTGATTTATTGTCGAAGATGTGTGCAGTGTCAGTAACTGTGAAATCATAAAATTTATTGTGACACTGCTTCCAGATTCTCAAGACTAGATTCCTGACATTGAGCTCAATGGCTATTTGTTCTCACTGTTGTGGAGGGCTTCCTAGCCTCCTACGGATGTAAGATATCTTTCCTCCTTTCCCACCAAGAGCTCCAGTGCAGAGTTGGAAAAACTGGGTGCCTGTTCTCCCATGTTCAGCAATTCTTCTGTCATTCCCAGCCCACACAAGATGCGCAGTACATGCTCCAGCCACAATACACCCGCTATTTGAGAAGTATATGCTAGCATTAAGCAGAGCAGGTTGGCTTTTTGTGCCACCTACCATCAATTTGTGCAACATAATGGTTAGCACTGTTGCTTCACAGCGCCAGGGTCCCAGGTTTGATTCCCGCTTGGGTCACTGTCTGCATGGAGTCTGCACTTTCTCCCCGTGTCTGCGTGGGTTTCCTCTGGGTGCTCCGGTTTCCTCGCACATGTCTTGAAAGATGTGCTTGTTAGGTGATTTGGACATTCTTAATTCTCCCTCAGTGTACCCGAACAGCTGCTGGAGTGTGGCGACTAGGGGATTTTCACAGTAACTTCATTGCATTGTTAATGTAAGCCTACTTGTGACACCAATAAAGATTATAATAATTATTTTGGTCTTCCTGCTGACATGTGTAGCCAATCAACAGCACACTTTGTGCTGGTTACACACAGAAATCATTATCATTATAATCATTATTCATATGAGAAGGCAGTACAAAGATGTTCTGTTATCTGTTCTCGAGATCCCAGCACCCATTTTCATGGGTGATCTAATTTAGCCTCCATTGTGCATTTCATAAGATGTACATCTTGGGTAGAGTCTATGAAACAAGGGTACTTGAGAACGATATCAGCAGATTCTGTAGCATTTTGCACTGACCGTTCGATTTTCACTGGCTTCAAAGGACTCTATGAACCACATACAACAAGTAGAAGCCACAAAACATATAAAGCATGATTGTGAGTAGGATTCAAATCTAAATTATCAGCTTACCAGTCCAGAGCAACTTTAGTGCCCCAATCACCACTTGACTGAAATTAGCTAATTCAGCACAGGCCAGGGATCAAACGGTGCACCTTCCTGTCCAGTGTGACCCAACTCCACCCAAAATAATGAATGCATTTATTATCTGGGCCACGGGAGCAGCCTGCACTATGATCCCGGTATGATAATGTGGGAGATTAGTGATTGAGCACTTGGCAAACACATCTGAAATTGCACACTTTACTATAATAGCAGGCACTTAGCAATCCATGGTGTGATTTTAGGTCCTGTTTGGAAGGCATTGGTAATAATGGAATTAATTGCTACTTTTTTTCAGCAACTGCCTTTAAAAAAGTAATTGGAATCATAGAAATCCTAATGCTGTAAACTGCCCTTTTCTTATAAAGGTTCATATTCATATTTGCCTGAAAGTCAGAGAACACAAAGAAAGGCTCTTCTTAACCTTTGGTAATGTTCAATGTGCTAACAACTGCCACTAATATCCTTTGCACATCCACACACACGTATCTGTGGTTAATAAAGTCTGTCAGGCTGATGAGAAGTCCACAAATGAAATAAATGTATCTATTGTGTATTTAAAGCAATGGTCAGTCTGGTGGCATGACAGCTAGCTCATAGACCTACTCAAGAAGTCAAATGATCTTATAATTGAAGGGATGTAACTACAGATTAATGTCAAGTTGTGCAGCACAATTAGAGAGCTGATCAGGGCAAAACCTTCTGCAATATATAAAACGCTTATATATTCTCTTGAAGCTACATATGTTGGACAAGAGACCTAAGTAAACAAAGCCATATGGAGTGTAATAATTTAATGTAAAGCGTGGGATTGAGGCAAACAAAGCCATCCTGCCTGGATACAAGCAGCATTCTCCTTTAGCAATTCCCTATTTCCATTGCAAATTCCTCACAAATGTGTTGATGGGTTGTGTGCCAAAGTGTTCAAGGATTAGGGATTTGTTGCCACATTTTTAAAGAAATATAGATAACAGCTGCATTTGAGTTTGCGGCATTTAATTTTGATCCCTTCACTCTAGTAAATACTTTGAAAGCAAAACTTCCTTTTTGATGTTTGACACACAGCACAGTGGGGATGAACATGATGTCTGGGCCGGAAATCAGGACCAGTCTGACTTACGTTTGCTGGATCGGGCTAAGAGTCCTTGTGAAATCTCAGAATTCTCCCTTCCATAAAACAAAACGTCCAAATGTTCATGCGATGGATCTAGCCTCCAGTTCAACGTGCTAAGGTCAATTCAGGTCAAACCAAATGAAGACTGTTTCACACATCTGCACAGCAGGCCTGCTGTTCGAATATCAGTTACATTTGCCTCTTGTGGAATGTCCAAACTTTACTGTTTTTCTTCTGTCATTTTTGCTGGAAAATTGAATATTTGAGATGATTATTAAATTGTTGAGAAATTTGTGGAAACTTCAAGTCAACTTGCTCCATTGCGCCTAGGTACAGATCAGCGTTGATTAAGAGAAGGAAAGATTTGCATTTATATAGCACCTTTTTCATGACCATAGGATGCCTCAAAGCTCGTTACAACCAATGAAGTACTTTTCAAGTGTCGTCACTGTTGTAATGTAGGGCAAGCAAGGGGCAGTATATTCTCAGCAAATTTCCACAAACAGCAATGCCACAGGTAATCTGCATTGTGTGACGCTGACATTAGGGGTAAATATTGGCCTGGACACCAGGGCCAGGATTCTACAACGCCTCCTGGTGGATGCAATAGGCCACTTAAATTGCTGTTTACTTTGTCGGGACAGTAATAGATCGCCGGGAGGAAGGGGCCATGAAATCCTGGCCCAGGGATAACATAGCATCACGAAAGTATTTTAGATCTGGCCAAGCAGAGAGATGGGGGCCTCGGTTTAGTCTCTCTTGTGAATAAGAGCACCTCCAACATTGCACTGTTCCCTTGGTCTGACACTGGAGTGTCAGTCTTGATTTTTGTGCTCAAATCCTGGAGTGGGACTTGAAACCAGAACCTTGGGTGGTATTCTCCACCAGCGTGATTCTCTATTTTGCCGGTGCCCCAATCTCTGTGAAGCTGGGCTTGTCAGTGTGATTGGTCCCCCGCCCATCCCAAATGGCAGCGCAATACATACCTCTCTTTTTAAAAATGGCAAAGTGTGGAAACCCCGTTGACCGGCCGGCGTAATGGAGAATCCCGCCTGCGGGTAGAGGCTGAAAAGTGGTGTGGCGGGTGGAGAATCCAGTCATTTATGACTCAGAAATAAGAGTGCCACCAACTGAGCCACAGCTGACACCAGAGCGCGGGATGGGTCACCTGTGACATGTGTGACAGGGAATTTAACTGTGTTTCCAATGTCTGGATTTTGGTGTCCTTCAGAGATTAAAGGGGAATCACATAAGAGTGCCAATTTTCTACTTGTGGATGCCAAAGAAGCAGGACCTTTCCAGGGAATAATTTAAATTTCCTGCACCAGGACCTGCACTCTCAGCATAAATCAATGCCCCTGGTGGGCATCCAGGGAAACTGGGGCATTGTAAGGTTGGCACTGACAGGGTGACATGGAGCAGTGCCAAGGGGCGGGGTATGGAGTGGCCGGGACACCATGTGGGCAGGGCCTGAGGGAGGCATGAAGGGGCGGGTCATGAAAGGCCACCCCTTGGGAGGGCTGTTATGCTGGCAATCAATAGTCAGGGAGCAGGGGAGGGGAGAGGGTGGGGGGAGGACAGATAAAGCCGGCGATCAATGTTCCGGGTGGGGGAAAATTTCACTTTGAGTTTGTGCGCCCCCGTCTTTGTGAAGCTGGGCTTACCAGCGCGATTGGACTCCACCCATCCCAATGGCAGTGCAAAACATGCCTCTCTTCATAAAAATGGCAAAGTTTGGGAAGATCTCTTCGGGAAAGCTACCTGTTTCTCTGGCCACCAGTTTTCTGACTGAAGCTGATACACTGCCATTTTGGGGGGAAATTCATAGAACATAGAACATAGAATGATACAGCGCAGTACAGGCCCTTCGGCCCATGATGTTGCACCGACATGGGAAGTCAAAAACTAAAGGCCATCTAACCTACACTATGCCATTATCATCCATATGCTTATCCAATAAATTTTTAAATGCCCTCAATGTTGGCGAGTTCACTACTGTTGCAGGTAGGGCATTCCACAGCCTCACCACTCTTTGCGTAAAAAACCTACCTCTGACATCTGTCCTATATCTATTACCCCTCAATTTAAGGCTATGTCCCCTCGTGCTAGCCACCTCCATCCGCGGGAGAAGGCTCTCACTGTCCACCCTATCTAACCCTCTGATCATTTTGTATGCCTCTATTAAGCCACCTCTTAACCTGCTTCTCTCTAACGAGAACAACCTCAAGTCTATCAGCCTTTCCTCATAAGATTTTTCCTCCATACCAGGCAACATCCTGGTAAATCTCCTCTGCACCCGTTCCAAAGCTTCCACGTCCTTCCTATAATGAGGCGACCAGAACTGTACGCAATACTCCAAATGCGGCCATACCAGAGTTTTGTACAGCTGCAACATGACGTCATGGCTCCGGTACTCAATCCCTCTACCAATAAAGGCCAACACACCATAGGCCTTCACAACCCTATCAACCTGGGTGGCAACTTTCAGGGATCTATGTGCATGGACACCGAGATCCCTCTGCTCATCCACACTTCCAAGAATTTTACCATTAGCCAAATATTCCGCATTCCTGTTTTTCTTTCCAAAGTGAATCACCTCACACTTCTCTACATTAAACTCCATTTGCCACCTCTCAGCCCAGCTCTGCAGCTTATCTATGTCCCTCTGTAACCTGCAACATCCTTCCACACTGTCTACAACTCCATCGACTTTAGTGTCGTCTGCAAATTTACTCACCCAACCTTCTGTGCCCTCCTCTAGGTCATTTATAAAAATGACAAACAGCAACGGCCCCAGAACAGATCCTTGTGGTACGCCACTAGTAACTGAACTCCATTCTGAACATTTGCCATCAACCACCACCCTCTGTCTTCTTTCAACTAGCCAATTTCTGATCCACATCTCTAAATCACCCTCAATCCCCAGCCTCCGTATTTTCTGCAATAGCCGACCGTGGGGAACCTTATCAAACGCTTTACTGAAATCCATATACACCACATCAACTGCTCTACCCTCGTCTACCTGTTCAGTCACCTTCTCAAAGAACTCGATAAGGTTTGTGAGGCATGACCTACCCTTCACAAAACCATGCTGACTATCCCTAATCATATTATTCCTATCGAGATGATTATAAATCGTATCTCTTATAATCCTCTCCAAGACTTTACCCACAACAGACGTGAGGCTCACCGGCCTATAGTTACCGGGGTTATCTCTACTCCCCTTCTTGAACAAAGGGACCACATTTGCTACCCTCCAGTTCTCTGGCACTATTCCTGTAGCCAATGATGACATAAAAATCAAAGCCAAAGGCTCAGCAATCTCTTCCCTGGCTTCCCAGAGAATCCTAGGATAAATCCCATCAGGCCCCGGGGACTTATCTATTTTTACCTTGTCCAGAATTGCCAACACTTCTTCCCTACACACCTCAATGCCATCTATTCTAATAGCCTGGGTCTCAGCATTCTCCTCCACAACATTATCTTTTTCCTGAGTGAATACTGACGAAAAGTATTCATTTAGTATCTCGCTTATCTCCTCAGCCTCCACACACAACTTCCCACCACTGTCCTTGACTGGCCCTACTCTTACCCTAGTCATTCTTTTATTCCTGACATACCTATAGAAAGCTTTTGGGTTTTCCTTGATACTACCTGCCAAAGACTTCTCATGTCCCCTCCTTGCTCGTCTCAGCTCTCTCTTTAGATCCTTCCTCGCTTCCTTGTAACTATCAAGCGCCCCAACTGAAACTTCACGCCTCATCTTCACATAGGCCTCCTTCTTCCTCTTAACAAGAGATTCCACTTCTTTGGTAAACCACGGTTCCCTCGCTCGACCCCTTCCTCCCTGCCTGACTGGTACGTACTTATCAAGAACATGCAATAGGTGTTCCTTGAACAAGCTCCACATATCCAGTGTGCCCAACCCTTGCAGCCGACTTCTCCAACCAACACATCCTAAGTCATGTCTAATGGCATCATAATTGCCCTTCCCCCAGCTATAACTCTTGCCCTGCGGGGTATACTTATCCCTTTCCATCACTAACGTAAAGGTCACTGAATTGTGGTCACTGTTTCCAAAGTGCTCACCTACCTCCAGATCTAACACCTGGCCTGGTTCATTACCCAAAACCAAATCCAATGTGGCCTCGCCTCTTGTTGGCCTGTCAACATATTGTGTCAGGAAACCCTCCTACACACATTGTACAAAGAACGACCCATCTAATGTACTCGAACTATATCTTTTCCAGTCAATATTTGGAAAGTTAAAGTCTCCCATAACAACTACCCTGTTACTTTCGCTCTTTTCCAGAATCATCTTCGCCATCCTTTCCTCAACATCTCTAGAACTATTAGGTGGCCTATAGAAAACTCCCAGCAGTGTGACCTCTCCTTTCCTGTTTCTAACCTCAGACCATACTACCTCGGAAGAAGAGTCTCCATCTAGCATCCTTTCCGCCACCATAATACTGTCCTTGACTAGCAGCGCCACACCTCCCCCTCTTTTGCCCCCTTCTCTGAGCTTACTAAAACACCTAAACCCCGGAACCTGCAACAACCATTCCTGTCCCTGCTCTATCCATGTCTCTGAAATGGCCACAACATCGAAGTCCCAGGTACCAACCCATGCTGCCAGTTCCCCTACCTTATTTCGTATACTCCTGGTTTTGAAGTAGACACACTTCAAACCAAGTACCTGAACACTGCCACTCTCCTGCGAAGTCAAATCTGTGCTCCTGACCTCTATACTCTCAATCTCCCGTACCCCAAAACTACAATCCAGGTTCCCATGCCCCTGCTGAATTAGTTTAAACCCCCCCAAAGAGCACTAACAAATCTCCCCCCCAGGATATTGGTGCCCCTCAGGTTCAGATGTAGACCATCCTGTCTATAGAGGTCCCACCTTCCCCAGAAAGAGCCCCAGTTATCCAGAAATCTGAATCCCTCCCGCCTGCACCATCCCTGTAGCCACGTGTTTAATTGCTCTCTCTCCCTATTCCTCGTCTCACTATCACGTGGCATGGGCAACAACCCAGAGATAACAACTCTGTTTGTTCTCGCTCTGAGCTTCCATCCTAGCTCCCTAAAGGCCTGCCTGACATCCTTGTCCCCTTTCCTACCTATGTCGTTAGTGCCAATGTGGACTACGACTTGGGGCTGCTCCCCCTCCCCCTTAAGGACCCGGAAAACACGATCCGAGACATCACGTACCCTTGCACCTGGGAGGCAACATACCAAACGTGAGTCTCTCTCGCTCCCACAAAATCTCCTATCTGTGCCCGTGACTATTGAGTCCCCAATTACTAATGCTCTGCTCCTCTCCCCCCTTCCTTTCTGAGCAACAGGGACAGACTCCGTGCCAGAGGCCCGTACCCCATGGCTTACCCCTGGTTGTTGGGAAATCAAGGGCTGGAGGGCATAGACTAAAACGTAGAATCAGATCTTACGAGTGAAAATAAGCAAAGCCTCTGCACATGAAGAATAGTAGAAATTCAAAACTTTCTTCCACAAATGGCAATTGATGTTAGGTCAATTATTACTTCACAAATTTTCAATCTTTGTCTTTGAGAATAGTAAGGAGTCAGCCACATAGCTCTGGTCTGGAGTCAAATGTAAGCCAAAGTAGGTAAGGAGGGCAGATTTCCTTCCATGTAGGATATTACTGAACCAGATTGTTTTCACAAAGATCAATGATAGTTTTGTGTTAACCATTACTGAGACTAGATTTCAATTCCAGATTTTCTTAATTGAATTTATTTTAAATTCCACCAACTGCCTTCATGGCATTTGAAGCCATAATCCCCAAAGTAATATTAGTTTGATAACATTACCACTATACAACCGTGACTAGTAAGGTTAATCCCATGACAGTGAAAGAAAGACAATTTAGTTCCAAGTCAGTATGGGTGTGTGGCTTGGACTAGGTGGTGTTCCAATGCAGTTGCTGCCCTTGTCCTTCCAGGTGGTAGAGGTCCAGGTTTAGAAGATGGTTTTGAAGGTGCTTGGGTGAGCTGCTGCATTTCATCTTGCATATAATACACACTAATGCCACTGCAGCTGCGTTAGAGGGTTTAGAAGACAGGGAAGGGACCTAGAATCACTACAGTGCACAAGGAGGCCATTCAGCTCATCCAGTCTGCACCAACCATCTGAAAGTGCGCTCTACCTAGGGCCTCACCCCCTCCCTTTCCCCGTAATGGTCAATTCACCCAAATTGCACAGCCTGCACATCATTGGACACTAAGGGGCAATTTAGGAAGGCCAATCCACCTGCAGATCCTTGGGCTGTGGGAGGAAACCAGAGCACCCAGAGGAAACCCATGCAGACATGGGGAGAACGTGCAAACTCCAAACAGACAGTCACCTAAGGCCGGAATTGAACCTGGCACTGTGAGACAGCAGTGTTAACCATTTTGCCACCCTACTGTTTAAGCTGATGGCTTCTTGAGTTTTGTTGGAGCTGCACACATCCTTGCAAGTGGAGAGAGTATGTCTTCACACTCCTGACCTGTGCATTCAATAGATGGCAGACAGGCTTTTTTGGGGGGGTTGGGGTGTCTGGTGGTGGGTTATTTGCCTCAGGACCCTCAGGCTCTTGTGGTAATATGCATCACTGTAAATACTCAACGGATTAATGTAAATACACGTAGATTAGCTAGACACTAGAGGGAGCACCAGAGACATGACACACAGACATTCAACCAATAGGTCAGTAAGATAGGACACGACCAATGGGCATTCAAGATACACACAGAGGTGACACTACCACAGGAGGGCATTACACCAACCCATATAAAAGGACACAGCACATATGATCTTCTTCTTTCCAGTGGAGACACTCAGCGAGTACACAGGGTTGATTTGAAACACATCACACCCACCACGTGGATTGCAGCAGACTGGTTCGTCAGTCTGAGTAGCTATAGAAAGATTAACAGGAGAGTCGAATCCAAGTAGGAGAATTGTTAACAGTTTAAGGGGCTGGTTTAGCTCACTGGGCTAAATCGCTGGCTTTTAAAGCAGACCAAGCAGGCCAGCAGCACGGTTCGATTCCCGTACCAGCCTCCCCGGACAGGCGCCGGAATGTGGCGACTAGGGGCTTTTCACAGTATCTTCATTGAAGCATACTCGTGACAATAAGTTATTTTCATTTTTCATTTCATAAAGTTATCTCCAAGTCTAAACATTCCTTTGTCAGAGTGCACATCAAGGAAGCAGCTTATGCTACGTCAAGAGCATAACAAAACAGCTCTGACCTGCTTTTGTAGCCACAGTATTTATATGGCTGCTTCCGTTCAGTTTTGGTTCATCCACAGGATGTTGATAGTGGGGATTCAGCAATGGTATTGCTATGAATGTCAAGCATAGATGGCTCGATTCTCTTTTGTTGAAGGTTATCATTGTCTGTCACATATGTGGTGTGAATGTTACTTGTGACGTATAAGTGCATACTAAAATGTTGTCCTGATATTGCTGCATATTTCCATGGACTGCATCAGTATCTGAGGAATGATGAATGTTGCTGAACATTTCTTCAGCGAACATTTAAGATGGAAGAAAGTTCATTGATTGTTGGGCCGAGGGTACTATCTACCCTGATGAACTCCTGCGGTGATCTCCTGGGACTGAGATGGTGGTTGTCCATTTTCCTTGCTTCTAGGTATGACTCCAAATAGTGGAGAGTTTCCCCGCTGATTCACATTGACTCCAATTTTGCCAAGACTCTTTGATGCTATACTCATTCAGATGTTACCTTGACATCAAGGGCAGTTGCTTTCACCTCACTTCTTCAGTTCAGCTATTTTGTCTATGATTGGCCCAAGGATTTGATGAAATCATGAGCCAAGTGGCCCTGGTAGAATCCAAACTGAGCAGGTTTGCATACACCAACAATCCCACATCTGGGGCGAAATTCTACGACCCCACGCAGGGTCGGAGAATCGGCCGGCGGCGGCGTTATTCCTGCTCCCGCCGGGTTTTGAATTTTCCGAGCAGCCAAAAACCGGCGTTGTGCAAATCCCGCCGGCAGCCTCTGAGAACAGCTGGCGCCGGCGGGATGTAATTTAATTTTTAATGTCAACAAATCTCCGGCCCGAATGGGCCGAAGTCCCGCCAACATGGCCACGGGTCACGTCGGCGAAAATCACAGTAGGTTTATAACGGCGTCAACCATTGATGATGGTTGACGCCGTTCAGTAACCTACATTGAGTGCGGGGGTAGCGGCGTTGGGGAGGGGTGGATTGGGGGGGGGTTGCGGCGTTGAGAGGGGGGGTTGCGGTGTTGAGAAGGGGAGAGGTTGCGCCTTTGACGGGGGGGTTGCGGCGTTGACAGGGGGGGTTGCGGCGTTGAGATGGGGGTTGCGGCGTTGAGGGGGGGGTTGCGGCGTTGAGGGGGGTGTTTGCGGCGTTGAGGGGAGGAGGAGAGGGGGGAGAGGGGGGAGGAGAGGAGAGGGGGGAGGGGGAGAGGGGGAGGGGAGGAGAGGGGGGAGGGGAGGAGGGAGGGGGAGGAGGAGGGGGAGGGGAGGAGGAAGGGGGAGTTGCGGCGTTGAGAGGGGGTTGCGGCATTGATGGGGGGGTTGCGGCGTTGGGGGGGGTTGCGGTGTTTGGGGGGGGTTGCGGCGTTGAGAGGGAGGGTTGCGGCATTGAGAGGGGGGATTGCGGCGTTGAGGGGGGGGGTTGCGGCGTTGAGGGGTACCGGCGTTGAGAGAGGGGGGTGGTACCGGCGGCGTTGAGAGGGGGGGGGTACCGGCGTTGGAGGGGGGTAGGGGTGGTGAGGGGGTAGGGGTGGTGAGGGGGTAGGGGCGTTGGAGGGGGTAAGGGCGTGGAGGGGGTAGGGGGGGGGGGGGGGGGGGTTGGGGGTAGGGGCAGCGGCGTGCAGAGGTGGGACGACGGATGCCCGGGCCAACGCACACGCCCCCGCACCTCGCCCCCCCTGCACGACGCTGCCCCCCCTACCCCAACCCCCCTCACCACCCCTACCCCCCCCCAACCCCCCTACCCCCCTCACCACCCCTACCTCCCCACCACCCCTACCCCCCTCCAACGCCGTACCCCCCCCCCTCTCCTCCTCAACGCCGTTACCACCCCCCTCTTCTCAACGCCGGTAACCCTCTCAACGCCGCAAAACCCCCCCTCAACGCCGCAATCCCCCTCTCAATGCCGCAACCCTCCCTCTCAAAACGCCGCAACCCCCCCAACACCGCAACCCCCCCCCAACCCGCAACCCCCCCTCAATGCCGCAACCCCCTCTCAAACGCCGCAACTCCCCTCTCCCTGCCCTCTTCCCCTCCTCCTCCCCCTCCCTCCTCCCCTCCCACCTCTCCTCCCCTCCCCCTCTCCTCCTCCCCCTCTCCTCCCCTCCTCTCCTCCCCCTCTCCCCCCTCTCCTCCTCCCCTCTCTCCTCCCCCCTCTCCCCCCCCTCTCCTCCCCCCCTCTCTCCTCCCCCCCTCTCTCCTCTCCCCCCCTCCCCCCCTCTCCTCCCCCCCCCCCCCTCCTCCTCCTCTCAACGCCGGTAACCTTCCCCTCTCTCTCAACGCGCCACTTCCGCAGCGGGTGAAACTGACGTGTATCGCGTCAGTCCGCTGCTGGCCCTTTCGGGAATGGAGATTAACGGCTTAAAAGAAGGCCCCGACGCCAGAGTCATCCGCACCGCTTTTGCCTGCCGGAAATGGGCGTCACGCAGGTCTTCGGAGAATTTCGCCCCTGATCTTCATTTTATCATTAACAATCGTGGCCACAATGCAAATATGAAAGCTAACACAAAATAAACACTCCAAACCAAATTTCTAAATTATATTGCGCCATTTTAAAAATAAATTTAGAGTGCCCAATTCATTTTTTTCCAATTAAGGGGCAATTTAGCGTGGCCAATCCACCTACCCTGCATATCTTTGGGTTGTGGGGGCGAAACCCACGCAGACACAGGGAGAATGTACAAACTCCACACGGACAGTGACCCAGAGCCGGGATCAAACCTGGGACCTCGGCCCCGTGAGGAAGCAGGGCTAACCCACTACACCACCGTGCTGCCCGTATTGTGCGATTTTACATACAACGTCTAGTTGACGTTGTGCGTTCCCTTAGTGGCTGTCTTCCATGTGCTTTTGCCTGTCCAAGTGCTCCCATGAAACCCTGTTCCAGTGGCTGCAGCCACTAGCCAGTAGTGGAAGGCTAGGCTTTCAGTGTTGTAGACTGCGGATGACCTTGGAGGACAACCTCCTCCAGCTGTTGCTCTAAAAGGCCTGACAGCAAACTTCACAATTGCTGTCATGCAACAATCAGGAAGGTGCTGCCTACGCTTTAAGACATATCATGTGCATGACGGCATGGTAGCACAGTGGTTAGTACAGCTGCCTCACAGCGCGAGGACCCTGGGTCCAATTCTGGCCTTGGGTGACTGGATGGAGTTTGTACGTTCTCCTCGGGTCTGTGTGGCTCTGGTTTCCTCCCACAGTCCAAAGATGTGTGGGTTGGGAGGATTGTCTATGCTAAATTGCCCTTAGTGTGCAAAGGTTAGGCGGGGTTATGGGGATAGGGTGGGGGACTGGGGGTAGGATGACCTTTCAGAGGTTGGCACAAACTCAATGGGCTGAATGACCTCCTGCACTGTAGGGATTCTATGAATAAAAATGAAATCTGAGGGGTATTGGCTCCAAGCATTGTGCAAAGCCCTGTGCCAATTGGTGCCAGACTCCTCCATATTCATTGATTGCAGACTTTCTGGCAGGCTTCCCAATGCACTAAAATTTAATTATGCATAGCCATCAGTGTTCATCTGTAGGCCATCCCATTGAAGAGCTCATTTGAGTCCTTTGTAATGGAACTCGTGTACGATTTACCCTCTAACAAGCTGGAACCTGTGTTATACTTGCTCCCTGCCTTGTCTAGTGTAGCATCATGTGTAGATTCCTCCCCTATGCTGTTCTTTAGATTATGCGCAGTATCTGTAGATGTGAAACCAAGTTACGGTGCATCTTCATTATCATTGTCTTCTTCTGTGCCTCCACTGTTTGGCAAGGTTGCACTACTTCGGTATCCGAAAGGAGAAGGCATCAAGGGTGAAATGTTGGTGTGGAGAGAGAGGGAAGTCAAGAGGTAAATGCTGACACCACCTGCAGGATGTAAATCAGAAGAGTGTGTGAAATGAAGAAAAGGTGGGATGTGAGAATTAGGTACAATGATGCCATCATCTTCAATGATTTCAGCCCTGCCATTGGCTACATCCTCAGCAATGTCCTTTTGCCAAATGGCAGCATCATTTCTGTTATTGGAGTTGGAGCGCTGAGGCATTCCTCTGCTGCCACTTGTTCTACACCATTTCACCCTGTTCGAGTCAGAGAAGTGTGCTGATGAGTATGGTGAAATTTGTTTGGTTTATGTAGCTGTCATGGTTGAATAGTTTTTTTTAATAAATTTAGATTACCCAATTATTTTTTCCAATTAAGGGGCAATTTAGCGTGGCCAATCCACCTACTCTGCACATTTTTGGGTTGTGGGGGCGAAACCCACGCAGACACGGGGAGAATGTGCAAACTCCACACGGACAGTGACCCAGAGCCGGGATCGAACCTGGGACCTCAGCGCCGTGAGGCGGTTGTGCTAACCACTAGGCCACCGTGCTGCCCCATGGTTGAGTAGTTGACTGAATGTCCCAGGTATAAGATGTGGGTGTAAGGTTTCCAGCAGTGCTGGCAGTGGACCATTTAAATGTAAGATATAGGCTGGTTTTGTCACCCCTACCTCCCTTCACCAAAATGTTTGAAGACAGGTTCAGAGGGAATGATGATGATATCAACAAGATCCTGACCAGTTAGTAAACTCAAAACTGAGACACAGCCTTTTCTTGCTGAGCCATATTATTGATTTTGTTCAGTGTCAACACTCCCCATCCATGTCCAGTGTCCCAGTTATCCCCTATGTATATGTGCTTGAATATACACGACCTGTTTCCTTTAGCAACATGATTGACATTAACTGCAATAAGTCTCATAAAATGTAGGACTTATCACTTGAAGTGAACGGTACAGTGGTCCAATTGAAGTTAGATACTGGTGTCGAAGCCAATTTAATCAGCATGACTGATTTTAAAAATCTAATATGTGGGACTTCGCCTGCCTGGCTCCTTCACACTTACCCCAACCTGGCTCCCATTTTACAGGGGGCCAGTGGCGATGGAGGTCGGTCAGCCTACTCTTGGGTTTGTGAGTCCCTTAGTAGCCAATTTCATGGCCATCAAAGTGCCTCATCCCACTCTCATCACTATCTGCGGAACGGGGAGGTCTACACCGGTCAGGGTGCCCAGCTGGTGTTGGATTCCCATCAGAGGAATCCCTCCAGGGTAATACCACTCCTTTAACCCTCCCCCTCTAGTCACTTTATCACAGTCGTCCAGCACACCTCACTACTGCCCCCACCCCTCCCTCCTGACTGTGATCTACCAGCTTGGCATTGTTGATACCCCAGACTTACCTGAAGTCCAGCCTCTATCAACTACCTAAGATGGGACTTACTCTCCCGACGAAGGAAAAGTCTTGCCCTGAGCCAATTAACAACCCTCCAAGGTAAATCCGCTGCAAGGCAGCCCGTTTTGGTGGGTGGGCTCCCGATTGATATATTATTTGGCGGACGCGGAGAATATGTTTCCCCATATGGTCCTGCCCTGTGAGTCCTGATTGATAGAGATGTTTATTGGGTGAGCAATGGGAGTGAGCAGCGTCTGAGATTAATAGAGTTGGCAGGGTGTGGCATTTTAAGATGCACTCACTGACTTTGACTGCCTTTATGAAAACACTGAACTTCATGTGGCACTGTTTTCTTGTCCTCTGGGCTTGACCTCTTGCCTTAACATTCATGTGGGCAGCACAATAGCACAGTGGTTAGCACAGTGGTAGCACAGTGGTTAGCACAGCTGCTGCACAGCTCCAGGGTCCCAGGGTCGATTCCCGGCTTGGGTCACTGTCTGTGCAGAGTTTGCACTTTCTCCCCGTGTCTGCGTGAGTTTCCTCTGGGTGCTCTGGTTTCCTCCTACAGTCCAAAGATGTGCAGGTTAGGTGGATTGGCCATGCTAAATTGCTCTTCGTGTCCAAAAAGATGTGGTGGGATTACTGGGTTACGGGGATAGGGTGGAGATGTGGACTTGTGTAGGGTGCTCTTTCCAAGGGCCGGTGCAGACTCGATGGTCCGAACGGCCTTCTTCTGCACTGTTAATTCTATGATTCTATAATTCTATGAATCACGGCTTTCCATTTCCATTGCCTGCTAAGCAATTGAGTCTCCCCTCCCTCCCTTTACATTTACAGGGTCCAGAACGTGTCTCCTCCTTTCCATCTTCTCTACCAATGTCTCCAATACTACACCTGAGAACCGCTCTTACGTTTTGTCATTCGTCAATGTCAGGGTTACTGCATGTGTGACAAGCAGCACCTGCTCCTGCCATGGTGCATCTTCCCTGTAAGTGGGGCAGGCTAGCTTTAAGCAGTGTTAGCCATTCACTCAACTGGTTCCTTGCTGATGCTTCCAGCCATCCTGTAGTGTAGTTCATGTTGCTGGTGGGATGCTTAGGTAATTGAAACAAGCAGACAGCACGGTAGCATTGTGGATAGCACAAATGCTTCACAGCTCCAGGATCCCAGGTTCGATTCCGGCTTGGGTCACTGTCTGTTCGGAGTCTGCACATCCTCCCCGTGTGTGCATGGGTTTCCTCCGGGTGTTCCGGTTTCCTCCCACTGTCCAAAGATGTGCGGGTTAGGTGGATTGGCCATGATAAATTGCCCTTAGTGTCCAAAATTGCCCTTAGTGTTGGGTGGGGTTACTGGGTTATGGGGATAGGGTGGAGGTGTTGATCTTAGGTAGGGTGCTCTTTCCGGGAGCCGGTGCAGACTCGATGGGCCGAATGGCCTTCTTCTGCACTGTAAATTCTATGTAAATTTGGCAAGTGTGTCTACCTCACAATCACCAGGCAAGGGCTAATTGCACATCACAATCCCCATACATTTTTTTTGGCAGGGGCGGGGGAGGGGGGGGGGGGGGGGGGGGGTGCCATTTAGAGCCCCCAGTCTTTACCAACAATAAGTTTGATACAACCAGCCCAGATGGATAGTAGTAGAGTGGGTGAATCTTTAGTTATGTAGAGCAGAAGCACTCTTTGCTGGACTAGATCCAGTCAGCCAGTCAATCCATTGGCATCTGTCCAGTGCTTGTATCTCACTTTACTTGCCGTGTGGTTTTAAAGATTACAGGGCTGGTGTTTTGTATAACAACCTGTCTGCCTGGCATACTGCCTGAGCCTTAATCCAGCTGGCAGCCTATTAGCCCAGAATTAACAGTGCAAATGTGATTTCGGCACACTCAGAAATTATTGGAAGATATTTTTGAGTTGCTGACCCATCTTTGATTGTGCAATGCGTGCCAATGTTCCGTACTTAAAAAACAGCATTTATCTTCTGCCCCTGATTTGAAGCAAGTTTGTTTTCCGATCTCCTGAGAGCAGCCCTTTAAAGACTAACTAAGGAACATTACAACATGTGAGAAACTGCCACTTTTCCTCTGCCACTTTTGCAACGTAAATGAGGTATTGATATTCTCATTCATAACTAAGGATAAAATAGTTGGGCGATTGACCAGATGCTGTCTGAGCTCAAACAATCAGACGACGGGGGGAATCGGTCCCTCACTCTTGGCGGGAAATGTGGTGGGCGGACAATGCCGTGGGAAGTGTAAACTTGTGTTCCCGACAGCTGGAATCAATGGCTGCATCTTGCGGTCCTGCCCGACCGTCATGGTGGGATAAGGGCGAATCCTGCCAGTCGGGATGCTCTTGTCCATCCCATTGTCAGGAATTAACCCCACTGACGCCAGTCTGAAACACATCCTTGGATGCTGGAAGTTCACGTGCCGCAGTGTGTGGCTGGAGCTTCGATCATGTGGATCCTCCAGCTGCAGGTGGTTCCGGGATGTAGATCCTCCGGCTGCAGGTGGTTCCGGGATGTGGATCCTCCGGCTGCAGGTGGTTCCGGGATGTGGATCCTCCGGCTGCAGGAGTTTCCCGGATGTGGATCCTCCGGCTGCAGGTGTTTCGGGGATGTGGATCCTCTAGCTGCAGGAGTTTCCCGGATGTGGATCCTCCGGCTGCAGGTGGTTCCGGGATATGGATGCTCCGGCTGCAGGTGTTTCCGGGATATGGATCCTCCGACTGCAGGTGTTTCCGGATGTGGATCCTCCGGCTGCAGGTGGTTCCGGGATGTGGATCCTCCGGCTGCAGGTGGTTCCCGGGTGTGGATCCTCCGGCTGCAGGTGGTTCCGGGATGTGGATCCTCCGGCTGCAGGTGGTTCCGGGATGTGGATCCTCCGGCTGCAGGTGGTTCCCGGATGTGGATCCTCCGGCTGCAGGTGGTTCCGGGATGTGGATCCTCCGACTGCAGGAGTTTCCCGGATGTGGACCCTCCGGATGCAGGTGTTTCCGGGATGTGGATCCCGGCTCTGGGTCAGTGTCCGTGCGGAGTTTGCATATTCTCCCCGTGTCTGCATGGTTTTCATCCCCACAACCCAAAGATGTGCAAAGTTGAACACGCTAAATTGCCCCTTAATTGGAAAAAAAAAATGAATTGAGATGTGGATCCTCCGGCTGCAGGTGGTTCTGGGATGTGGATCCTCTGGCTGCAGGTTGTTCCGGGATGTGGATCCTCCAGCTGCACAGCTGCAGGTGTTTCCGGGATGTGGATCCTCCGGCTGCAGGTGTTTCCCGGATGTGGATATTTGAATTGCAGGTGGACGGCTGAATGAGGTACTGTTGGGCGATGTTAATCTCTGTTGAGTGGTAGTGGATGGGTAGATAGGTAGGAGAATAATGGAGGGGTAGGGACATTGCGGAGGCCTAGAAGGGGGAAGAGGAGGTAGTGGGTGGTAGGAGAAAAGGTTGGATGCAGGAGAGTTGTGGAATATGTGAAGCAGTTTAAGGAATGGGAGGGTGGGAATGGATGCTTTTCAGTATGGACAGTTGGGCGGGTGGGGTGTGTGTGGAGGTGTGAATGGACAGTAACATGAACTACAGATGTGAATGGACAGTGGGTGTGTGTAGGTGAGAATGGACAGTAGCATGATGTGCAGGTGCGAATGGACAGTGGGGATGTGTGCGGAGGTGTGAATGGACAGCTTGGGGGTGTGCAGCTGTGAGCAAGCAGTGAGAGATGTGTAGGTGTGAATGGACAATGAGGGGATGTGCAGGTGTGAACAGACAGTGAGGGGATGTGCAGGTGTGAATGGACAGTGGGGATGTGTGCGTAGGTGTGAATGGACAGCTTGGGGGTGTGCAGCTGTGAGCAAGCAGTGAGAGATGTGTAGGTGTGAATGGACAATGAGGGGATGTGCAGGTGTGAAGAGACAGTGAGGGGATGTGCAGGTCTGAACTGACAGTGAGGGGATGTGCAGGTGTGAACGGCCAGTGAGGGGATGTACAGGTCTGAACGGACAGTGAGGGGATGTGCAGGTGTGACTGGACAGTGAGGGGATGTGCAGGTGTGAACGGACAATGAGGGGATGTGCAGGTGTGAACGGACAGTGAGGGGATGTGCAGGTGTGAACGGCCAGTGAGGGGATGTGCAGGTCTGAACTGACAGTGAGGGGATGTGCAGGTCTGAACTGACAGTGAAGGGATGTGCAGGTGTGAACGGACAGTGAAGGGATGCGCAGGTCTGAACTGACAGTGAAGGGATGTGCGGGTGTGACTGGACAGTGAGGGGATGTGCAGGTCTGAACTGACAGTGAGGGGATATGCAGGTGTGAATGGCCAGTGAGGGGATGTGCAGGTGTGAACGGACAGTGGGGTATGTACAGGTGTGAATGGACAGTGGGGACGTGCAGGTGTGAACAGACAGTGGGGGATGTGCAGGTGTGAACAGGCAGTTTTGTGGGTGTAGGTGTGAGTAAACATAGAAGTGCAGGTGTGAACCGGCAGTCAGGGATGTGCAGGCGTAAATGATCAGGGTGAGATGTGCAGGTGTGAACAGACACTTTGGGGATGGTCAGTTGTGAATGGACAGTTGGGAGATGTGCATTGTGAATGAACAGTTGGAGGAAGTGAAGGTGTGAATGGACAGTTGGAGGATGTGAAGGTGTGAATGGACAGTTGGGGGATGTGCAGGTGTGAACGGACAGTGGGGAATGTGTAGGTGTGAATGGACAGTGAGGGGATGTGCAAGTGTGAATGGACAGGAAGAGATGTGCAGGTGTGAATGGACAATACGGGGTGTGCAGGTGTGAACAGACAGTGGGGGATATGCAGGTTTTAACAGATAGTGTGGAGATGTGCAGATGTGAACGGAATGTAGGAGATGTGCAGGTGTGAACAGACAGTGGGGGGGGGGGGTCTGGAGGTGTGAACAGGCAGCAAGGTGGGGGATGTGCTGGTGTGAACGGGCAGTGTGGGGATTTGCAGGTGTGAACGAACAGACAATCGGGGATGTGCAGATGTGAAAGGCCAGTTGGGGGGATGTGCAGGTGTGAGCAGACAGTGGAGGATGTGCAGATGTGAAAGGCCAGTTGGGGGGATGTGCAGGTGTGAGCAGACAGTGGAGGATGTGCAGATGTGAATAGCCAGTGGGGGATGTACAAGTGTGAACAGATGGTGGCGGTGTTGGAGGTGTGAGGAAACATAGAGAGCAGTGCAGGTGTGAACGGGCAGTAGTGGATATGCAGGTGTAAACGATCAGGGTGTGATGTGCAGGTGTGGTCAGACACTTTGGGGATGGTCAGGTGTGAATGGACAGTGGGGATGTGCAGGTGTGAACAGACAATCGGGGATGTGCAGATGTGAAAGGCAGTTGGGGGGGTTTGCAGGTGTGAACGGACAGTGGGGGGTATGTAGCTGTGACGGACGGGAAGGGTTGTGCAGGTGTAAAAGGCCAGTTGTGAGGATGTGCAGGTGTGAATGGACAGTGGGAGGATGTGCAGCTGTGAACAGATAATCGGGGATGTGCAGATGTGAAAGGCAGTTGGGGGGGTTTGCAGGTGTGAACGGACAGTGGGGGGTATGTAGCTGTGACGGACGGGAAGTGTTGTGCAGGTGTAAAAGGCCAGTTGCGAGGATGTGCAGGTGTGAATGGACAGTGGGAGGATGTGCAGCTGTGAACAGATAATCGGGGATGTGCAGATGTGAAAGACCAGTTGGTGGAAGTGCAGGTGGTAACGGGCAGTGGGGGGGATGTGCAGGTGTGAACAGGCAGTGGGGGATGCATAGGTGCGAATGGAAAGAGAAGGAAGTGCAGTTGCGAATGGACAGTAGGGGAGGTGCAGGTGCGAACGGACAGTGGGAATGTGCAACTGTGAACGGACAGTGGGGGATGTGCCAGTGTGAACGGACAGTGAGGGGATGTGCAGGTGTGAATGGACAGTTGGGAGATTTGCAGGTGTGAACAGACAGTGGGGGAATGTGCAGCTGTGAATGGACAGTAGGGGATGGGTATGTACACGTGTGAATGGACAGTGGGGGATGTGAAGGTGTGAATGGACAGTGGGGGATGGGTATGTACACGTGTGAATGGACAGTGGAGGATGTGAAGGTGTGAACGGACAGTGGGGGAATGTGCAGCTGTGAATGGACAGTGGGGGATGGGTATGTACACGTGTGAATGGACAGTGGGGGATGTGAAGGTGTGAATGGACAGTGGGGGATGGGTATGTACACGTGTGAATGGACAGTGGAGGATGTGAAGGTGTGAATGGACAGTGGGGGGATGCGCAGGTGTGAATGAACAGTGGGGGATGTGGAGGTGTGAACGGACACTTGGGGAAGTGCAAGTGTGAACAGGCAGTGGGGGATGTACCGGTGTGAATGGACAGAGAGGGAAGTGCAGGTGTGAACAGACAGTGGGTGATCTGCAGGTGTGAACGGACAGTGGTGGAGGTGCAGGTGTGAATGGACAACGGGAAATGTGCAGGTGTGAACGAAAAGTGGGGGATGTGCAGGTGTGAAGGGGCATTCGGAAGATGTGCAAGTGTGAACGGAAAGTGGGGGATGTGCAGGTGTGAAGGGACAGAGGGAAAATTGCTTGTGTGAGGGAACAGTGGAGAATGTGCAACTGTGAGTGGACACTGGGGTGGGGAATGTGCAGGTGTGAATGGGCAATGGGATATGTGCAGATGTGAATGGACAGTGGGAAACGTGCAGGTGTGCACAGACAATGGGATATGTGCAGGTGTGAATGGACAGTGGTGGTGGTACAGGTGTGACTGGACAGTGGGGGGATGTGCCGGTGTGAACAGACAGTGGGAAATGTGCAGGTGTGAATGCACAGTGGGGGGATGTGCAGGTGTGAATGGACAGTGAGGGGATGTGTCGGTGTGAACGGACAGTGGGGAATGTGTAGGTATGAACGGACAATGTGGGATTTGCAGGTGTTAATGGACAAAGGGGGACGTGCTGGTGTGAATGGACAGTGTGGGATTTGCAGGTGTGAATGGACAGTGTGGGATTTGCAGGCGTTAACGGACAGTGGGGGACGTGCTGGTGTGAACAGACAATGGGGGATATGGAGGTGTTAACGGACAGTGGGGAGATGTGCAGGTGCGAATGGACGATGGTGGATGTGCAGGTGTGAATGGAAGGTGGTGGAGGTGCAGGTGTGAACGGACAGTGACAGGATGTGCAAGTGTGAATGGAAGGTGGTGGAGGTGCAGGTGTGAACGGACAGTGACAGGATGTGCAAGTGTGAACAGTGGGAGGGTGTGCAGGGGTGAACAGACAGTGGGGGCTGTGCAGGTGTGAACGGACTGTGAACGGTTGTGCAGGTGTGAACTGACAGTGGGGGGATGTGCAGGTGTGAACTGACAGTGAGGGGATGTGCAGCTGTGAATCGACAGTGGGGGAGGTGCAGGTGTGAACGGACAGTGAGGAGAAATGTAGGTGTGAACGGACAGTGGGGTTTGTGCAGGTGTGAACGGACAGTGGGGGATGTGCTGGTGTAAACGGACTGTGGTGGATGTGAAGGTGTGAACCGACAGTGGGGCAGTGCAGGTGTGAACGGACTATGGAGGCTGTGAGGGTGTGAACGGACAGTGGAGGATGTGCAGGTGTGAATGGACAGTGGGGGGATGTGCAGGTGTGCAAATACAGTGAGAAATTTGCAGGTGTGAACGGCCAGTGGGGGAGGTGCAGGTGTGAACAGGCAGTTGGGGATGTGCAGGTGTGAACGGACTGTGGAAATTCACAGGTGTCAATGGGCAGTTTGGGGATGTGAAGGTGTGAACAGGCAATGGTGGATGTATCGGTGTGAATGGACAGAGAGGGAAGTGCAGGTGTGAATGGACAGTGGGGGGATGGGAAGGTGTGAATGGACAGTTGGGGGGATGTGCAGGTGTGAATGGTCACTTAGGGAAGTGCAGGTGTGAACGGGCAGCCGGGGATGAGCAGGTGTGAACGGGCAGTGGGGGATGTATCGGTGTGAATGGACAGAGAGGGGAGTGCAGGTGTGAACAGACAGTGGAGGATGTGCAGGTGTGAATGGACAGTGGTGGAGGTGCAGGTGTGAATGGACAGTGGGGGAGTGCAGGTGTGAATGGACAGTGGAGGATGTGCAGGTGTGAATGGACAGTGGTGGAGGTGCAGGTGTGAATGGACAACGGGAAATGTGCAGGCATTTGTGAAAAGTGAGGGATGTGCAGGTGTGAAGGGGCATTCGGGAGATGTGCAAGTGTGAATGGAAAGTGGGGGATGTGCAGGTGTGAACAGACAATGGGATATGCACAGGTGTGAATGGACAGTGGTGGTGGTACAGGTGTGACTTGACAGTGGGGGGTTGTGCCGGTGTGAACAGACAGTGGGAAATGTGCAGGTATGAATGCACAGTGGGGGGATGTGCAGTTGTGAATGGACAGTGAGGGGAGGTGTGAACAGACTGTGGGGGATGTGCAGCTGTGAACGGACAGTGAGGGGATCTGCAAGTGTGAACGGACAGTGTGGGGCCGTGCAAGTGTGAACGGACAGTGCGGGATGTGGAAGTGTGAATGGACAGTGGGGAATGTGCAGGTGTGAACGGACAGTGCGGGATGTGGAAGTGTGAATGGACAGTGGGGAATGTGCAGGTGTGAACGGACAGTGCGGGATGTGGAAGTGTGAATGGACAGTGGGGAATGTGCAGGTGTTAACGGACAGTGGGGGGATGTGCAGGTGTGAACAGACAGTGTGGGGACGTGCAAGTGTGAACGGACAGTGCGGGATGTGGAAGTGTGAATGGACAGTGGGGAATGTGCAGGTGTTAACGGACAGTGGGGGATATGGAGGTGTTAACAGACAATGTGGGATTTGCAGGCGTTAACGGACAGTGGGGGACGTGCTGGTGTGAACAGACAATGGGGGCTATGGAGGTGTGAACGGACAGTGGGGAATGTGCAGGTGTTTTTTTTCGTTTTGTTCTTTTTTTGGAATATGCAGGTGTTAACGGACAGTGGGGGACGTGCTGGTGTGAACAGATTATGGGGAATATGGAGGTGTGAACGAACAGTGTGGGATTTGCAGGCGTTAACGGACAGTGGGGGACGTGCTGGTGTGAACAGATTATGGGGAATATGGAGGTGTGAACGGACAGTGTGGGATTTGCAGGCGTTAACGGACAATGGTGGAGGTGCAGGCGTGAATGGACAACGGGAAATGTGCAGGCGTGAGCGAAAAGTGAGGGATGTGCAGGTGTGAAGGGACATTCGGGAGATGTGCAAGTGTGAACGGACAGGTTGGGATTTGCAGGTGTTAACGGACAGTGGGGGGATGTGCAGGTGTGAACGGACAGTGGGGGGTGTGTAGGCTGTGAATGGACAGTGGGGTATGTACAGGTGTGAACGGACAGTGGGGGGTGTGTAGGTTGTGAATGGATAGTGGGGTATGTACAGGTGCGAACGGACAGTGGAGGATGTGTAGGCTGTGAATGGACAGTGGGGTATGTACAGGTGTGAACGGACAGTGGGGTATGTACAGGTGTGAACGGACAGTGGGGGGTGTGTAGGTGTGAACGGACAGTGGGGGGGTGTGTAGGTGTGAACGGACACTGGGGGATGTACAGGTGTGAACGAACAGTGTGGGATTTGCTGGTTTGAACAGACAGTGAGGGATGTACAGGTGTGAACGGACACTGGGGGATTTGCAGGTGTGAATGGACAGTGTGGGATTTGCAGGTGTGAATGGACAGTGTGGGATTTGCAGGCGTTAACGGACAGTGGGGGACGTGCTGGTGTGAATGGATAGTGGAGGCTGTGCAGGTGTGAACAGGCAGTTAGGGATGTGTGTGAACGGACTGTGGGGGATGTGCAGGTGTAAATGGGCAGTGGGGGGTGTGCAGGTGTGAACGGAAAGTAGGAGATGTGCAGGTGTGAATGGATAGTGGGGTATGTACAGGTGTGAACGGACAGTGGGGGATGTGTAGGTGTGAACGGACACTGGGGGATGTACAGGTGTGAACGGACAGTGGGGGATGTGCAGGTGCGAATGGACAGTGGGGTTGTGCAGGTGCGAACGGACAGTGGGGTTGTGCAGGTGTGAATGGACCATGGGGGATGTGCGCGTGTGACCGGACAGTGGGGAATGTGCATGTGTGACAGACCACGGGGGAGCTGCAGGTGCAGTAGGGTGGCATGCAGCTGTTAACAGACAGTGGGGGTATGCAGCTGTGAACGGACACTAGGGGGTGATGTGCATGTGTGAACGGAAAGTGGTTGTGTGAGCAGTTGGGGGTGTTGGGACTGTAGGTATGAATAGTCAGAGGGGTTTATGCAGATGTGAACGGAGAATGGGTGGTATTCACAGGTGTGAATGGACAGTGGTGGGGCATGCACTTCACAGGTGCGAACAGAGAGTGGTGGCGGTGGGATTCACCGGTGTGAATGGATAGTGCTGGGGCGTATGATTCACAGGTGTGAACGGACGTTGTGGGGTTGGGATCCACCAGTGTGAATGGATAGTTCTGGGGCGTATGATTCACAGGTGTGAACGGACCGTTGTGGGGTTGGGATCCACCAGTGTGAATGGATAGTTCTGGGGCGTATGATTCACAGGTGTGAACGGACCGTTGTGGGGTTGGGATCCACCGGTGTGAATGGATAGTGCTGGGGCGTATGATTCACAGGTGTGAACGGACCGTTGTGGGGGTGGGATTCACCGGTGTGAATGGATAGAACTGGGGCGTATGATTCACAGGTGTGAACGGACCGTTGTGGGGGTGGAATTCACCGGTGTGAATGGACAGTGGAGGAGAATTTGCAGATGTGAACGGGTCCTATGAACATTGAGTGGCTTTGCATGCCACTGCATTCCCATTCTGCAGCAGGTATAACCTAGCCAATATTTGCCAGTGGTTGAGGCATTTGCCTGATGCAGTCAGGGAGCTCATTAACATGTGATATTTAGAGTCTTATGACTTGCAGATGAAAATAGCATTTTAAAAACATTTAGAGTTAATTGTTTTCCAGTTAAGGGGTAAATTTAACACGGCCAATCCACCTTCCCTGCACATGGGCTGTGGGGGTGAGACCCATGCAGACACGGAGAGAATGTGCAAACCCCACACGGACAGTGACCCGTGGCTGAGATCAAACCTGGGTCCTCAACGGCGCAAGGTAGCAGTGCTAACCACTGTGCCACTGCGCCGCCATACTGAGTGAATTGTGGCTAGGAAAGGATGATGAGGGTTAAAGTGGGCAGTAGACGGCGGTGGGGTGAAATTTCAGCAATGATGGGAGAAGGAACGCTGGCAGTTGTTGAAGTGGATCTTACATAGAACTTACAGTGCAGAAGGAGGCCATATGGCCCATCGAGTCTGCACCGACCCACTTAAGCCCCACTTCCTCCCAATCTCCGTAACCTACCCTATCCCCTCCTATTCTTTTTGGTCACAAAGGGCAATTTATCATGGCCAATCCACCTAACCTGCACATCTTTGGACTGTGGGAGGAAACCGGAGCACCCGGAGGAAACCCACGCAGACACGGGGAGAACGTGCAGACTCCGCACAGACAGTGACCCAGCAGGATCTCACCTGGACAACTGAAGGGAAACCCCAGCATGTAATACTTACAATTAACCCCAGCATGTAGTCATGACAATGCTCGGACATTGGACCTTGTCAAGGGCAAAGGCTCAGCGTGCACAGGGGACTAATTGCACATGGCTCACAGGGTCTTTGGCAAATACGTTTGCCTCCCTGCACAAGAATGATTCTGGGGGACATAGGTCCAGCCTGGGCTGTCCCCTGAAGATGGGGGGTGCGTGGGGTGCTCACACAGTTAATTTTTCTTTTATGGGATGTGTGACTAGCTGAGCCAGCATTTATTGCCCATCCCTAATTGCCGTTGGATTGAGTGGTTTCCTCGGCCATTTAAGAGTAACTGCTATGGGTCTGGAGTCACATGTAGGCCAGATCAGGTAAGGGCAGAACATTTCTTTGCCTAAAGGACGTTAATGGACCAGATGGGTTTTTACAACAATCGACAATGGTTTCATGATCATCATTAGACTTTCAATTACAGATTTATAAAATAATTAAATTCAAAAACCATCTGCCTCGATGGGATTTGATCTGTGTTTTTGGATTAATAGTCCAGTGACAATACCGCCGCACCACTGCATCCTCTCAATGAGTAAGAATCAAAATGAAACTTTTCAAAGTGAAAGTGAAGCACCCTCCAGAAAGGTGAGCTGATGTGCATTGAAGGAATAGACACAAGGAGGAATGGAAGCTCCTGCACTTGCTCATGTTCTCAATGCCAGGCACCCCATCCTTTCGACCACAATGTGAGCTCTGTGTGACAGAGTCTGTACCTGCTACACTGTCATCTCTGTACCTGCAGACCAGATGGACTGCAGCATGACAATGAGGTATCAGCACTTCACGTTGAGAAGCCCTTTATGTTTGGGCAGCAGCAGTAGTAACCTGCCCACTGAGGCCCATCACCCAGTCCCCACTCTGTGAGGTAAGTTGGAGCAGTAGAAGGTTCACTTACCCTGGCGGCACAGGTGCATCCTTTTCCTGCACTGGAAAGGAGGGGAAGGTTGATTATTCAAACAACATCTGCACATTCTTTTTTTGTAGGCCCTTAAATTGGAGTTATACTGTTAAGAGACAGTCTTTAACTGCTTTTTCTTAGATTCTCAGTGGCCAGCTACTGATGCATGTCTCATTCTGCATCAAAGTCAGCGTGTCAAATTTGCTGTGACTGACAGCCTGAAACCCCCAAAAGCTGGTGGCTTCACTGAATATACAGGTAGATGAAGACACAGCAGGTTGAATTAACACTTAAAAAAGTAAACTTAAATTTGGCACAGCATCTTAATTAAGGCCATAAAGCTTATGCTCTTGAACTGTTTTTAAAACAGTCGATATTTAAAGGTGTATGGTCAGTGCGCACATAAATCCTGCAGGACAGAAGAGCCACTCCAATAAGTTTAATGATGTCTATTCGAATACGTGATACTTACTAATACATAAATGTAAAAGCAGCACTTAGACTTGTCAATTGCTGAGTACTACCTGTGCCTTTCTCACCCACAACTCCCTGATTGAACCATTCTAGTCAGGCTTCTGCCCCTCCCATTGCATGGAAACTAACCTAATCAAAGTCACAGTCAACATTCTGTAACTGTTATCCTGATGTCTTATCCCTCTTCTTTTCTGTGAATAATATATCACCTTTCGAACAGCCGAACCCTCTCCAAACCTCATGGACGCGATTCAGTGACCTCATTGCACCCGGTGCGAATCCAAGCACAACAGGTGAATCGCGCATGAGCTCCAAATCGGGCTTCCCGCCGGTCACAAAATCTTATGCAATAACCTCCCTCCCTCTGCCCGATGAGACCCCAAGGCGAGATCCAGATCTGAATATTTAAATAAACCTTAAATACCTGGGCACCAGATTCACCTGGTGCCCGGGACTCACTGGGAGACCTTGCCAGGCGCCATTTAGTACTGGTCCACACAAACGTGGACCAGATGTAATGGCACCTCCTCTGGTGTCTCCCAATCCATTGGAGACCGCAGGGTGGTCGGGGACAGGGCAGGATGGCATCCTGGTACTTCCGCAGTAAATGGGCCCCTTGGCACTGCCAGTTTGACACCCTGGCAGTGTCCCAGCACACTGGCATTGCCAAGGTTCCCGGGTGGCACAGCCAGTGTGCTAGAGGCACTGCCAGGGTGCCAGACTGGCACTGCTAGGGTGTCCAGGTGCCAAGTCGCATTCCCTGGGGTCGAGCCGAGGGGGCAAGCCAGGTAAAGGAGGGGTGAGGGGAGATTCCCAAGTTTAGTCCCAAGGTTGGGGGGGAGAGGGGGGTTCAAATGTGGGGGTGGCGGGGTAGATCGGGGTAGCCTTCCAAAATGGCGACATGCTCGCCAGCAGCAAATCCCTCTAAGTGCAGCCTTGGCGGAGAGAAACCTTCCCAGGCCGAGAAAAAGGCAAAGCGCCGTTGGATAGCGGAGTGATTTCTCGGCGCTCCAGCCGTCAAGAAGCACCCCGCTAAACTGAGCCATTACAGAGACTTTATCTTGAGTCCGCTGAATCGCGCCCCTTGTCTCCAGGTCAGTGGGAATAACTTTGCTTGATCCCACACCTAATTACCCAATCTCAGTGCAGCAACTCCAATAACAGGCTCTTTTTTTCATGCAAATGCTATTATCTTTGAAATCACATGAGAAACTCTCCTTGCTGTTGTCCTTTTTTCTCATCAACATGCTAGGCCTTTCTCCTAATTTATATGTTAAAATTAATGATTCTGGGATTTCCGACCCAATTCCCCATGCCCCCAATTTTCAGCAGGTTACGAGTGCGGCCTCCTGACCTGAAGCAGGCAGTACTCTGCATTCTAAATCTGGCTGGCTCCTTTTTGGGGATAGGCATGTCCTAGTCCTCTGCTTTTTCATGGCGTTGGGTTGAGGTTTAAAGGACTCATGATTCCGAGGTGGTGTTAACCATATTCGGATGAGAGAACCTTTCGAAAGGTAAGTTCCCAATTTCTTACCCATGCCCCCCATGTCGTGCTATGCACCCCACCCACAACTCATGACCCCCTATTCCCTCCATACGAAGCTAGCCCCGCTATACGGCCTCCATGACCATCACACGTTCCAAGCCAAGCTATGGCACTTCCAGTCACCCACTATATAATCTGTATAGGACCAATTACCCCAATATTGACAATAGGATGTGTTAAAAAGGTTTTTAATAATTTGTAAATTCATTCATAACTTTCCGCTTTCTGAAAATAACTCCTTGTCAAACATCTGGACTCTTTAAAGTATCAATAGCAGGAATGGCTAGCACTTGAAATCTCTTTATCTTGTGTAAATAAACATTGTGCAATTGACAGAAATCAGAGACTAAAACTGTCAGTGAAGCAATGTTTCCCCGACAGATTTTTCAATACTCTAATGCCTGGATTCTCAGCCAAAAATGCACAATGAAGTTTTGTTGAGTGCATTTTCTGCGATCGGTGGAAGTGAAAGCAGTTTCTTTTCAAGAAAGTGGGAAGTTATGAATGAATGTTTGTTTTTTAAAAGTTTTTAAACACATTCTATTGGCACAATAGCATTCATTGGTCCCATACAGGGTATAAAGTGAATTAACGGGCATGGGACTGCCATAGCTTGGCATGGAGTATTTGTGGGGCCATGGGTGGAGAGAAATGGTTTTACATGGAGAGTATAAAGGCCCATGGGGATATGAGTGGGGGCATGAAGTGGCATGGATAGGGCTTGTGCAGTGTGTGGCAGGTGAGGGGGAGGCATGATGAGGGCCTTTCTGTTTCTATTATAACTAGGATGAAATCTCAGAGCACCACAGGAGGCCTTTGAACAATCCACCTCTGCACCCGGCAACATCTGTGACTGCCTCCAAACTCTTTTCGGCGTGGTGGGCCTGACTGCTGTTAGCATCTGCTCCCCTTGGATCACAATTCAGTTTTTGCTGACACTTTCTCCCAAGACAAATTGCACTGAGCTGGGAAATTTCCCAACTCCCGCGACCTGCTTCAAAAATGGAAATCCAGCCCTAAGTCTTGGATGAGACACACATCCTGCAGAAAAATATTGAGAACGCCACCACCATCATCAGTGGTCTCTCCTTGTCATCGATTACATCCACCCCTCTGTGGTTCAAACCCCCCCCCCCCCCCCCCCCCCCCCCCCCACCCCCAGCCTTAGTCTTCAAGCTCAAAATTCCTCTAATTCTGGTCTCTTATGCTACTTCTTATCTTCACCGCATTGGCAGCTCTGCCTTTAGATTTTTATTTCCCATGCTCTGGAATTCCCTCCCTAAACCCCTCGACCTCCCTCTTAATACTTAAGACCCACATTTTGATCAAATCTTTAGATGCCCCTCTTAATTTTGCTTTGGCATTTTTACACTTCAGTGGTACATCATCTTTCAACCTTTGTTTTCTATATTAATGCTGCTATGCAAGTTAAAATTGCTGCTGCTGTTGGCTAAATGCTGCACTAGGGCTCCACCAGAAAACCTCTGCTCCCTAGCTTAACTTAACTGGGACGTGAGGATGCCGGCATTGGACTGGTGTGGGCACAGTAAGAAGTCTTACAACACCAGCTTAAAGTCCAACAGGTTTATTTGAATTCACTAGCTTTCGGAGCACAGGTCCTTCATGAGGTGAGTGAAGAGGTGGGTTCCACAAACACATATATAAACAAAGTCAATGACACAAGATGATACTTTGAATGCGAGTCTTTGCAGGTAATTAAGTCTTTACAGGTCCATACGGTGTGACTAGAGAGAGGGATAATCACAGGTTAAAGAGGTGTGAATTGTCTCAAGGCTGGACATGAATCCAAGGTCCCTTGACTGCATTCAGTCTCTGATCTTCAGGTAAACGTTCTCCAAGGTGGCCTTCAGGATGCACGACAATGCAGAATCACTGAGCAGAAACTGATAGCCAAGTTCCGCACGCATGAGTACTGCCTCAACCGGGACCTTGCATTCATGTCTTACTACATTCACCCCCCACTATCTGGCCTGGGCTTGTGGAATCCAACCAACTGTCCTGGCTTGAGACACCACATCTCTTTAACCTGTGATCACCCTTCTCTCCAGTCACATCACCTGGACCTGTAAAAACTTAATTACCTGCAAAGACTTGCATTCAAAGTATCATCTTGCATCACTGACTTTGTTTATATATGTGTTTGTGGAACCCACCTCTTCGCTCACCTCATGAAGGAGCTGCGCTCTGAAAGCTAGTGATTCTAAATAAACCTGTTGGACTTTAACCTGGTAGTATAAGACTTCTTACTGTAACTTAACTGGGGTAGCAATATGTTGGTGACGGTTCTGGTTGATTATCAATGTGCGGCAAGCACTAAATCTAACAGTGTACACATGGGGCGAGGCCAGGAGTGTTTGTTCCAGCTCCAAAAATGGCTACTGAGTAATTTACTGGGGGTGGCAGCTGCCCATTGAGAGTGTGAGTTGCCAGCAACAAAGGAAAGAAGCGCAGGTAATATTGGTGGAGAAAAATTACATTCATACATCATCATGAGCATTGGCCTGGTTAAGTTTCTATTTTATGCACAATGATACTCCATCTCTTTAAAAATGTTCCCAAAGATTTAGAAGTGTAGCCAGCTTTTGAAAGTCATAATTGACCCCGCCTCCACCACTCAGAGTCACTCTGGACCCTAACTGACAGGTTGAAGGCTGAGTAGCACAGATCAGGAAACTGCAATCCAAAAATGGCAGTAAGAAAAGGCATCATGGACGTGTTTGATGATGAGTGAGGAGACATGGAACTCTTATAAGAAAGGGTTCCAGTCATTCCTTAAAGCCAATCAGACAACAGCAGACCTGCGTACTGAGACCATTCTCAGCTCAGTTGGGAGGAAAACATTCATGTTGCTGCAGAATTTAGTACACCCAGCTAAACCTGGAGACAAGTCATATGATGAGTTAATGACATTTCTTTCCCTGCCCACTATTAATAGCTGAAAGCTTTGTAACAAACAAGTTTGCCTCTGGATGAAAGATTGCAAGGATGCTTACCAAAATGTCAAAACATACTATAGGAATCGGAATTATTGGTCCATTGTAACCCAAAACTGAAGCTGCAGCTTGCTGGCAATTGTCTCTCATATGATGCCTTCAGACAAAGAGCGACCAATAGCATTTGCTTCCAGGAGGTTGACTAGCACTGAGTCCAACTATGCTCAACTTGAGAAAGAAACTCTCAGCATTATTTTTGATATTTAAAGATTCAACCATTATATATTTGGCCGTCAATTTACTCTATTGACCGACCATCATCCCATAACAATTTTTGGACTGTATAAAGGGATCCCTTCGCTCACTGCTAGTCGATTACAATGTTGGACGTTAATCTTATCAGCACATGATTATGTCATTGACTATTGTAGGCCTGAGAAGCACACAAACTCACACGCTTTGTCAAGACTGCTGCTGCAAGATCAACAAGACCAAAAAGTTAAGCACAAATCTGATGAACACTTAACTGTTCCATGTGGAAAGTGTTCCGGTAACATCTGTCAGGTTTGAACATTTACCTGAACAGATTTGGTGATGGTTAAGATGTCGGACATGAATCAGAAAGGCACTCTAACACAAGAGCACAGGAAGAATCTAGGCCTTAAATCCCTTTTTACCAGGCATCTTGAGTTGGCAGAACAAAATGGAGTTTTGTTGTCGGGTATTGGAGTACTCATTCCGCTGTGTCTACGAAGTAGAATCGTGGAACATCTGCACGTGGACCATCCTGGTGTAGTTAGAATGAATGTGGAGATGCCGGCGTTGGACTGGGGTGAGCACAGTAAGAAGTCTTACAACACCAGGTTAAAGTCCAACAGGTTTGTTTCAAACACAAGCTTTCGGAGCACTGCTCCTTCCTCAGGTCCTGAGGAAGGAGCAGTGCTCCGAAAAGCATGTGTTTGAAACAAACCTGTTGGACTTTAACCTGGTGTTGTAAGACTTCTTACTAGTTAGAATGAAAGAATTGGTGAGAAGCCACTTCTGGTGGCCCGGATGGGATGTGCAAACAGAGGAAAAGGTGGGGTTATGCTCATCCTGCGCTGCGCTGCGTTGAGAAATTCACCTTTTCATCCTTGGGAATGGCATTTCAGGCCATGGCAAAGAATCCATGTCAATTATGCAGGACCAGTCAAAGGACACATGTTTTTGGTCTTGGTTGATACACATTCAAAGTGGCTGGAGGTTGCCATCATGAATTCGACAACTACAGAACAGACCATAGAATGGATTGATGAGGTATTTGCAAGGTTCAGGTGACCTGAGCAACTCGTGAGTGATAACAGTACTCAGTGCAAAGCAGCCGAATTCGAAGACTACCTGTGTGGAATCTGCCATATCAATTCTGCCCCCTACTATCCAACTACCAATGGTTTAGCTGAATGTTTTGTACCATCCCTCAAACATGCAGTGAACGTTTCGAGTGTTAACGGCTGTCAACGTAAACGTGGCATTAGAGAAACACTGTGCATTCTACAACACAAAGCTCACGGCTATACTGATATCAAAAAGGAAAGTACGCACACAGTTCAACATTTTGCCTGCCCCTTCAACTTCAGTGACAATCAGGCAACAACATCAGATACAAGTGGCTAGAAGGGAACAACATTCCAAAAGATGAGTCTTTGACCATGGGGAGTGTGTTATTGTGAAAATTACACCTCAGGTGAAAAATGGACTCCAGCAATTGTATTAGCCAAAATAGCTCCAAATTCATATGCTGTATAATCTGATGATGAACAATTTTGGTGTCGGCATGCTGGCCAATTATTGTCTGAGAGTACAGATGTTTTCACCACAGAATATTAACAGTGACATGTGTTGGTCGTTCTGGGTGAGTGTGCTTAACACTCAATTTGGTTCTGTTTCTTACTTAGCTCTGGAGTCGCCAGGTGTCGTTAAGACACCGCCACAAGCTTCAAGGTGAAGTTCAAAGCAATAAAACCATACAACAAATAGTAAGTCCAAACAACTGAGTATTATAATAACTACCAATGCACACGCTAAAGGGATTAAACTTATTCCTACCGCTAAATAAACTAATACTTATCTCGAAGGAACTGCTGGGTCAGGGAACAAGGCCTCTTGCTCTGCTCTGGTCTGCAGACTTCAGGTTGGTATAAGTTAAAAGGGGTCAGGAGTGCTTATCTCTGGTAGCGATCGTTGTGAGGCACTTACTTGTTGGCGGCTGCTGTCCGAACCCTCTCCTCTCTCTCGTTCGAGATCTTCTTGGCAAAAGCTGATCCACGGAGGAGTGTTGGTCAAAGAGAGAGAAGGGCTGGAGGGCTGGATCAGAAGACTGAACAATGTGTGGGGCCTGTCTTTTATAGGTCCCAGGGGATCCGCACCCCTTTGGGCGGACTCCCTTACCTGCTTGGAATCGATTGGGTCTCTTCCCAATCGATATGTTTGAACCCCCCAATCATGGGGCAGTTCCTCGGTCACTGGGGCGGTTCTTGGGACTTATTGTTTTGGACTTCTCTGGCGCCGAAAGGTCTGGCCTTCCATTCAATGTATCGATCTGTGTTTAACTTGTTTCCATTGTATCTGGGGATCGCCCGGTATCGCCTCATTAGTATGTTAACTGGTTTCTTTTCACAGTGTTGTCTGGTTTCTGCAGCAGTCAAAACTGATTTCTGCAGCCGTCCCAATATACAAGCGCTTTGCAAGCTGCTTGCTTTACAACATGTCCATTTTCCCTGCATTCCTTGCAATCTTCCATTTTGTGTTGGGCAGTGGCCACCCCAGGTGGCTACACATGCCCGACTTGAGGACTACAACTGCCAAACTTACTGAACCTATTACAACAGAATCATCCGCACAACCAGAGACAGTTCCTGAGTTGGTTTCACCAGATGTAACACCGACCAGTGTACAGGAAGATACTCCTAGTGCCCTTGAGAGCCAAGTTCCTGAACGGCATGTTCTGCCAAAACGAGACAGACGTCCACCCAAGAGACTGTCTTGCTCGTGTACATGTGTACCCGTAACGTAACAGTGTTAATTATGGCATAGTGTGTTGGATCTGTGTTAAAGTGTTTGATTAAGTAAAAATGTTGGGGGCACTAAAGGAGAAAAGAGGGAAGAGTGTTATGTATCCGAGTAATACCATTGTCACATGTTAAGCAATTACATTGTCAGAGCATTTCGCTATGATACACAAACTTGATGTGGGCCACCTCTGATTCTTTCTCTCTGTGGCTACAACAAAGAATATAACAATGGAAATAACAAGAATCATCACCAACTATTGCCACCCAAACAAATTGGATCGAGGTGATGATCTGAGATTATTGAACTCAGTATTTTGTCTGGTATTTTGTAAAGTGCACAATTAAAAGATGAGGGGTTGGATTCTCTGTCAGTGGGATCCTTCCTTTCGCCGGCAGCACACTCATGCCCGGGGTATTTCCCAACGGTGTGGGGGTGCCCACAATGGGAAACCCCAATGGCCGGCTGGCGGGACAGAAGATCCTGCTGCCGGCAGGGACGTGCCACACCGGAAAACGGGTGTGGCGGGACGGAGAATCCCACCCCACGTTCCTCCTGCTTACAATGAGTTTTCTTATAACAGTGAAGTAGGCTGAGGACAGAGAGGGCAGATTGGGAGTTAAAATGAGGAATAAAATTATTGGCGACAGGAAGCTGGGGTCACACTTGCAAAATGAATAGAATGTTTTGCAAAGTGGTCAGCTCAGTTGACGTAGGGAAGAGAAGAGTCAGGTTTTGGAAATTAAGGTGAAAAAGAAAGATTTGTATTTATACAGAGCATTTCACGATGACAGGATATACCAAAGTGCTTCACGGCCAATAAAGCTTCTCCTGTGGCTCTTGTGAGCTATCTAACAGGCAACTGAGTCATTCAGATCAGCGGTATTTAAGATTTGATTGCTGGTTTCATTGAACTAGCTGATCTTAGCTGTACTTTAGCAGGGGGTGTTCATTGTGTTTACTGGTCCTGGGATCAACCAGGCTCTCATCTCCAGATCATCATGCACTGATGTCTGCTGGAATGTGCATTTCTGTCCTCATAACTTGTGTGATGGTAAAGCCTGCCATTAGTTAGTGTCTGGTCTTAGAAATGACGAGTGCGCCTGCAGTATTATAATTCAGCAAGAATAATTGCCTTTAGCAAATCGAAGTGTAAATTCGGAAGAGGCAGGAAACTGAGGCATTGAGTATTAAACAGGATACTTGACGTTTTCTTGGTGAACGGGATAATTAAGGTCATTTTTTTTTCTTCAGGCCCTTGAATGTGCTGCAACACAGAGGCTTTGAATGATAATATTTATCTAAGAGCTTGCTGCTGACTAATTTACAATGGCAGGCTAAACCCTAATTACAAGATGCATTAGATTATGAAGCTGCCCACTCTGTATTTGAGATCCGCCTGCTCCTGCTGTTCTAGCTGATATCAGGGAGTGTGACTGTCAGAAAGAAGAAACTGATGGGTCAGAGAGGTTAAATTGAACAAATCCGGTCATTGACTTTCTGTCTTCTTCACCATCGACTAATATCATTATCCAGAAAACGCAGGTCCAGTGACTTGTTTGTTGCGTGGGTGATGGTGGTGGTGTTGGTGGTGGAAGGGCTGAAAGAGGAGGGGGAGGGGAAGGTCGGACATGTTTCCAAAACAGACCTCCCACTGAGCACCTTTTTTTCCCTGAACTATTGTTGAGTGGCTGACTCTGGGGCCAAGGATCAGGAAGCCTTTGGTACAGTGTGGACTTGAAAATGACTGAAAACAAACAAAGGCTTAGTGGCCTGATCGCCGGAGACAGGGAGTGGGCATGTCAGCGAGCATTTGTAAAAAACATTGGGTCTGAAGAGGATTATTGCACATGCAAGGAGATGCAAAATTGGTTCAATTAGATATTTTTATCTGTTATAATTCATTTTGTGAACTCCCGGCAATGGTTTGTCTACTTAAATTACCTGTTTTTTTTGTAGGGCGTGATATAGTTGTTGGCTGCCCTCATGATTGACCCTAGTTAGTGACAGCCTCCATCCAACATATTACACCATGGAACAAAGCACAACCGAGTCACAGTAAACCATCAACATCCTTGGAAATATACTTTACCATAGCAATCAGAGAGTAAATAGGAGCAGATAAAGGCAAAATGTTGTGGTTGCTGGAACCTGAAACAAAAAACAGAAAATGCTGGAAAAACTCAGCAGGTCTGGTAGCATCCATGGAGAGAGAAAATAGAGTTATTGTTTTTAGAAAATATTTTATTCAGGCATTTATACTTTTAACACTTTTAAGCAGGAGAGAAAACATTACCAGTGATTTTGATTCACAGCAGATTCCTGGTTGACTTCTTCCACTCACCAATCCAGTAGCATTTAGGCCAATAATGACACCCTAATCGAGTGCCTGACTGAGATTGTGTAATTCTGCAAGGACCAGGAAGTGAATCTGCAACTTTATGGATTCTAGCGTTTGGCATTCGGAGCTCATTCACTGACTCCAGTATTATTCCCAATTTAGATTACTCAAAAGGCACAAGACTTCATTTCTTTGTCATTAGGGGCAGCATGGTAGCATGGTGGTTAGCATAAATGCTTCACAGCTCCAGGGTCCCAGGTTCAGTTCCCGGCTGGGTCACTGTCTGTGCGGAGTCTGCACGTCCTCCCTGTGTGTGCGTGGGTTTCCTCCGGGTGCTCCGGTTTCCTCCCACAGTCCAAAGATGTGCGGGTTAGGTGGATTGGCCATGCTAAATTGCCCGCAGTGTCCTAAAAAGTAAGGTTAGAGGGGGGGTTAAGGTTAAGGTTGGGTTACGGGTATAGGGTGGATACGTGGGTTTGAGTGGGGTGATCATTGCTCGGCACAACATCGAGGGCCGAAGGGCCTGTTCTGTGCTGTACTGTTCTATGTTCTATGTTCTATTATTTAGAAGCGGCAGTTTCAGTGCCTGAAGAGTTGCTTTTATGAGGGAGGTTGTATCTGAGTCAAAGGGCTCACACAGATGTAGGAAAAGTGCTATGTGGGAATGACTTCAAAGCCTCCAAATGATCCAAGGTGTTCAGATGATCCCCGAAAGAAAACCAGATCTTGAGTGGTTTATGAATGTCACCTAAACCCTGAGGTCAGGTCACAGTTTTTCTTAATCCCTTCAATCTCTTATTCTGAAAGCTGACATCATTTTTGTTGTTATTTGCAGTGGACAAAATTCCAAATCTTACAACATTCCAGTGTTTCCAAGAATGGATGAATTACATTCAGGTGTTATACTTGCTTTCTTGATGTCATTCAGGTCAATTTACAAGAAAATATTTTGTGTAAATTACAGAAATGCCATGTGGAGTGCATGTCTATCTATGTCTGCCTCTGTCTATCTGCTTTATCATATCATTCAGATCCTCTTTATTATAACGGATATATCTCTCTTCATAACCAACCCATTCTTTATTTCAAGTTGAGGGTCTGCTGGTATCAATCTGGGGCCTAAAATGTTCAGGATGGCAAATGCTGGCATCCCTACCAACAACGACGGGCCCGCTGCCATTTGATGCTCAATTGAGTCTTGATTGGTAGCAGGCGGAAATTCCATCCATGCATGGTCAGAAGTCCCACGTGGGAGACCTGTCGGCCAGTCCGATTGGCCGACAGCTCTCCAACCCATTCAGGCAGAGCATTCCAGTGGCTGGAATGTGTACTTCAGTGCCATGCCTGAGACTAAGTCCCAGGACTGCAGTTCTGGTAGGTACCTGGGGTGGGGGGGGGGTTAGGGAATGTCCTGGAGTGTCGTGAAGGGGTCGATCTCGCTGTAGGGGGGAGGGAAGGCCGTAGATCTCTGGTCCCTGAGGGAGGGTAGCCCTAGACTGAAGGGGTGTTCTGATTGAGATCCGCCCCCCTTCCCCTTCTGTTTTATGTTTTCACCCTCAGTCATTGGGAACCCAGCAGCCTAAAAACTAAGGCTGGGTGGGAAAAGGCCCTTAAGTAGCCACTTAAGGCTCACTTAAGGACCTTAATAGGAGCATGGGCAGGCTTCCTCTCTAAGGCCCTGCCTACCCCACTGTGAAGTTTTGCCTGGGCTCCCCCAACTCCCCACCTCAGAATCTGTTTGGAGGGAGTGTAAAATTCTGGACTTAAAACTTTAAATCTCAAAAGTTATTTTTTGCTCCCTCACCCACTATCTGCTGCCCACATCACCCTAGCCGCCGCCAACTTTCACCACCATAAGGACTGTGTTGCTAGTGGTGCATCTGTCTGGTATGTTAGAGCGCAGTAACACAAGGATGGATTTTGCAGACTCACGCCGGTTTAATTGAAGCTGGGCAATTTGTAAAATAAAATGGGTGCCCTGCCTGCCGCCTTCCTCCTCATCCCAATCCGTCTTCCATATTAGCGTAGGCGGGGAAGGCGTCAGACAGCCTATTAATGGCCATTCATAGGTCTCAGTCTTTCGTCCAACATATATTACATGTGGCTGGGAAAAACAGAGGTTAGGCAGACAGCCCAGCAGCTTTCCCTGCGTGGGCTCTCTGGCCTCTAAAACATGCCGACCCCCAAACAATGCTTCATCCCCTCGGTTAGATCTTCCAGCCAAACCCATCCAAAATCTCTGGAATTACCTAAAGCCAGAGATCTGGACCCTTTTGCAGGACTGCTTCAAGTCCGAGCAGTGGCCACTACTCGGTTGTAACTACAGAACTGCCACCAAATCAGGTGGGCAGGTTGACCACAGACCTTTCAGTCATGGGAGTGGGAAGGTTGCCGATAGTGGAAAGAGGTAATTACAGTCTTGGTAAAATTCGGCCCATAGCGTGTAGGCATTTCCATGTAATTCCTACACGTTGAGTTACGAGGCTGAGTTGGGTAATCTTGGAGGAGGATGTTTGTTCACCTCCAGAGTTACTGACATACAGAAGTATTGGCAAAGTTCAGGTACTCATTCTACCCTTCAGGGTGTTATCTGATTGTGGATTGAATTTCATATGTAAAGGTGCTAGAACCCAGACACAGCTGATTCACCTGAGGAAGGAGCAGTGCTCTGAAAACTAGTGTTTGAAACAAACCTGTTGGACTTTAACCTGGTGTTGTAATAATAGCCAGTATTCTTACAATAGCCAGTATTCATGTGTGAGGCTACATTAAGCAAGATTTGGTTTGGGCCCATGTCAGACTCCTTAGATAAACAGTATTGTGCATTGGGATAAAGGTGTTTGTGCTCAGCTGAAAGCAACAAGTGACTGGTCTGAAATTATAGAGCAGACCAACATTATTATCATTCTTCAGTATCATTCAATGTCATTTCATTAAACCACACCAAGCCTCTGCTTTCACTGTGACAGTCTTCCTGTAATAACAATACAAGACCCACGGGGATGACCCAATTGACCTCCCAGTGGGACTTGTAGAATATGAGCTCCCCTGCTGATGGAAATCAACCCTTAAACGCCGGTCTGGATTGCGACCAGCAGGATTAGTAATTCCAGTTGGGATTCACGTGCTCTATGTCGCGTTGTGGCCTTTCCTTTTGTCGAGAAAATAAACCTATGTTTGGAACACCTTCTCAGGTCTCCTGAAGATTTTATACTTCCCCCCTCTGGTTTAGCTCACTCGGCTAAATCGCTGGCCTTTAAAGCAGACCAAGCAGGCCAGCAGCACGGTTCGATTCCCGTACCAGCCTCCCCGGACAGGCGCCGGAATGTGGCGACTAGGGGCTTTTCACAGTAACTTCGTTGAAGCCTACTCGTGACAATAAGCGATTTTCATTTCATTTTCATTTCTTCATCAGTCACGTAAATTCACTCTCACACATAGAACAAGGGAATCCCTACTATTCATCAAGTCCAAGGTATTTACTTGATTTTCAGTCTTAAGGTGGATGTTTCCTCCAGTTTCTTCTAGTTGTGCTTCATTTGAATATAAAACACACTCTGCTCATGCGAGGTGCAGTGTGCGGCTACGGTACCTTCCATCTCTGCACTCTGAGTCCGAAATGGTCTTCAGTGACCAACTTGCAAGCAGGTCATCTGCTTGTGTGCAGCCAGCATCATTGTTCCCATCATGAGCAACAGCAAGAAACCACAACAACCAACAAACAATACCATCGCAGAAGCACAACCAGAAAAAAACAAGGATGAGTCAAAGAAACAGATATCACAAATGGTTAATTGGTCAAAGTGGCAGGCAGTTAGGAAGGTATGAAGGAGGAGAAAAACTGAAGAAGTTGAGGGTCTTTTTAAGTGAGCGAATTCCAGAGCATCAGACTTAGATAGCTGAAGGCATCGCGTCCAACGGTGGAATAAAGAGGATGAAGGATGCAAAAGGTGACAGTGATAGAGGAAGGCAATGATCTGGGAAATTGAATGGCTGGAGGAGGCCATTGGTATAGAGAAAGAGACAATGGCATGGAGGCATTTAAATTCAGTGATGAGAACAGTAAATTGGAGGCATTTAGAACCAGAAACAAAATGTTCGTCCAAACTCGCCATTGTAGCCAGAGATCCAAATGGCATCCTGATCTCCGAAGTCCCCAAAAGAATCCCAACCTCCTCCCCAGCCCAAACGCAATATGAGAGTGTACCCCCAACACCCACGCCAGGCAATCCTGCCAAATCGCACAAGTGCTGAAAATGCCAGCTTGGTAGTGCCAACCTGGTACCCTGGTGCTGCCCATGTCAGCTGGCAGGCTGGCATTGCCAGGGTATCCAGGTGGCACCAGCTGTGTCAGGGCAACATCCTGCCCAAAGGGCATGCGGCTGGGGGCCTCCGATCCCCTTGGACACCCCCACGAGTGCCGTTCTGTCTGGTCCTCGCTTGCCCGAAATCTCTGAGGTGAAGGGAATGAACCCCAAAGCCTCAGGTATCTCGGGAATCTGCACATTAGATTTGGGCTTTCTGCCTTGCTCTAATATGCAGATTTGCGGGATTCACCTCGCAATGTCTTGCAAGATTGGATTGAATCTTGTGAGATATTGCGAGCTGGGTGGATGCCAGGAATGTGCACTCATGGCTTTCAATGGCCATGCTGCGCCGTGGCGAGCTGCTTTTCGGGCACAGCGTGGCTGTAGGAACACGCCCTTTAGCTTTATCTACCCTGTCTTTTTCTGTTAATATTTTAAAAAATTAGAGTACTCAATAATTTATTTATTTTTCCAATTAAGGGGCAATTTAGCCTGGCAAATCCACCTACCCTGCACATCTTTTGGGTTGTTGGGGTGAAACCCACGCAGACACAGGGAGAAATTCCTGTTAATATCTTGAAAATTTTGATCAGATCACCTCCTAACCTTCTAAATTCTAGCAAAAAAAGGCCTAATTTGTGTAATCTCTCCTCGTAATTTAACCCCTGCAGTCCAGGTATCATTTTAGTAAACGGTACAAGCAAAAGGAAACACCCTGCTAAACGTGCCCAAAATGGGCCTGTGTTTTCACCCATTAGATTCCACCCAGAAAGGTTAGCATTCCATGAGCCTTTTTGATTTTTTTCCACACATGTTTGCTGCATTTTAAAGATCTATGCAGCTGATCCCCAAGTCTCTTTGGACATCGACTGTACTGAACCCCTTCGCATTTAGAAAGTGCCATGCTCTGTCCTTTTTTTTGTCCAAAATGGATAACCTCACACTTGAATTCCACCTGCCACAATTTTGCCCAATAATAAATAACAGCTGTACAGCCGGACTGATTTGCAACTGATTTTTGATTACATTTTTGCCATTTGGACTTGGACTCGAGGGAACCAAGCCATGGGGAATGATCTGGATGAGAGAGTGGAAATAGCTTTGAAAATAAAAATTGGTACAACTGGCCGCTGTCTTGGATTAAAACTTGGACTCAGTGATTAAGACATATTCGGGCCTGAGATTAAACATCACTCTACTATAGAAAGAAAAAGACTGCATTTATTTCACAGCTTTCAAGATCTAAGGGCATCCCAAAGCACATTACAGCTAATTGAGTACAGTTAGTGTGCAATGTTGCCAATTCGGCTCGGAGACGGCAATAATGTTGCTCTTTTAACTGGATACTAATATGACAATTATTAATGATGATATTGCCTTCAGAGTCGCCAGGTATCAGATGATACCACTTCAAGGTTTTGCCGGATATCGATCAAAGACCCAACAACCAGTTAGTTAGTTCAAGTTCAATGATAGTTTATTTACACAAGAATTACTTCGACATGCAACATAAAACACTACAAGCTAAATTACACCTAACACTACAACAACCTGTACTTAACTTCAGGCACCCGGCTTTATGCAGAGGAACAGGCCTTTGTTCGGACCTTGCGTGGCTGGGTCTGCAGAAGTGACCTAATTTCTGCTGGGCTCATCCGTCTGGTAGCGATCGTTGGTCTTGAACTTGCTTTTGGTCGTGATGCTGCAATTGGTTTTGGGCACAAGCCGGGGCCAAGAGAGACCGAGCGCCGGGGCCAAGAGAGACTGAACACATGGCAGTGTCTCTTTTTATCCTTCGGGGGTTTTGCGCGCTTTTGGGAGGTCCTTAGCTTTGGACCCAATAATTCGGCAGGCTTCGATTACTGCCTTAGATTTTGGCCAATAAAGGGGCGGGTACCTTGATGGCTGGACGTGTCCTGAGCAGTCATTGACCTTGGCTTTTTGGGATTCCTGGGTGAAGGGAGTGGCACTGATGAGCCTGTATCTGTATCTGATACCTGAGTACAAGTCTTTTGTTCTGGGGAAATGGGCCATTAGACTGCAAATCAGCACGGTAGCCTTGTGGATAGCACAGTTGCTTCACAGCTCCAGGGTCCCAGGTTCGATTCCGGCTTGAGTCACTGTCTGTGCGGAGTCTGCACATCCTCCCCGTGTGTGCGTGGGTTTCCTTCGGGTGCTCCAGTTTCCTCCCACAGTCCAAAGATGTGCAGGTTAGGTGGATTGGCCATGTTAAGTTGCCCTTAGTGTCCAAAATTGCCTTAGTGTTGGGTGGGGTTACTGGGTTATGGGGATAGGGTGGAGGTGTTGACCTTGGGTAGGGTGCTCTTTCCAAGAGCCGGTGCAGACTCGATGGGCCGAATGGCCTCCTTCTGCACTGTAAATTCTATGATAATCAGTTCTATGAAATCGGCTGGGGGTTTTGATAGTGTCTGGTTATCTAGTGGCAAATATACACTTAAACTCTGAGTTGATCTGGATCCTGCATTGGCCATATTTCCCTTGATTCTTTGCAAGTGGCCATGTTTCCCTTTGTAAGTGGCCATCCCAGATGGCTACAGTGATCATCATGATAAACTAAGTGTTGTGTCTACAATAGCTTCAGTTCTCTTTCCATTTGATGTTAAACTATTTCAACACCATTTATGCACTTTGCATGCTTCTCTATTTTTCATACACCCAATATGTTATATTTACTGATACTGTATTTTACTGGTCCACTTACATATTGAATCTGAATACAGCTTGCACTTTATCAGCTGGCTGTTCAGATTAAATTTCTCTGTCGCTTTTAGTTTAATATTCATCGTAAATCTTGGGTTGACAGATGTGAAATGACATGTTTTTAAGAACTTACTTTAAATATTTCCAGTGAGGAACACACAATATCGCAAAGAGCTTGTTCCCCTAATGTTGGGCATGTGATCAGGTCAGCAGTTTACTCCAGAGATTGAGGCCTTTGGAGGGAATCCTGTTCTTTTTTAACCAGCTTTCTTGAAACCAGAAATGAGTGGTTAACCATGTGCTTCCTTTAACATCCATCACAAGGCTGTCTGGTTTGGAGCCGTGTACGTGAAAGGGAATGACAGCGAGCATTAAGCAGCTGCTGACGGCGTGATTGTGAAAACCACTGTGGCATTACCTTGACAAGCATCCCAGTCCATTCTCATCATTGCATCAGGCACTTCCTGAATCAGGAGAATTAGATTGATTCAGTGAGTTGCTGAATAGCACATTACATTTTCTGTGTCTGCACAGAACTTGAAAATACCTAAGAAGTTGAATATTGGCAAATCAATTCAGAAGTCAGTAACTGTACAGGAAAGGGTTATGTTCTTTGTTGCAGCCACAAAGAGAAAGAATCAGAGGTGGCACACATCGAGTTTATATAATATTGTGCTGGGGGTTTATTTATAAGATGCTGCTCAAACAATGGTGAACTCCACAACAGACTGCAAAATGCTCCGATGGTGTCATTGTGTAACACATGGCATTACACCAGCCAATGATGTTACTCTGTTACATAACACTCATCCTTCTTTACTCCTTTAGTGTTCCTGGCATTTTAATTTAAACAAACACTTCAATACAGATCCAACACATTATACCATAACTAACATTGTTACGTTACGGATGCATGTGTACATTAGTAAGACCGTCTCTTGGGTGGATGGCTCTCGTTTTGGCAGAGGTCGATATTCAGGAACTTGGCTCTTAGGGGTACTGGAATGTCATCCTCTACTCTGGTCGGCGTGACAATGAACTGTCTCTGGTTGTGTGGATGATTCTGCCATAACAGGTTCCATAATCCCGGGAGGTGTAGTCCTCAATTTTGGCATGTCCCTGTCCATTCTCTCTGTGGTGAAAACATCTGGCACCAAATCTGTACTCGCACTACGTGCAGACAATAATTGGTCACTGTGCCAACCCAAATTTGTTCATCGTCAGTTTGCACAGTATATGAAATTACACCTATATTGGCTAAAAACAATTGCTGGAGTCCATTTTTAGCTTGTGGTGTAGTTTCCTGCAAGGATACGTGCGCCACGGTCAAAGACTCCGGTTTTAGAATGTTGTTCCCTTCTAGCCACTTGCATCTGATGTTGTAGCCTGACGATCTGACGTTGATGGGTGAGCAGGTAGACTCGCAGCGCAAGAGCAGACTAGCTGTTTCTGTGCCTTGCTATCAATGCCCGGGCAGTGGCAGAGTCGCAGGCCTGCAGGTTCGTATTCCATAGCCTGTTTCAGTGCCTCCTACGCAGTCTCAGCAACTCTATCCACTACAATGGTCAGTGTGTTGAAAAATTTGATCCTCCATTTGAAGTAAGCCCCCAGTAACTCACAGTTGTTCAATATTCCTTTTCTCTTTTTGAAAACCCTTTTACTGGCACTAGCGGTTGTCATGAACAACCAGATGATTCGACAATGCCCGCTACAAACTGTGCGGTGTCCAAGTATTCACTTGTGAGTTAGTTTTACTTGCCAACGATTTTGCCTTGGATTACAACGATATTTCTTCCGACTACAATCTCAATTGTGTATGGGCGTGGATACCCGTCAATGATTCCATCATCTGGCTTGTATCTGAGGTGGCACATGTCGAGTTTGTATAGGGCGGAGAGGGCCTAAACAGGCTGGCAAAGTGGCACAGCCTCCTGGGTATATGTCCTCAAGGCCTCATTAGATGGTTATAATGGCAGATATTTCAATTTCTGATGGTATATCGATTCAAGTATAATTGATATAGCACGGTAGCACAGTGGTTAGCATAGTTACTTAAAAGCTCCAGGGTCCCAGGTTCGATTCCCGGCTTGGGTCACTGTCTGTGTGGAATCTGCACGTTCTCCCCATGTCTGCGTGGTCCTCCTCTGGGTGCTCCAGTTTCCTCCCACAGTCCAAAGATTTGCTCTGTTGAGCTGCTTGCAGAAAAATACTTTTCACTGTATCTTTGTAGACGTGACAATAAACAAAATCCTAATCCTAAAATGTGCAGGTTAGGTGGATTGGCCATGCTAAATTGCCCTTAGTGTCCAAAAAATAGCTTAAGTAGGGTTACTGGGTTATGAGGTTACGGGGATAGGGTGGACGAATGGGCTTGGGTAGGGTGCTCTTTCCAAGGGCCGGTGCAGACTCGATGGCCCGAATGGCCTCCTTCTGCACTGTAAATTCTATGAAATTCGATGATATCCACTTCCATCTTAATGGAATGCCCATTTAATTTTTCCAGTTCTATACTATCATCCACTAAGTATTTATAAATGAACATGCCTGTTAACTGGCACATGGTAGACTTTATTGGTGATCCATTGGTAAATAGATTACTTGGTACATGAAATAGGAAAATCTCAACATCAATGTCTGGTCTGTGTTGAGTTTTGTAATCTTATCCTGGTACAAGTGAAGGCGCTACAGTTAGCTCAGACTCCCTAAGGCGGAGAGGCAAAAGCTCTGCCAAGATTCCTTTTGCTGATCATTACTGAATGCCTTCTACTAGAAAGCGTGCATACCTAAACATCGGGTGATGGCCGGATCAGATTTTTCGTGATGATCCCTATGGATTGAAAAGACTGTTAATGATTAGAATCCAGGCCCCTGTGCTGGCACATTGGAACATACCCAGCACAAGACATACTGAGCTGTGTCATGCTGTCTGCTGAACATATTAGAGTGTGGGGTAACGAATAACTTTGCAGAATGCTTCACATTTTGACAGTCTTCTATTATGCTGCAAAACATCTCAGGCCTCTGTGATAGCTTAGTATATTAATCTGGTAGCTGTTGCTTTATATTGGCATTTGTTTATCTTGGATTCCAAGAGACAGCCATCAGTGTGCCAGCTCCCAACGGTTGCAATAGTAAATCCACACACTAATTCCAGTGGCAAAATTGCGGATCGAGTATTTTTGCAAGTGTACAATTTTACGATCTGTAGAAGGCAGGCAGATTAGCAGTGCAAGTGGCAGGAACAAAGCCCACTTTTCACGCAGTCAGGTGGTGAACCAGCGTGTGGTTCGGGTCGGGAATGGATGGTGAGGGTGAACGAACCACTCTCTGAAAGCACTGCAGCCTTTATGGTAAAGGTACTCCCATTCTTCTGTTAGGTAGGGAGTTCCAGGATATTGAAGCGGTAATGATGAAGGAACAGCGATATGATTTATGCTAAATTGCCCGTAGTGTCCTAATTAAAGTAAGGTTAAGGGGGGGTTGTTGGGTTACGGGTATAGGGTGGATACGTGGGTTTGAGTAGGGTGATCATGGCTCGGCACAACATTGAGGGCCGAAGGGCCTGTTCTGTGCTGTACTGTTCTATGTACTCTTCTATCTAAAACTTGCAGATGCCAGTTTGTCCATGAGCTGCCCATGTCCTTCCAGGTTGTAGAAGACAGAGATTTCTGAGATGCTGTCAAAGAAGGCAAGGTGAGTTATTAATGCAGTGCATCTTGTAGATAGAACACAATGCAGGCATGGAGTGTCGATGGTGGAGGGAGTGAATGTTGAAGAGAGAAGAAGGGCTAGCAATCAGGCAGGCTGTCTTGTCCTAGGTGGTGTCGAACCTCTAGAGTGTTGATGGAACTGCACTCATTCAGGCAAGTGGAGAGTATTCCATGACACTCCTGACTTGTGCCTTGTACAGGATAGATTTTGGTGAGTCAGGAGAGGAATTCCTCGCCACAGGATTCCTAGCATCTGACCTGCTGTTGTAGCGATGGTATTTACATACCTGGTCCAGTTCAGTTTCTGGTCAGCGCTCAGTCCCAGTATGTCGATAATAGGGAATTCAGTGACGGTAATGGGAGGCACGGTAGCACAATGGTTAGCACTATTGCTTCATAGAGCCAGGGTCACAGGTTCGATTCCCGGCTTGGGTCACTGTCTGTGCCGAGTCTGCACGTTCTCTCTGTGTCTGTGTGGGTTTCCTCCGGGTGCTCCAGTTTCCTCCCCCAAGTCCTGAAAGACGTGCTGTTAGGTAATTTGGACATTCTGAATTCTCCCTCCATGTACCCGAACAGGCGCCAGAATGTGGCGACTGGGGGCTTTTCATGGTAACTTTATTGCAGTATTAATGTAAGTCTACTTGTGACAATAAAGATGATTGTTATTGAATGTCAAGGGGAGATGGTTAGACTATCTTTGGAGGTGGTAATTTCCTGACACTTGTGTGGTACTTGCCACTTATCAGCCCATGTCTCAATTTTGTATATGTCTTGCTGAATTAATTCATGAATTGCTGCATTATCTCAGGAGTTGCAGATGGAACTGAACATTGTGAAAACATTAAAGGATGCCCCCACTTCTGACTTTATGTTGGAAGAAAGGTAGTTGATGAAGCTGCAAAAGATAGTTGAACAAAGAACATTATCCTGTGGAACTCCTGCAGTGATGTCTTGGGACATGATTGACCCCCAACTACCACAACCATCTTTCTTTGCTCGAAGTATATAACTCCAATCAGTGGAGAGTTTTCCCCCTGATTCCCATTGACACCAATTTTACCAGGGTTCCTTGATGCCATACCAGGTCACATACTGCCTTGATGTCAAGGGCAGTCACTCTCACCTCACCTCTGCAATTCAACTCTTTTTTTGTGTGTTTAAAGCAGGTTTGTTATGGTCAGAATCCAAATTGAGCATCCATAGGCAGGTTATAGCTGAGTAAATGCTCCTTGATAGAACTGTCATCGACACCTTCCATCACTTTTCTGATGGTGGAGAGAAGACTGATGTGGTGGTAATTGCCTGGATAGGTTTTGTGCTGTCTTTTGTGAACAGGATTTATCTGGGCAATTTTCCATTTTGTCAGATAGATGCCAGTGTTGTAGCTAATCTGGAGCAGCTTACCTCGAGGCATGCTTGATCCGGAGAACAGGTTATCAGCACGATAGCTGGGATGTATCGGAGTCCATAGCCTTTCCTGTTTCTACTGTGCTCGGGCATTTTGTGATATTGCATGAAGTGAATCAAATTGGTTGGAGATTGGATTCTTTGATGGTCAGGGCCTCAAATCTGCTCAGCACTTCTGGCTGAAATTATTTCAAATGTTTTAGCCTTGACCTTTGCACTCACTGGGGATAGTGGGTGTTAAGGCATCCACTATCCGATTAGCCATGATCACATTAAATGTCGGGACAGGCTCGCTGGACTGAATGGCCTGTTCCTATATTCCTATGTTTCTATCGCTGGACTTGGCCATTGTTGACAGTGGAGATAAGAAAATAAGAACTAGGAGCAGGAGTAGGCCACCTGGCCCCTCGAGTCTGCTCCACCGTTCAATAAGATCATGGCTGATCTTTTTGTGGACCCAGCTCCATTTAGCTGTCCACTCACCGTAATCTTTTATTCCTTTACTGTTCAAAAATCAATCTACCTTTGCCTTAAAGACATTTAACGAGGTTGCTTCAACTGCTTCATTAGGCAGGGAATTCCACAGGTTCACAACCCTTTGGATGAAGAAATTCCCCCTCAACTCAACCCTAAATCTGCTCCCCCTTATTTTGAGGATAGGCACCCTAATTCATGGATAATTTTCCTTTCGTTATTTGTTGAATTGTCCCTCACCATTCATGTCTGGACGTGACAGGACCGCAGAGCTATCTGACCCATTGGTTTGGGAATTGCTTACCGCTGGTTCAGCTCAGTTGACTGGACAGCTGGTTTGTGATACAGAACATGGCCAACAGCGCAGGTTCAATTCCCGTGCCGGCTGAGGTTATTCATGACGACCCTGCCTTCTCAACCTTGCCCCTCAAGGTGTGATGATCCTCAGGTTAAATCACCACCAGTCAGCTCTCGCCCTCAAAGGTGGAAAGCAGCCTATGGTCATCGGGACTATGATGAATTTACTATAGCATAGTAGCTGCTTCTGTTGTATAGTATGCATAGTCTCCCGTACTGTAGCACCTCATTATTAGGTGTGACAGGTGCTGTTCCTAATATAGATAAGAACCAACTGTTACATGTAGAACCATCTGGAGAATTACTGAGCAGGTCACTGGTTTAATCTCTAATCTGCTGCATGAGTAGACCTAAGGCTACAATGCCATGTGTGGGTATGGTATAGTGGAGGGAGGGAAGTGGCCTTGATGCCTCTTCAATGTTACTATTTGGTGACTTTTCAAAAGAATTTGTGTCTATACTGGTGATGGGAATCATTATTTTGCTTAACGCTTCCCATTTTTGCATAAACTGCTCACATTAACAATTAAGGTTTCTGAAAGAAGGATGGTCATTTGGGTGAGGTACCAGATGACACTGCTTGCCATTGAACCATATTCAGCAAGAAATCAATGCAATCATTTGATCACGGGGAAAACTTGGGGAAAATGTGTTAAACTTTGTGGCAGAAAACTTCTATCCAATGCTTCACTGGAAAATTCAACATCACATGTGGCTGGACGGTTGATATGCGTTCTGTCTGCTTTTTGGATTGAAAATGGGTCCACAGGAGCCAGGTGGCCTACTCCTGCTCCTAGTTCTTATTTTCTTATCTCCACTGTCAACAATGGACTAGAAGTGGGTCTGTCTGTAAGATGCCTTCTTAAAGTATTCTGGACCTGTTCTGGAGAAAGGAAAGAGGATTTAAATCTGTTTATGTATCAGGAACCTCTTCTGGCGCAAAACTGACTGAAGTTCAGATTTTTGTGGGGGTGAACTTGTAATTGGAGAAGGTTTCCTGTACAATTAGAGACACTAGGGGCAGCAGTGGAGATGGGTCAGATTAAGACATCCAAAGTAGCCAACAGTGAGGCTGCTGGTTGTCCCGAGGGAGAGAATTGTGATTTGTCTCCCACTGCAGCTCATGGAGCTGGAGACCGGACATTCATGAGGAACAGGCGGCAGGTCCTCCTCCGAGCATGGCAGTAGAAGACAGCAGGAGTGTCATCTCCCTCTGCCTCGATTCCCTCCTCTCTTACCTCCTGCATTACTCTCCCCACAATTAGCTGTCTACTGTCCTTAAGGTCCACACCTCTCTCTCTAGGGCTGTCTTATGGTGAGCGCAGCAGACCATCAGTGACTTCGACCCTTTCAGGAAAGTATTGGAGGACACATCCACTCCAGTCACCGTGTCCAGTGCCCTTAGAATGTACGATGCCCAATCAGTTGTGAATCATTTGTACTGCATGGGAAAGGAGGACATCTGTTAATTGGGTGTTGCACCAGTGGGCAGTGGTCTGTGAGATGCTACAAACGTCCACACTGAAGAGGGTGCAGATGGCAATGACCATCAATCTAGAGAGTATCCTTTGGCACTGGTTCTCAGTCTACTGCAGTATCTTTGTGTCTGCCTGTAAATCCAGGGTCCTATTTCCCTCTCCTTCGTACCTCTCACCCCTTCTGGTCTCCTGATACCTGACGTTGTGCCCTTGCTGAGCAGGCAGCAGGTCTTCATCTCCAATGGCCTAGATTTCCGAGGGTGCAGCACCCATTTCCAGCTGTACCTTTTCTGGTAACAGGTGGAGCCCACTGCTCTGATGCCTGCATAATGCCAGATGATGCAAAAACTAGAAAAGGTCTTAATTTGAACTCCACCCCTGACCTGTGAAGGGTGTTGCAACTTTGACTTTAAAGTGATAAGCCCTTTCAGCATTCACTTACTTCCACAAACCTTCCTGTCTCCATGACTTGCCCCCAAACTAGTCCAGCTGGTCTGAGGCAGACATCTCCTAAATGCTTGCTGCCTCCAGCAAATTGAAAAAGCTTTACAGAGATGGGCTTTTAACAAGCCTTTATGTTAATTTACCAGGCTGGTGGAGCAGATGGAGGAGGAATTTAAAAGGTGGGACATGGTGCCGCTATCGTTGGCGGGTAGAGTGCAGTCCGTCAAAATGACGGTTCTCCCGAGGTTCTTGTTCCTTTTTCAGTGTTTGCCCATCTTTATCCCTAGGGCCTTTTTTAGAAGGGTGACTAGCAGCATCATGAGCTTTGTTTGGGCGCATGGGACCCCGAGGGTGAAGAGGGTCTTCTTGGAGCGGGGTAGAGATGGGGGGGGGGGGGGGCTGGCGTTACCCAATCTCTCGGGGTATTATTGGGCGGCCAATGTGTCGATGGTGCGCAAGTGGGTAATGGAGGGGGAGGGGGCAGCATGGAAACGGATGGAGAGGGCGTCCTGTGGAGATACAAGCCTGGGGGCCCTGGTAACGGCGCCGTGGCCGCTCCCTCCTACGAGGTATATCACGAGTCTGGTGGTGGCGGCTACCCTCAAGATTTGGGGGCAGTGGAGGCGACATAGGGGAGAAGTGGGGGGCTCGATGGAGGCTCCGTTAAGGGGGAACCATAGGTTCGTCCCGGGGAACATTGATGGGGGATTTCAGGGTTGGCACAGAGCGGGCATCAGACAGCTGAGGGACCTGTTTATTGATGGGAGGTTTGCGAGCCTGGGGGAGTTGGAGGAGAAATTTGGGTTCCCCCGGGGAACATGTTCAGGTATCTGCAGGTAAAGGCATTTGCTAGGCGGCAGGTGGAGGGATTCCCTTCGCTTCCCGCGAAGGGGGTGAGCGACAGGGTGCTTTCGGGGTCTGGGTCGGAGAGGGGAAGATATCTGATACCTACAAGGTTATGCAGGAGGCGGAGGAGGTGTCAGTAGAGGAGCTGAAAGCTAAGTGGGAGGGGGAACTGGGGGAACAGATCGAAGACGGGACATGGGCTGATGCTCTGGAGAGGGTTAATTCTTCCTCCTCTTGTGCGCGGGCTGCACCCGGCCCACATGACTGGGACGAGGATGAGTAGGTTCTTTGGGGGTGAAGACAGGTGTGTCAGGTGCTCGGGGAGTCCAGCGAACCATGCCCATATGTTCTGGGCATGCCCAGCACTGGAGGAGTTCTGGGAAGGTGCTGGCGAGGACGGTGTCGAGGGTGGTGAGATCCAGGGTCAAGCCAGGATGGGGACTCGCGATTTTTGGGGTTGGGGTGGAGCCGGGAGTGCAGGAGGCGAAAGAGGCCGGTGTGCTGGCCTTTGCGTCCCTAGTAGCCCGGCGAAGGATCTTGCTACAATGGAAGGATGCGAGGCCCCCAAGCGTGGAGACCTGGATCAATGACATGGCGGGTTTCATTAAGCTAGAGAAGATCAAATTCGCCCTGAGAGGGTCGGTACAAGGGTTCTTTAGGCGGTGGCAACCTTTTCTCGACTTTCTGGCTCAACGATAGGGTACTGGGACAGTAGTAGCAGCAACCCGGGGGGGAGGGGAGGGGGGGGCGGACAATGACTATGTTTGTTTATTTAATTTAAATTTATTTTAAAGTTCTTTTGTTGTTCATTGGGGTTGGGGGGGGGGGTGGGGGGATGTGATACATGCGTCGATACGGTCTGGGGGTGTTACAGTTATTATGGGTTATTTTGTTGCATTTCATTGTTTGTCGTTATGTTTCATATTTTCTGTAAAAAATTCCAATAAAAATTATATTAAAAAAAAACAAGCCTTTATGTAACATAATTGTCTTCAACAAAAGGGCAAAGTAGCAACTCCATGCTATACCACCCGTCCCCTATCTACCCGGCCCTCATTAAACTGTCCGGAATGGAGGTGTGATGCTTGAATGCACAAAGTCATGACCATTTTATCCAGCTGCCCACCTCCAATCTGTGAGGATATATCTGTGCGTTCCTTGCTGTGGAGAGAGTGAGTGATGCAGGGTGCTGTGAGGTGCTGATTTAATGGGAAATTGAGACCTCTAGTTGACATTAACTATAGGATTAGGAGAAAAGGAATGCTCCCTAAAATGTTTACCTCCCAGTAAAACGTATTTTGTTTACAACCTGATCAGCACTTTGATATCCATTTTACATTGTCCTTACTACTGTTTTAAAGAGAGACTGCTAGAACTGTATAGGTGCACAGTTGCTGTTTGTGGTGACCCTATGCCCTGCCATGAAAACATTGTAAATGAGAAGTGGCAATCCTATCCCATTGCTCGGAAAATATTTTGAATAAATAGCTGATTAACACCAGCAGTACAGTGTACATTTTGCATCAAGCAAGAAAACAAAATGCTGTCTAACAAGCAACAATCGAAAGTTTGCAATATTAGAAGCTAACTACGAGATCACATTACATTCCCTATGTGTAAGATTGACTGCTGTTGTCATAGCAAAACCGTTTGGAGAATTTGCTACCCTGCCACCCACCCGAACAGGCATTTCTCCCTCTTCCTTTCCTGGCGTTTTCTATGATATAATTCTGTAGGTGCTGACACTAATCCAGTATCTTGCCCAAATCACTGCAGACAATTAATGTCGGCAGACTGCGCCCCAAACCCAACCCTGGCTTTCCCTGATTGGACAGCACGGTTAGCACTGTTGCTTCACAACTCCAGGGTCCCAGGTTCGATTCCTGGCTTGGGTCATTGTCTGCGTGGAGTCTGCGAATTCTCCCGTGTCTGCGTGGGTTTCCTCCGGGTCCTCCGGTTTCCTTTCACAAGTCCTGAAAGACGTGCTGTTAGGTAATTTGGACATTCTGAATTCTCCCTCTGTGTACACAAACAGGTGCCGGAAAGTGGCGACTCGGGGCTTTGCACAGTAACTTCATTGCAGTGTTAATGTAAACCAACTTGTGACAATAAAGATTACTATTATTATGAGCACACTTTTTGTTCTGGGAGTCACTAGGTAGCGATCAGAAGTGAGAATTCTGGGCAACTTAATTCTCATCCTTATGTTGCTGAAACCAATTCTTATCAGGGCCACAATAATTCCATCTAAGGGGAGTGAATTCAGAGCAGGAGGTGACCTATTCTGGGGCCCTTGCAGCATTCAACTCACTACTGTGGCATTAACTCAACCATGAGCCTTTCTCGGGGATTTTTGAAACATGATTTTACAAAGAAAAAATTGACAGCTAATTATGAAAAGCAGTTGTGTAACCTCCTCCTGCAAAGCCCATGGGTCCATCACTGTAGTTCTGACGCAAGAGCCCAAAAGATCTTTTGTCCTGTTGTGCTTACTCATTACTTTTGCATCTTCCCAGTCTCTTTTTTTCTTATGGGCCTTCCATTGATACCCTATTTGATCAAATTTATCTCCCTTTGTTCTCGACAAAAGCATATTGTAATAATGCAACTGTTGCTTTATAATTAGATAAAAAAGCCACTGTACTGCTGCTGTACAGAAACCGTGTAGTCAGTGAGATTAAGCCAAAAAGCTACATTTGCATAACTATGCCGTTCTAGAAGGCTCTTATTGGTGTGAATAATAATGTTGCTTTGAGTACGGCTGCTGTACATGAGTGCTTACATTGGCTATTTATTGTGTCCTGTCGCTTGTGTAATTTTATTGATATTGCAATTATAAGCCACAGATGAATGGGCTGATAAGTTCTTGCCATTGTTTGTAATCTTTGAGGCCTTTCAGGCTTTAGATTTCAAAACTATGAATTAAAAATTGTTTTCAAAGATGCCCAAGTCTGTGCTTCCAAGGGTGGAAGCACAGACTGAAGAAAATACATTTTTAAAGTGACTAATAAACTGCCTGATAGCTCAGCTGGCCCCTTTGTTGTCTCATAAGGGTTACAGAATGAAAAGGCTGCAACTTTGATCCTTGGTCTTCGGTGAGTTAGCTGATCTCAGTCAAGATTGTGCTAGAAATGGTCCAAAATTAAACAAGGCAATGTCTCTATCTAATGAACTCCCCTCCTAACCATTTCCTGGAAAGTGCAGGTGAGATGGATGACCAGTGCGAAGAGATCATGTTCAACTCTGAAGCTATCCATAGTAATGTTTTCGCAATACCCCTGACTAAGGCAGAGAACAGGTAAACAATGAGTGCAGCATGGTGGCACAGTGGTTAGCTCAGTTGCTTCACAGCTCCAGGATCCCAAGTTCGATTCCCCGTTTGGGTCACTGTCTGTGCAGAATCTGCACTTTCTCCCTGTGTCTGCGTGGGTTTCGTCTCGGTGCTCTGGTTTCCTCCTACAGTCCACAGATGTGCAGGTTAGGTGGATTGGCCATGATAAATTGCCCTGAGTGTCCAAAAAGTTTAGGTTGGATTACGGGAATAGGCTGGAGGCGTGGGCTTAAGTAGGGTGCTCTTTCCAAGGGCCGCTGCAGATTCGATGGGCCAAATGGCCTCCTTCTGCACTGTAAATTCCTCACAATTCTACAAAATTAGTGATCAAGACTTGGAAGCGGTAAGGTTTTGCCCTGGGATTATCATTGACCAGAAACTGAACTAGATGAGCCATATAAATACTATGGCTACAAGAGCAGGTCAGAGGCTAGAAATCCTACAATGAGTAACTCACCTCCTGACTCCCTAACGCCTTTCCACTGTCTACAACGCACAAGTCAGAGGTGTGATGGAATACTCTCCACTTGTCTATATGAGTGCAGTTCCGACACTACTCAAGAAGCTTGACACCATCCAGGAAAAGCAGCCCGCTGGCACCCCTTCCACAAATAATCTCTCCCTCGACCACCAACACACAGTAGCAGCCGTGTGTACCATCAACAAGATGCAGTGCAGGAACTCACTAAGCCTCCTTAGGCAGCACTTTGCCCAGCCCAATCACTTCCATCCAGAAGGGCAAGGCAGCAGACAAATGGGAACACCATCATCTGGAAGTTCCCGCCAAGGCCACTCACAGTCCTGACTTAGAAACATATTGTCATTCCATCATTATCACTGGGTCTTGGAAATCCCTCCAGAACAGCAGTAGCAGCGTACCTACACCACATGGACTGTAGTAGTTCAAGAATTCAGCTCACTACCACCTTCTGAAAGGTAATTAGGGGTGGGTAATAAATGCTGGCCCACCCGGCGATGCCCACATCCCATGAATGAACTTTTAAAAATTGTCGTGGTCATAGTTGGTAGGTTTGGAATTGATGAGTGGGATGAAGTGAATGAAAAGAGGAAACCAGTAATCAGAAGAGATTTAATCATACAACATTACATGAATGTCAAACTCACTAGGAATTAATCGCTTAGCATGCGGAGAGAAGGGAGGTGATTGACTTCAAACATGTTACTTTGATACTTGGGAGAATGTTGGAGAATTATTTTCAATTAAGTCCTTCATGAGATGTGAGCATCACTTGAACGGTAAGCATTTGTTGCCCATCCCTAATTTCCCTTGAACAAAGTGGCTTTCTTGACCACTTCAGGGGGTAGTTAAGAGTCTGGATATGGAGTTGCATGTAGGCCAGACTGGGTAAGGATGGCCGATTTCCTCTTTAAAAGACATTAGTGAACCTGATGGGTTTTTACAACAATCAATGATAGTTTCACAGTCACTATTCCTAAGACAAACTTTATATTCCAGAGTCTTCTGTTAATTGAATTTAAATATCACAAGCTGACATGTGAACTCCCATTCCCCAGAACATTAGCTTTGGAACATTTAGGTCCAGTGATATTACCAGTATGCTACTGTTTCCCAAGAATAAGAACCACAAAGGAGAAGAGAGGGTAAGATTATCAAAATGACAATGAACATAGAACATACTGTGCAGAAGGAGGCCATTCGGCTCATCGAGTCTGCATCGACCCATTAAGCCCTCACTTCCACCCTATCCCCGTCACCCAATAACCCCTCCTAACCTTTTTTGGTCACTAAAGGCAATTTAGCATGGCCAATGCACCTAACCTGCACGTCTTTGGACTGTGGGAGGAAATCGGAGCACCCGGAGGAAACCCACGCAGACACGGGGAGAACGTACAGACTCCACACAGACAGTGACCCAGCAGGGAATTGAACCTGGGACTCTTGCGCTGTGAAGCCACAGTGCTATCCACTTGTGCTACAGTGCTGCAAGTATCAGAAGACCAGGGATAAAGGTGGGAACTGGAGGAGAGAGTCAGGTCACATGGGATGGCATGTGGTGCTGGGGCCAGGAAGACCAATGAGTAAATTGTGCAGCCAGGCTGGGTGACCTGAGTCCTGAGGAATGAATGACATTAATAGGTCAGGTTTCTCTCTGATTCCAAGCTGTCAACATTCTTAGGACCCACATTGGTGTTTCCAACTTCAGCTGTGTGATTGTAGGGAAACTCTGAATGGAAATGATGAGAATTAGTAGTGGGGAAACTCAAATGCAATATATTGCAGTGATTTTTAGCATACCGTTGCTCCCTGGGTATAACCAGTTTAACAAAATGTTCTCCTTCCCCACTTTCTATTCTGTTATTGAATATATTCAAGAGGAGGCTAGATATAGCACTTGGGCAGAATGGGATTAAAGTCTATGTGGAGAAAGCAGGATTAGGTTATTGAGTTGGATGATCAGCCGTGATTGCGATGAATGGCGGAGCAGGCTCGAAGGGCCAAAAGGCCTCCTCCTGCTCCTATTTTCTATGTATCTATGTCCTATGTTCGCCATGAGTCAGGGGAGCATACCAGTGACTGAAAAGGGGGGGTTGACGGGTTTGTCTACTTTGTCAGTGGTTTACTAAAAACTGCATTAACTTTAAGTTCCCAATCATTATTTTTTACTTCTACAAAAGTAGCCAAATGTGTTTCATAATCAAGTTAAAATTAATGAAGTAACCTACTGTGTGCAGTCAAAAGTACTACACTCAAGGGCTACTGGCATGGTATCCGCTTTCATTTCCTTTTCATTTCATGGACGAGGATGTTCAGTTTTATAAACATGAAAATACAAATGAGTGCTGTAGAATTGTTAACGTAACTTGCAAGAGTCAATTTTCAGGATGTTTTGAATTTTTCCAAATGGTGTGAATTGAACTTCAGCCTGACAACCTCCTCCTGTAACAGCGATGTCAGCTAGAATAGTAATGATGATGGATTCTCCCATCATTTCTCCAGATGAGTGATCATAAAAGAGGCCAATTGTTCACGTCTAGCTTGGCGTAGTCTCATATGTGATGTTAAGCCAATTCTTGATTTGCAGATCCAATTGCAAACATTTCATATGAAGGCAATGATGGCCAGTACAGCGGTACAGAGACAGGGGCGGGATTCCGCACCTTCAGGGGCTAGGCCCGCCCCGGAGTGGTTTGTGTCCTGCCGGCCAGCGGGGAAGGGGCTTGGCACCACGCCAACCAGCGCCGAAGGGCCTCCGCTGGCCGGTGCGAGTTGGCGCATGCGCGGGGGCGCCATGGTGTGCTGCCGTCATCCCAGCGGAGGCGCGGGAGGGTTCGTCTCCGCATCAGCCATGGCGGAGGACCACAGCGGCCGATGCGGAGGAATAGAGTGCCACCATGGCACAGGCATGCCCGCGGATCGGTTGGCCCCGATCGCGGGCCAGGCCACCGTGAGGGCACCTCCCGGGGCCAGATCCCTCTGCGCCCCCCAAGAGCCCCGAAAGCTGCCCGTGCCGCCAGGTCACGCCGGTAAGGACCTACTCTAATTTATGCCGGCAGGACTGGCAAACAAACGGGCGGCCACTCGGCCCATTGCGGGCCAGAGAATCACCGGGGGGGGGGGGCCACCGCCAGCGGCCGCAGACCGGTGCGGGATTCCCGCTCCCCGCCAAATCTCCAGCGCCGGAAAATTCGCCCCCCAGCGATTCTCCGACCCGGCAGGGGGTCGGAGAAACCCGCCCAAGGTTGCAAAGTGACCACTGCTGAAACCTCAAAGTTAGGGGTATTTGACATTTTGATAGAACGAAAGGAAAAGAAGATGCGGTAGCTGTGTTAATAGCAGCACAGTAGCACAGTGGTTGGCACTGTTGCTTCCTGAAGGCAGTGGGCGGGCGACAATGCAGAAGCACCGAGCAGAAACTTATAGCTAATTTCCACACACATGAGTACGGCCTCAACCGAGACCGTGGATTCATGTCGCATTACATTCACCCCCCACCATGTGGCCTGGGCTTGCAAAATTCTACCGACTGTCCTGGCTTGAGACAATTCACACCTTCTTTAACTTGTGATTATTCCTCTCTCCAGTGGCTCTGTCTGAACCTGTCGACTTAATTACCTGCAAAGACCAGCATTCAAAGTATCGTCTTGCATTTTTGACTTTGTCTATATATATGTTTCTGGAACCCACCTCTTCATTCACCTGAGGAAGGAGCAGTGCTCCGAAAGCTAGTGAATCGAAACAAACCTATTGGACTTTAACCTGGTGTTGTAAGATTTCTTACTGTGCAATTGTACAGGACATTGGTGAGACTGTGGCTGGATTGCTTAAAACAGTTTTAGTCTCTTAATAAGGTAGAATATTGCATTTTGGTATGTGGGACTCCTCCATTCAAACCACATGGACAACACAATGAAGCTGAGTTCTGGTGAACCTGCTCTTGATGTCCGTCTGCGGCATCTTGCCAAGAGTTTTGTCGTGTCACTTGGTGTTGTAGATAGATCTTAAGCAATGAAAAATAATAGTGGCAGCTGCTTAAAGAGATAATAACTCACGTTATGTAGAAACTTATTGCAAAGTTTTAAAAATAAATCTGATGGTATCTCCTCTGCCCAATGGTTCCGCATTTTAAATGTATTATCAGGTAGGTTCCAGCTATCATACCTCATCTGTACCAAGTTTAGAGTAGAAAACGTAACAGTTGTCTTCAACCCTCAGAGACTGTGAAGGGAAAAGAGAAGCCAGGTGTTCTGTTTCTGATTATTAGTCATCGATCTCCATTTGAAAAAAAAACTTTACGTGGATGTCAGGGCAGAGGGATTTCCAAATACGTTCCCACATTTCCACATAACTTATGTGCAGATTTATTTGAGCTGAAGCAGTCAGGTGGCAAATTGTAACCTCCCTCCATCCATTCATGCCCGACTACAGCACCAAAAAATGCCAACTCCAAATCATCAGCATCCTGGGGTCACCACTTGCCAGAAGCTAATCGGACCAGCTATATCCACACGTGGCAACAAGATGTGACCTCCTGACCTCTCCAAGCCTTTCCACATTCTATAATCCTTGCATTAGAAGTGTGATGGATTACTCACAATTCATCTGGATGACTGCAACAACATAAAAAGCTTGACATAATTCAGCATTATCAGCCCATTTCATTGGTATCAATGCCATTGGACAGAACTCACCTGACCCTGGAGTGATAAGTTTGGAATGGTGGGGCGGAATCCCGTTGGCATGGCTTCCCAATCCATTTCCACCACCAGAATACAAATTAGCTGCCTAAACCAGGCCCCTGCATATACCTATATTGTTGGTGCCTATATGCACTAAGTGTAAGGGCTGGATTCTCCGCCGGTGGGATGCTCCATTTTGCCGGCAGCCAGGGGAGTTCCCGACGGCGTGGGGCTGCCCCACAATGGGAAACCCCATTGTCCAGCCGGCGTAACGGAGAACCCCGCCGCGTGCTGAAACAGAAATATGGCGGGGCGGAGAATCCAGCCCAATGTTTCCCACTTAGTGTTGGAGTAGTTGGATTTCATTTTGGACAGAGATTTTAAAACAAGTGCAATTGGTTTGCCTTTTTGTAATATGCATGCTCCAAGACTTTTCTGTGCGACATCTATCTCCAGGTTAGTTGTCCCCCGAGGATCGCAGATTTGCAAAGTTGATGCTTCTGATGACTGTCTCAGTGTTTCAAAAGGTTTGGCGGCTTTCTTTCCCCAAGAAAGCAACATTTCTCAACATTTCCCTTCGTGATGAAGATTTTTGTGTGGAATTGAATATCTATGGAGACAAGAAAGTACATCTTCAAAGAGTTATCTAACGAATTGGTATGGCCTTAATGTCTTCTATTTTACTTGGATCAGGACATTTGCCAGTACTGGGATAAATATAACCAAAGAAATTGATCTGTTGTATGTTGATATCCCATTTCAGACTGTTGAACACCAATCCTTCATAATGTGCCATATGCATTAACAAGTGCAGATTATGGTCACATTCTTGCTTTGTTCTTCCCATCGCAGCTACATCAACTGTGATGCAAATGCATCCTGGCACAGTACATGTTGCAGTCCATGTGAACTTGAAAGAGATCCTGGCTAACAGATAGCCTGAAAATAAGTAATTGAAAACAGATTTGTCCATACAGGGTACGAAATGTATGAAGCTCTTGGGACTTTTCTGCGAAATACACTGACCAATAGCAATACTTGGCGTCAAGATTCGAGAAGAATTTTGCCCCTGCGTTATTTTGTCTCTGCGTTACCTATTGAAATGTGAGTATTTTGTAAGGACAACAAAACAAAGGCATATTTAAACGGCGTGGATCGAGGTATACTCAAAATGAACCCTCCTTCTTTATTTTTAAAAATGTTTTCAAATTAAGTGGCAATTTAGCATGGCCAATCCATCTTTTGGGTTGTGGGGGCTGAGACGCATGCAGACATGGGGAGAATGTGCAAATTCCACACGGACAGTGACCCGGGGCCAGGATCAAACCCAGGTCTTCAGCGCCATGAGGCACCAGTACTAACCACTGCACCGCCATGCCACCCTTCTATCCTTCTTTATAACATGTGATTAAGCTGCACCAATTTATATGCCCTTGTACTCTCCTAATAATTTAACCTTTCTCCATTTTGTCTAGTTCAACCTTCAGTTTGTCTTGTACATGGATTGCTTGTCTGATTCAGATCCACCTGAATCAAGAGTATCTACATACACTGCTCAAGCATGTTGAAGTTGGATAGTAGATATGTTGCATTCCAATTCAAACTGGGGAATTTTGGGGGAATTTTGCCAGAATCCTTTTGAACTTCTTCTGTAGATCCTGGTATGGGCATCACTGCTGATGCTTTCACCCACTTTACCGAAGCTCTGCCAGAGAAGATGAGTTGTGGTGGGAACGTAGAATGGAGTAATGGCGTCTTTACCTTTTATTCAAATTATTGTTCATCAATCCCAAAGCCACCTGATCGAACTGCAACCTACTCTGGCTCAATATTTATGATTTCTGTCGCTCCCTTGCTCGTTATTGGGCCACACGCATCTTTCCCAACTGAGCTAATCGGATCTGGCCTTTGCATTATGCTGTCCCACTCAGAGAACTGTTATATGCGCTGCAATCTCAACACGAGGGATCCGTCTGCTTACCAGATCTTTACTTCGGTACTCGCTTTGTACTGTGTCACCAAAGCTTTTCTCATAGTCAGCATAGTATGTTTTGAACAAAACGTTTAGGGTCTTCTCATGCCACGTCGCACAACCTACGGTTGCTCACCATGTTGTACCTGTGTTAAATCTTGCTGCCACCTGTCTTTTGACCGCTGAACACCATGTCATGTTAATACAATAATGCAATATCTTGGGCCGATTTATTGTACAAGACACAAGGCACGAATTGTCCAGAAGGGATTGGGTAAATATAAGAACATAAGAACTAGGAGCAAGAGTAGGCCATCTGGCCCCTTGAGCCTGCTCCGCCATTCAGTGAGATCATGGCTGATCTTTTGTGGACTCAGCTCCACTTTCCGGCCCAAACACCATAACCCTTAATCTCTTTATTCTTCAAAAAACTATCTATCTTTATCTTAAAAACATTTAATGAAGGAGTCTCAACTGCTTCACTGGGCAAGGAATTCCATAGATTCACAACCCTTTGGGTGAAGAAGTTCCTCCTAAACACAGTCCTAAATCTACTTCCCCTTATTTTGAGGCTATGACCCCTAGTTCTGCTTTCACCAGCCAGTGGAAACAACCTTCCCACATCTATCCTATCTATTCCCTTCATAATTTTTTAAAAAAATATTTTTATTCTCCTCCTTTTTCATAATTATTCTCCCGAATTTACACCCACCAACAACAAACAATAACCAACAACAAATATCTCAAACCCCATAACAATAACAACGATCCAATCCTCCCAGACATCAGCCCGCATGTTACCATAAACAAATGACAAAAAAGGAATCACGTATTACCCATAGCCATCTTTAACATACATAGCCCCCCTCCCACCCCCCCAACCCACCCACCCATCCCCCCCAACTAATGTTCGATGTTATCCAGTTCTTGAAAGTCCATAATAAATAGTGCCCATGACTTGTAGAACCCCTCCGAGCTTCCCTTCAGTTCGAACTTAACCGTCTCAAGTGTCAAGTATTCCAACAGGTCCCCTCGCCACGCCAGCATACAGGGTGGAGAGGCCGCACTCCATTCCAGCAGGCTTCGCCTTCGGGCGATCAGCGAGGCGAAGGCTACGATATCTGCCTCCGCACCCGTTTCCAACCCTGACTGGTCAGCCACCCGAATATGGCCTCCCGGGGACCCGGGTCCAATTTCACATGCACCACCTTGGAAATTACCCTAAACACCTCCTTCCAGTGCTCCCCTAGCTTTGGACAGGACCAAAACATATGAACGTGATTAGCGGGGGGCCCCCCTCAACGTTCACACACATCTTCTACCCCTTCAAAGAATCGGCTCATCCTCGCCCTCGTGAGGTGTGCCCAGTATACCACCTTCAGCTGTGTCAGCCCCAACCTTGCACACGAGGTGGAGGCATTCACTCTCCGGAGCACCTCACACCAGACCCCCTCCTCTATAACCTCTCCCAACTCTTCCTCCCACTTTGCTTTGATCCTCTCGAGTGGTGCCTTATCCCTTTCCAACATAGTTCCGTATTCCGCTGACACCGTCCCCTTCCTCAGTCCCCTTGCCGCCAGCACCTCCTCCAACAATGTGGAGGCTGGTTCCTCCAGGAAGCACTGTATCTCCTTCCTGGCAAAGTCCCGAACCTGCATATATCTAAACACTTCTCCCTGTTCCAGCGCATACTTCGCTTCCAGCTCCCTCAATCCTGCAAATCGACCCCGAAGAAACAAATCTTTTAGGGTCTTAATCCCCTTCTCTTCCCATTTCCGAAAGCTTCCGTCCCACCTCCCTGGCTATTCCTTTCATAATTTTATATATTTCTATAAGATCTCCCCTCATCCTTCTAAATTCCTACGAGTACAGTCCCAGTTTACTCAACCTCTCCTCATAATCCAACCCCTTCAGCTCTGGGATTAACCCTGTGAATCTCCACTGCACACCCCTCAGCACCAGTAAGTCCTTTCTCAGATAAGGAGACCAAAACTGAACACAATACTCCAGGTGTGGACTCACCAATACCTTACACAACTGCGGCATAACCTCCCTAGTCTTAAACTCCATCCCTCTAGCAATGAAGGACAAAATTCCATTCGCCTTCTTAATCGCCTGTTGCATCTGTAAACCAACTTTTTGTGACACATGCACCAGCACACCCAGGTCTCTCTGTACAGCAGCATGTTTAAATATTTTATCATTTAAAATAACAATCCCTTTTGCTGTTATTCCTACCAAAATGGAAAACCTAACATTTGTCAACATTGTATTCCGTCTGCCAGACCCTAGCCCATTCACTTAACCAAATCCCTCTGCAGACCTCTGGTATCCTCTGCACTTTTTGCTTTACCACTCATCTTAGTGTCGTCTGCAAACTTGGACACATTGTCCTTGGTCCCCAACTCCAAATCATCTATGTAAATTGTGAACAATTGTGGGCCCAACACGGATCCCTGAGGGACACCACTAGCTACTGATTGCCAACCAGAGAAACACCCATTAATCCCCACTCTGCTTTCTATTAATTAACCAATCCTCTATCCATGCTACTACTTTACCCTTAATGCCATGCATCTTCATCTGATGCAGCAACCTTTTGTGTGGCACCTTGTCAAAGGCTTTCTGGAAATCCAGATGTACCACATCCATTGGCTCCCCGTTATCTACTGCTCTGGTAATGTCCTCAAAAAATTCCACTAAATTAGTTAGGCATGATCTGCCCTTTATGAACCCATGCTGCGTCTGCCCAATGGGACAATTTCTATCCAGATGCTTCGCTATTTCTTCCTTGATGATAGATTCCAGCATCTTCGCTACTACCGAAGTTAAGCTCACTGGCCTATAATTACCCGCTTTCTGCCTATCTCCTTTTTTAAACAGTGGCATCATGTTTGCTAATTTCCAAACCACCGGGACCACCACAGAGTCTCGTGAATTTCGGTAAATTATCACTAGTGCATTTGCAATTTTCCTAGCCATCTCTTTCAGCACTCTGGGATGCATTCCATTAGGGCCAGGAGACTTGTCTACCTTTAGCCCCATTAGCTTGCCCATCATTACCTCCTTAGTGATAACAATCATCTCAAGGTCCTCATCTGTCATAGCCTAATTTTCATCAGTCACTGGCATGTTATTTGTGTCTTCTACAGTGAAGACCGACCCAAAAAACCTGTTCAGTTCCTCAGCCATTTCCTCTTCTCTCATTATTAAAACTCCCTTCTCATCCTCTAAAGGACCAATATTTACCTTAGCCACTTTTTTTTGCTTTATATATTTGTAAAAACTTTTGCTGTCTGCTTTTATATTCTGAGCAAGTTTACTCTCATACTCTATCTTACTCTTCTTTATAGCTTTTTTAGTAGCTTTCTGTTGCCCCTTATATATTTCCCAGTCCTCTAGTCTCCCACCAATCTTTGCCACTTTGTATGCCTTTTCCTTCAATTTGATACTCTCCCTTTTTCCTTAGATATCCACGGTCGATTTTCCCTCTTTCTACTGTCCTTCCTTTTTGTTGTTATAACCATTTGCTGAGCACCATGAAAAATCACTTGGAAGGTTCTCCACTGTTCCTCAACTGTTTCACCATAAAATCTTTGCTCCCAGTCTACCTTAGCTAGGTCTTTTCTCATCCCATTGTAATCTCCTTTGTTTAAGCACAAAACACTAGTGTTTGATTTTACCTTCTCACCCTCCATCTGTATTTTAAATTCCACCATGTTGTGGTCGCTCCTTCTGAGAGGATCCCTAACTATGAGATCATTAATCAATCCTGTCTCATTACACAGGACCAGATCTAGGACCACTTGTTCCCTTGTAGGTTCCATTACATACTGCTCAAGGAAACTATCATGGATACATTCTATAAACTCCTCCTCAAGGCTGCCTTGATCGACCTGGTTAAACCAATCGACATGCAGATTAAAATCCCCCATGATAACTGCTGTACCATTTCCACATGCATCAGTTATTTCTTTGTTTATTGCTTGCCCCACCATAATGTTACTATTTGGTGGCCTATAGACTACTCCTGTCAGTGACTTTTTCGCCTTGCTATTCCTGATTTCCACCCAAATGGATTCAACCTTATCCTCCATAACACCAATATCATCCCTTAACATTGTCCGGATGTCATCCTTAAATAACAGAGCTACACCACCTCCCTTACCATCCACTCTGTCCTTCCGAATAGTTTGATACCCTTGGATATTTAACTCCCAGTCGTGACCATCCTTTAACCAGGTTTCAGTAATGGCCACTAAATCATAGTCATTCACGATGATTTGCGCCATCAACTCATTCCGAATACTAGGAGCATTCAGGTAAAGTACACTTATGTTGGCTTTTATACCTCTGTTTTGAATCTTAACACCTCAATCAGTAACTTCCCCAAGTTATATTTCCTCTTACCTATTCTCCTAATTTTCCTTGTCGTTGAACCCATATCTTCATGTAACAACCTGCCGCGTCGCATACCATTTATGTTTTTACTTCCTATTTTATTCCTTTTATTATTACTGGGCCTATTCACTGAGCTCCCCTCAGTCACTGTACCCTGTACTGTGGCACTTTTTGATTTTTGACTATAGCTTCGCTGGCTTACACTTTCCCCCTTACTGCCTTTTGTTTCTGTCTCTGTTTTACTACCTTCTGACTTCCTGCATTGGTTCACATCCCCCTGCCACATTTGTTTAAACCCTCCCCAACAGTTCTAGCAAACACCCCCACGAGGACATCGGTTCCAGTACCGCCCAGGTGCAGACCGTCCGGTTTGTACTGGTCGCACCTCCCCCCAGAACTGGTTCCAATGCCCCGGGAATTTGAATCCCTCCCTCTTGCACCATCTCTCGAGCCACGCATTCATCCTATCTATCCTGAGATTCCTACTCTGACGAGCTCGTGGCACAGGTAGCAATCCTAAGATTACTACCTTTGAGGTCCTACTTTTTAGTTTAACTCCTAACTCCCTGAATTCAGCTTGTAAGACCTTGTCCCATTTTTTACCTATATTGTTGGTCCCAATGTGCACCGCGACAGTTGGCTGTTCACCCCCCCCCCCCCCCCCCCCCACCCAGAATGTCCTGCTGCCGCTCCGAGACATCCTTGACCCTTGCACCAGGGGGGCAACATATTATCCTGGAGTCTCGATTGCATCCGCAGAACCGCCTGTCTATTCCCCTTACGATTGAGTCCCCTATCACTATAGTCCCGCCATTCTTCTTCCTGCCCTGCTGCACAGCAGAGTCAGCCATGGTGCCATGAACCTGACTGCTGCTGCCTTCCCCTGGTGAGCCATCTCCCTCAACAGTATCCAAAGCGGTATATCTGTTTTGCAGGGAGATGACCGCAGGGGACACCTGCACTGCCTTCCTACTCTTGCTCTGCCTTTTGGTCACCCATTTTCTATCTCCCTCTTTCACCTGCGGTGTGACCAACTCGCTAAACGCGCTATTCATGACGTCCTCAGCATTGCGGATGCTCCTAAGTGAGTCCATCCGCAGCTCCAGAGCCGTCAAGCGGTCTAACAAGAGCTGCAGCTGGACACACTTCTTGCATGTGAAGGAGACAGGGACAGTCGACGTGTCCCTGAGCTCCCACATCACACACGAGGAGCATGACACGGGTTTGGGATCTCCTGCCATGTCATGGGTTTATTTATTAATGATGTGGAGATGCCGGCGTTGGACTGGGGTGAGCATAGTAAGAAGTCTTACAACCTGATGTAAGACTTCTTACTTTATTTATTAAGACTCGGCACCTGAGAGCAGCTATACATAGGTCTAAAACTTGAAGATATCAGAGCTGTGTGTGTGCGCTCTGCTCAAAGCGAAAATTAACCTAAGACTGGATCACGTGACACATTCCCCTTCTAGTGATGTCATGTTGGCAACTCTTAAAGGCATATTAGCGAACCCAGTTGAGCCATTATTACAACCCAGCAACTTCATGGTCACATTTTTTTCTATTTGTTCATGGGATGTGGGCGTCGCAGGCTGTGCTCGCATTTATTGCCCATCTCTAATTGCCCTTAAGGGGCAGTTAAGTGCCGAACCCTAACCCATTGCTGTGGGTCTGGAGTCACATGTAGACCAGGCCATCTGCCTGGGATGGCAGGAACGTAGGTTTCCTTCCCTGAAGGACATTAGTGAACCAGGTGGGTTATTCTGATAATCTACAAAGATTTCATGGTCATTATTAAACATTTTTAATTCCAGATTTTTGTTGAATTCAGCTTTCATCAAGTGCAGTGGCAGGATTTGAACCTGGATCGCCAGAGCGTTACTCTGGGTCACTTGTCCAGTGGCCATACCGCCACCTCCAACCCTCCCCACTTTGACTGGAACTGGCTTTTCTGTTGTTGTAGAAAACTGAATTCAAATCCACAAATTGTCCGAATGCAATTCTCAGCTTTACAGCAGATTCTCTATGTTATTAGTACAGACCTCAGGATTACCAGTCCAGCAACATAGGTGGTTGCGGTGTGTTACAGATCACTCAGGGATTCCACATTGCGTGGCAACATGCACTTTTACCTGCACGTTGCAATTTGAAGCTTTGAATTGTAATGGGATGGTGAGTCCAAAACTTTCCTTCTTTCACATGACTGACCAGGAATCTCTCTCACTCTTACCACCTGCCATTAATGTATGCTCCCACACTAAAATTATGCATGTGAAAATCAACCTTGCGCATCATCACAGGTACTTTTCGGGCAGCACGGTGGCACAGTGGGTTAGCCCTGCTGCCTCATGGCGCCGAGGTCCCAGGTTCGATCGCGGCTCTGGGTAACTGTTGGTGTGGAGTTTGCACATTCTCCCCGTACTTTTGTGGGTTTCGACCCACAACCCAAAAATGTGTGGGGTAGATGGATTGGCCAAGCTAAATTGCCCCTTAATTGGAAGAAGAAACTGAATTGGGTACTCTAAATTAAAAAAAAAATCACAGGTACTTTTCAACCAATTCATCACCTCTGGCTGCCAGTCCTGAGCAAATATTATCCCTCAGCTGCACATCATGGTGACAATTACAACAGACAAGTAGCTGGAGAGGATCTACTCTAATCCATGCCTGCCCTTAGCCAATGACCACCGCAACCCACCAGCGGTATGTTTTCTTGCACATTTGGTTTAATCCACCGCACCGAGGAATAACAGCTGATGATCTATGGCTAAATCTCGAAATCTCCTGCCCCTTCCTTACCTTAAATCTATGCCCCCTGGCTATTGATCGCTCTGTTAAGGGGAAAGGTACTTTCCTATCTATCCTATCTATATCACTCATAATTGTGTACATCTCAATCTCGTCCCCCTCAGCCGTCTCCCCTCTAAGGAAAACAACCTCAGCCTAACCAGTCTCTCGTATAGCTGAAATACTCAAACCCAGGCAACATCCTCGTGAATTTCCTCTGCCACTTCTCTAGTGCAATCACATTCTTCCTTTAGTGTGGTGACCAGACATGCATTCAATACTCTAGCTGTGGCCTAACAAGCCTTTTTTTCAGCTCCAGCACAACCTTCCTGCTCTTATATTCTATGCCGAAATCAAATAAAGCCAAGTATCCCACATGCCTTCTTAACCACCTTATCTACCTGTTCTGCCGTCAGAGATCTTCAGATATGCACCCCAGGGTCCCTCTGGTCCTCTGTACTTCCTGGCATCCTACTGTTCATTGTATATTCCCTTGTCATGTTTGTCCTCCTAAAATGCATCACCTCACACTTTTCAAGATTAATTTCCATTTGCCACTGTTCTGCCCATCTAACCAACCTATCTATATCATCCTGTATTCTCAGACTTTCCACCTCGCTGTTTACCACACCACCAATTTTCATGTCATCTGCGGACTTAGTGATCATGCCCCTCCACATTCACATCCAGATCATTAGTGTATAGGCAAGGGACCCAGCACCGATCCCTACAGAACATCACTAGGCACAGGCTTCCAGTCACAAAAACAACCTTCGGACATCACCCTCTGCTCCTGCAATGAAGCCAATTTTGGATCCAATTTGTCAAATTGCCCTGGATCCCATGGGCTTCTACCTTCTAGATCATTCTCCCATGCGGAATCTTGTCAAAATCCTCATTGCACACCTAGTCATCCCCTCGAAAAATTAAATCAACCCAATTTGTTAGACAAGGCTGCATGGGCCATTTTAAACCATTTCTGGACTAGCCAAGGCCTCTGTGCTGCTAGCCAACATCAGTGGGATTGCCAAGACCATCCAGGCTGCAGCTGTGGTGCAGTCGAAATACTGACTTACATTGTCAGGGAGTGTCCGCTGACTAAACTTGAAGGTAGGCTTGCAAACTCCATCTATTCACTTCTAGCCTGCCTCTTTGAATATGCACATGCTAAATAAATATGAATGCATTTTCCATGGCTCTCAAACCATCGAGAGTGACTTAAATATGAAGCTTCTGGCTTAAGTTCAGAAGCTCCCTGCTGCTCCACATTAATGGAAGT